>NW_017265139.1:912763-1269580 GCF_001638985.1 Phycomyces blakesleeanus NRRL 1555(-) | reverse complement strand
TCAGGCACTCGCCAGTTTTTTTTTTTCCTACTTTTTTTTTCTAAAGAAAATTGCGTATGTTAAATCAGTGTGAACTTTTCGTTGGACTTTAAGTGAATGAGTATTGGGTAGTATTATTTGTGAGATAAAATTCGTTCAAGCTCATGAGATTGTCTTATTATTATTATTATTATTATTATTATTATTATTAAAAGTTAAGTTTACTGAAAATGAGTAAAATCTCCATTTTATTTCCATCAAGATTAAGCAGGATTACTTGTTGCTGTTATAATGATCTCAATGACTAGCAAGAAAATGAGAGAGACTATACTTTTGGAAAACTCATTTATAATCATACCAACATCCTTCTTCTTTTTTCATTTTTTTTTTCAGCAATGTGCTATAGGCTTTAATAAAATACACATGTTTTGGTGAGCACCAAAAAGAAACAACCTTACACATTCATTATATAGATAGGTTCTAGTGTTAGGACAATATCGGGTCGATGGCTTAAAGTGCCACTTAAACAAGGAGAGTGTAAAAATAAAATGAATGCGCAACGTTTTTATATATATTGGGTGTATTGGAAAATAAAAAGGGAAAGAGCAAGAGTAAAATATCTTTTTTTTGAAAGCAAAATATAAGCGATCATGGAGCACAGACACATACTTTATACGTCTTTTAAAAATACGCCCAGAATGTCTGTAAGAGTAATAAGACCTTTGAGATGTCCTTCATCATCACACCACCACAATCTGGGAGCCTTTCGCAGAACTACTGCGGCCATGATGTGGGAAAGGGTAAAACGGTCATGACAGGTGAATGGAGGATATAGCTCGCCTCGACTGGCTTTTATGTACATTAATACTGGTTTAGCAAGGGCATCAAATCTGTCTTTGTTCAACCCACGCAAGTCTTGGGGGCTGATCTCGGCCACCAGAGTTTTATCATTCTCTACTACAGCTAGTGCGCTTATGTGAGGGTTGTTCGCAATTTCCAGAAACGCTTTTAGTGCTGTCACTCGACAGTCTGTGGAGATAACATTGTTTTCGGAGATCTGTCTCAGCTCCAATGATAGTTTTACAAGAGTAGCTGTACTTATGTCAAGGATGGATCCTAGTCGATGATTGTTATTTTGAAGATAACGCAGTACATCCATTTGAGACAGTAGGACCGGACTTCCTTGACCTTGAACAAGGACCCGATGAACTCCATGGGTACTGAAAAGACGGATCAAATATGCAAGTGGGTCCGTATGTTTGACTGTAACTAGTTTGGCACTTTCTTCAGTCAATCCAATGGCATCTTTCAGTGGTCTCTGGAGGATGACTTGATTATCCTTGAGTGTTTCGAGGGAAATCTAATATGGTATCAAAAGAAAGGATGTTATTTTTGTACTCACGGTCAGCTGATCATCATAACGGTTTTTATATATTTATTTGTATTAATGACATGCACTTAAAACTTACATGTGAGCCCAAGAGCTTGAGAAGATCGAGGACACTGACAATGGCAAGATATCGCTTTTGGCTATTCTCGATGGTGTAGACAGGAGCAGACAAGATATCTTCGGCTAGAAAGAGGTCAAAAGCCTCTTCCATTGTGCTTGTCAAAGGCAAGTCAACAAGCTGGCGTTGTGATTCTGGCTTGACATCTTCAATGAGATGTCCCACAGTTTGTGAGCTGATAAAGTCTTGGTGTTTAGTGAGGTGTGTTGAAAGTGGAGTTTTTGAGGCGAGAGAAGTCATATCGAAGAAAAGGTTAATGGGTTCTTTTGCTTAGTTTATTCAGGCTTTTTATAGAATAAAAGATGTCACACAGAAACGTGATTTGCTTATTTCTACATGCATGCATGAATGGAGCAATTGTTAGGGCTACCAATTGAGGGAATGATTTTTAGGTCATTAACTAATACGATCTGAGTCTAAGCGTTATAGTTTTTTTTTGTATTGCGCCATATAGTTAATTTATGTCGTACATTTTATATTTATGATGTATATATATATAAAGGCAGAAAAATTACAAGGTAGAGTATTTATTATCTAAAGGTGTTTTGTTGTGTATTGAATAAATGATGATAAATGAATATGTAGAAAATAGAAGTAATTATAGGAGAGTGGATGTTTGTGAGATCGCAGAGTTATTTGTCTGGGCAGGTGAAGTAAACATCTTGCGATCATTGAATATGGTAGTAAAAGGAGACGGAGATGGGGATTGTCTGGCCCCCTCGTAAGAATAAGTACCGCCAGGTGTCTGGAGTACCTTGATACCCTTGGAGAAGTTTTGTCCTGTGCGCTCTGCTTCCCAGTCTTCCCATTTTCTCATGGTCAGACGTGAAGAATCAAAGGTACCTTCTGCATCACCATGACTAGCACCCTTCTTCTCACCAACAACTACACGAGTAGCACCCCATGAGAAATCATCAAAATGCCAGAATGAATATACTGGCAAGACAAAATTCCAAATAGGAAGAGCACAAATATAGACTATATGAAATAAACAAAGAAAATAAATTTTAATTAGTACTTGTTCTTGGTCTTGTTATATATGTATATATTCAATAATAGACAAGATCGTGTCCAAAAAAGAAAGCAATTTATGTACAAGGTACTTACCGATCATCCAGCACACATAAATGAACTTTAATGTCGAAACAGCAATAAGAACAGCAGGTAAGAATAGGACAGCCAGAAGAAGACCAAGAGATTGCCATTGTGGGTTAACAGATATAGCACTGTCAATGATAAGATATATAGACATGCAAATAGCAGCAGGCAAGACCAGTGTACCAATGAGATCGATAAAAACAGAGAACTGCATGGATAGACAAGCAATACCGCACAGATCAGACACCAAGACAAGTTCCATCAGATTGTGAACGGTTGAATTAATCCATCTTCGACGTTGAGACAATAGTACGCTAAACTCGTCAGGAACGACGGTCTTGCAACGGGCCTGAGGCACAAACATCATCTGACGCTTGGGAAATGTGCGCAACATGAGGGTAGATAAGAAACGATCTTCACCAAGTAGGAGCAAATTCTTTTCGTGGAGAGTGGTAACAATGTTTTGGTTGTATTCCATCACAATATCGGGGTTGGCAAGAATAGGCACCCAAGATCCATTCTTGGGACTTTTGATACGATACATACTAAAGCAACCGGGCAAACAAGTTACGATACCAAACAAAGACTCGAATGCTTTTGCATAATGATGGGAGATATAATATTCAAACACTTGAATTGCAGTGACCCCTGTAATATTATAATAAGTTATCTGCCATTTGATCATATTTCAATTATATATTTTTTGAAGATAAAAACATGACTTACAAGAGGTACGCTTGTTTGCAATTCTGGTCTCGCCGCACAATCCCATTATGGTTATATCGTTGGCCATTGCAGCTACCATGTATGTCAATGCATCAGGGAGAACCTTTGTGTCTGCGTCAACCTATTTAATTAAGGACGTATTATATTAGCTTAGTTCAACAGAATTATAATTTTCCGAAAAGCAATAATTTGGTTTACCATCAATACTACTTCGAATTTATCTGGAGTGACACCTTTCATAAGCCAAGTCATCTTCCAAAACATCTCGTAATCCAGCTCCGATAATCGATCATTGAAAAGTACGCGTTGAAAATAACTCATCAAGATAAGCTGTCAAAAAATATAGACGTGTGACGTATGACAAGTAAGTGAAACTAATTCAATTTCTATGTGCGTATGTGTGTTAAAAAAAAAGGTGAGAAAAGGTTACCTGAGAATCACGTTTTCCTCGGTTTCCAGGTTTCGGCCCAGCGGCTTCTTCTTCCGTACCACACTTGATGACAGTAACGCACGGAACTCCTTTGTAGTGGCCAGCATACTATTATATTTATAAATATAAATATATTGTGAGCATGATTTTATATTACAATTTTTTTTTAGATACAATGATAAATCCAATATACTAAAGAAAGGAAATAGCATTATTTATTGGTTTTAATTCTGCTTACCACTTTAGCCATATTGAGCTGTTTTTCACCATCAGCAACAGCCAGATATGATTTTGGCTCTGGGTTAGCCATTGCAGGGTCCAGGTCCATCATACCAATTACAATATCGGGGGTTGACATTGATTCTCCAGCACCGGTAATGATACCGTCAGCAATAACCAATATGATCTATAGATGGTTTTTGTGATTAGAGATCAATACTTGGCTGTCAAGAATTCGAAAGACCTGTTTATTACTATTGTTATTATTTACCTTGTGTTTTTTGGAATATTCAGTTTCTGCCAAACTATCCAAAGTGATCTTTAGGCCTTCTTCGCCTTCAGAATAGCAAGTGACTAGCAAAACGGTGTATAGTTCAGTCTGGATAATATCTGACGGAGCTGGGGTGACATTGGCACTACTGCGCTGACTAATGGGAGACTGGACAGCCGAAGAAATGGTCGATTGGGATGGCTGAGCTCTCAGGACAGGACCATAATTATTATAAGGTCCAGGGATGTGATTGGCTGGGTTATCGTTTCCTCCTTTGATAGATCTCCATGCGAGCCAGTTTGAACGTCCACCGGGTTTGACCAGTTGTCTAGAGATGATCCATTGGAACAGTAGGGCCATTGAATAGCGTATGACAATCAGCGCGATGATGACAGCAAACATCAGGTTCATAACGATCTGAGAGGCAATACATCCAGCCGTTTCGTCTTCCATTGCACCGATAGTGTAACGAGCCATCAGACATCGCTGAGCATTTTCTCCTTCTTGGCTATATGATAAACTGTACGAAGCATCGTTTCCAAAAGAGGAACGGAGTGTTTTATCGACGATAGTACCATAAATATGGTCATTATTGTTTACGTACTCGGTAAGGTTGAGGACTTTGAGAAATAATGAGTTTAGATTTAGATATAAATATAAATATATATATATATTTAGTCAGCACACAGGCCTTCTTTAAATTTGACTCACTTGAATCACCAAGAAGAACCAGGTGTGCTGTTTCTGGAGTGTTTTTGGCTCGAATATCTTCCCAGGAAAAACCGAGGTGAACCTTTGATTTGTAAAAATCTCGAAGCTCTTTAATAGACAAGCAGGTCTCGTTAATTGGAACAAGATCTCCACCTGATAATTTTGAGTTGTAAAAAAAAAAAAAAAAGGAAATTAGAATTCTTGTTCTGGATTAGAAAATGCGTATAAATATAACTTGCTGGTGTAGAAAACAGAAAAAAAAACACAAGCAAAGAGAAAGAAGATTATAAAACAAAAATAGACAAAGTAAAATAAAAAGGTTCTATACCATAAGGATTGCTGATGATACAAGATCCTTTTGTCATGTTTGCAGTAGAGGTAGCATATGAAGCACATCTATTGTCCGTATCTCCGTCAAAGATTGCGCCGATTTCCATATTAGCATAGTCTGCAGTGAGGTTAAGGCCTTTTGTTTGGAAGAAATCTTCGATGGTTTTGAGAGGATAGAGTTGGCCAAAAACCCGGATTTCTTCGTGGTACACTGGTGTGCGTACGCCATCAACATCAGTCGCGTAAGGGTAGCTTTGGTAGCTTACAGGACAAAGGGTTTTATTGAGACCGTAGGTGATGTAGGCAAGGATACCGCAGAGTAAGAGGATGATATAAACCAAAGTCAGCTTATTGGGAAAAACGTCATAAAAAAAAAAGAAAGTGTGTGCATTTTGAATTAATAAAGGTTGTAATTAGTAGTAGTGGAATTAGTAGTGGACTAATGATATTTAGATTATGTACAGTCTACGACATTTCGTACCTTTTCTCTCCAAGCTTGCTGCATCATTGCGTTTTGTTTTTTGAAACAGATGCGGATGACTGTATTTGGAATATAACATGTTGCAAGGAAGGCTATCCAGGACCACCACCCAGTCAGAACCTTTACCTTTTCTTTGGGTGGTTCTGCTGGTTGTTCCACCACTTCGACCCTTGGGATGGCTCGGCTTTGTCTCTGTGCTTCCAATTGTCGCTGTAAATGGGGGGACATGGGTTCGTGGCGGATGTTTCCCGGGTGCTGAGCACCTTCGATTCTATTCTGAGATTGTCCATGTAGCATACCCGGGCGTGGTCGCTGTCTCTCTGGTCGGGACAAAGATTTTGAGCGGTGTGCATTGGTCCGACTATAGATTCCATTGGATTGGGGTCTAGGTCCACCATGAGCGGGAAGAGTAGGTGGTTGCTCAAATTGTTGTTGATATGGTGAAGAATTTCGGCCTTGTTGCTGAGGATATAGTCCCTGATTTTGTGAACGATAGCTATCTTGACGAGGTTGTGGTTGAAGATGGCCTGGACGCTGATAAAATTGAGGATGAGGTTGCTGTGTTTGAGGTCGAGGTTGAGGTCGAGGCTGCGATTGAGATTGTGGTGGTGGTTGTGGTTGTGGTTGTGGTGGTGGTTGTGGTTGGCCCTGAAGAGGATTATATTGAGATTGTCCCTGACGAGGTACTGGACCTGGGCGATATTGATTTGACATTAATGTCTATTTGCTGCCAAGACTATTAGTATGAATCTGGGTTATTTCTTGTGATATGAATTGAAAATGAATAAGTATTGACAGGCAATGAATTAAAAAGGAAGAAATAAAGAAAGAAATAAAAGAAGAGAAGAGAAGCTGATTGAAATATGAGTTTAGAAGATATCTATTAAGATATATTTATATCTTTTAGGTCTATAAAGACTAGCGGCGTTAAATGTGTATATAAATATATATATATAAAAAAAGCCGGCTTTATTTTCATATAAGAAAATTGTATGGCTATAATCACTTTTTTTTTTTAAATAAATAAATAGATATCCAAAATCAATAGCTTTCTATGAATTGTGGCAATTAAACTACAAGATCTGGATATCGAACCTTTTATTTTTTATATTTATTTATTCAATCTGGTAATCAAAATTCAAACATATTTGTATTTATTATTAAACGTTTATAAAGGCAATTATATAAGTATAGGGTATAGTATTTATAATTATAATTCTAATAGGAATATTCAATGGATAGTAGAGCTATAATCAGTTTTATCAATTCAATGTAAGCTACTTTAGAAACCAACAAATTCGAAAAGAAAGAAAGAAAATACATAAAGGCAAATATTGAAACAAGAAATTTATTATTGAATATTCTAATTAATAACCTTTTTTCTTTCTTTCTTTCTTTGAAAATATATACACTAGAATCACGGTAATTTAATATTTGATCTCTACTAGTCTTGGTTATTATACCTGTCTTTTCTCTCTCTCTCACTTATATATATATATATATACTTGTATATTATCAAGAT
Source organism: Phycomyces blakesleeanus NRRL 1555(-) (assembly GCF_001638985.1). Classification (NCBI taxonomy): domain Eukaryota; kingdom Fungi; phylum Mucoromycota; class Mucoromycetes; order Mucorales; family Phycomycetaceae; genus Phycomyces; species Phycomyces blakesleeanus. The sequence continues at coordinate 1,262,305 of NW_017265139.1, read as the reverse complement.
AAAATTATCAACTAATTGTTGGCATCAATTTTTTTTTTGTACTTGTATGATTTTAACTTTGACTTTGCCATGTTTAAAAGTCAAAGTCAAACCAAGCCAATCCAATACGATCCAATACAATCCCACAAGGTTTATACCCAGGGTGGCTTGTGGACGAGAAAGCATGTGTGAGTAACAAAAATAAAAAAAAATGAAAAAAAAGGGGAAATTCTTTTTTGGATGGCTTGCTTTGGGAATTGGAGTCGGAATATGAAGGGCTGGGAGATGTGTGACTGTATCTATTAATCGGACTCATCCATTGGCTGAAAAAATATTCCGTCTCGTTTTCAATTGGGGTGCTAAGAAGGCCGCCCCCCGCGACACGCACACGCTACACTGCTCACTCTCTTACTCCCCCTCTACAACTCACACACTACAGTGAGAAAGAGACCCTATAAGCGTAAAGTCAAATAATAGGTGAGTCCATGTTATTTTTCAGAAGCCCCAAAAATTATTCTTCCGCGCAAAGAAGAAGTCTCTTGGGACTGTAGTGCTTCCCTTTTCACATCACCCTTTACACTATGGCCCATCTCATCTACATCCTCTTGACCCTTACCCCATCCTGATGTCCTTTCATCAAACAAGAAAAAGTCTTTTTTTGTATTTAATATTCAAAAATTCAATTTCCCTTTATCCTTAAACCCTCTGGACGCGTCCACACATACTACTTTATACCACACAAAAAATCCTTACTTTTTTCTCATTTTTTTTTTCTTCAAAATATAATAAAATAAATCAAAATAGTAAACAAACATGGCCAAAGAATCTACCAAAGTATCCAAGCGCAACGCCAAGGTTGCTGACGAAGGCAAGAAGCGTCGCACTAAGAAGGATCCTTCCGCCCCCAAGCGTGGTTTGTCTGCCTACATGTTCTTCTCCCAGGACCAGAGACAGCAGGTCAAGGAAGAGAACCCAGAGGCTACCTTTGGTAAGTTTCTCAAATATTTTATATTTATTTATTTGTTTTTTTTTTAATAAAAAACAACAACATCTATACATTAATATTCACACATACTGATCTTTACTTCTCTAAATAAATAAATAAATGTAGGCTCTATCGGAAAGCTCCTTGGTGAGAAGTGGAAGAGCATGACCGATGATGACAAGAAGCCCTATATTGCAAAGGCCGAGGCCGACAAGAAGCGTTATGAGAGCGAGAAGGCTGCCGCTGCCGACAAGCAGAGCGATGAAGAGTAAAAACAAAGATTTAAAGATAAAGACAAAACATTATTGCATGCATCCGATCAACTGGTTTTATGTGTTTCGAGTGGTTTCACTATAGTATAGCATATCAATCCAATAAACCATCTCTCTCTCTCTCTCTCTCCTTTTCTTTTTATTTTCTTTTCTTTTCCTATTCTACCTTTTACTTGTGATTCATTAAATTACGTATTCAACACTTTAATTATACAATTGTTTTATTATTACTATTATGTTGCTTTTGCTCTTGTTGCTCTTGTTGCTCTTGTTGTTGTTGTTTGAATCTTAAAGCAATATGTGCGCTTTATTATAATGAAATAATTACACATCTATTCATCAGATTTAGAACCTCTTTTGCGCGCAAAGCGAGGGTTCTCTTTATAACCTCCCCCCTTTTTAAAATGAGGTTTGGCTTCATTGAATCTAGGCTTGCCTTCGAACCTGGGTTTGTCTTCGTAGCGAGGTCTGTCTTCATTGAATCTAGACTTGCCTTCAAATCTGGGTTTGTCTTCGTAGCCAGGTTTGTCTTCGAATCTGGGTTTACTTTCATAGCGAGGTCTGTCTTTATCGAATCTAGGCTTGGCTGAGAACTGACCATTTCCTTCTTCGGATCTTTGTCCAAACCGGTCATTTCCCCAGCTGGTCTTGCCCGATCTGTCTCCAAAAGAAGACGGCCTTGTGTTATATCCTTCACGAGATCTACCCTCGCGGTCGTTATTGGTCTGACCAAATTTTTCATTTTTCCAGTTCATAGCTGATCTGCTGCTATTCTCATATGATCCTCCTCTTGCAGGCTTACGGTCTCCAAAATCTCTTCGACCTTCAAATGCACTACCACTCCTCTCCCGAGACATCTGACCATATCTCTCGCCCCCACCACGACCGCCACGATCCTCATTATCCTGTCTAGGCAGACGGTCCCTACTCCAGTCAGTCTTTTTTAATTGACCCAGACTAGATTCTCTCGAGTAATTACTATTCGTGAATCTCTTTGCTTGTACCGGTCGCCCATTAATGTCATATCCACCAAAAGTTTCATTTTCTTGTGTTTGACGGCTTTTAGCAATTCTTTCTTGTCTTTCCCTAGGGTCAGGTTCACCGTATATATCTTTGAGTTGCTTTCGGCGTTCTCCCATGGCCTTGTAACGATTGTTTTCCTGGCGCTTGGCCTCTTCGTCAGAAGGTGTAAATCTAGATTTCAGAATTCGCTTCACAGCCTCGGGAGAGATTTTGAATTCTGTTGATATGCTCATTGTAGTATATTGACCTGGATTCTAAAGAATTTACGGACACAAACGTAAGTACACGGATAACAAAGAGTATCATATATATATCATGTGTGTACAGGCATTTTTTTTTAGATAGCCAAAAAAGTAAGCTAAAATAAAATACAATGCTTAAAACTGGTATTAAACTTACAGAGGATGCAAGGCTTCTAATCTTCTCCATTGTCTCCCGAGAGATTCTCTTTTTTGGTCTCCACAGGAGTTCATCGGATGTTTCAATACTTTCTGTCGAATAGAATCTACTTGTGTGCTGAACAGTGCATGTCAATGCTGGTGAGACATTCTTTAAAAAATTCAATCCGTGTAATCCACCAATAGAGGCTGGTCTTCGGAATAATGAACCAATTAATGAGATTGACATGTTAGAAATGCTAAGGGGTCAAAAGGGGTAAACACAGGTCAATGACAGTGGTCACAGAAGCTCTAGTTGGAGTATTTGTTAATTGGTTATTCGATTACCAACTCAGCCATAAGGTGAACGTTTTGATAAATGTTTACATGTCTTTACAACTCTAATGAAAGTCAAAAGTCAAAAACATCATTTAACTCCACATAACTCTCAAAGCAAACAAATAATGTAATTTGCATTTTGTCATACTCATTTAAAAGCTTCTAATTAATCTGAACATACCAAAAGCTTCATAAATACAAATAGAAAAAAAGTACAACTCCAGTATAGGTTTGCAATTAAATGGGCTAGTCTGTATGCTATAAAAACATGTCTTAAGATAATTTTGAGGGTTTCCAAAGGGCACCCACAGCGGTGTGTGTAAATTTTGGAAATTTGTAAATCTTGATGGTTAATGGATATCGAAAGTCTATCTAAATTTTATACACAGCGCTATGGATGCTCTAAGACGATGTGTAACGATACAAGTGGAGGTGTACATGAATTTCTTTTTCACGAATAGTCTCCCTTCAAAAAGCTTTTATGAAAATTAATGAATTATTAAAGTAGACTTCCTGGAAATATAATTGAGTATTATTTTTGTTTTTTGTTTTCACTAAACAAAACGAGACGAAAAGAAGTACATTAAAGAAAATTATCATCACTTTGTACTTATTTAAATAAATTGATTGACTCTTTTTTCTTCTTTAAGAAAAATGAGTCCATATGTTAATATATGCATAATTTGAACTACATTTATAGTCGAAAATAAAATATAATTTATTTTATTCAATTTATACTATTTTCCCTGAAGGGGTTGTTATTTTTGGCTTTGTACTTGATCTATATTTACAATCTCCAAAAAAAGATAAATTAAGTACCCTTTTTTTGTTATCTATTCCAAATTCTACTTTTTATCAAATGTATAGCTTTGTACAGAATTTGTACCCTGTTCATCATTCAGAACAAAGCCAAAAATCACTCTATTATTGTTGTACTTACTAATTGATATACATTTTATGCATTCAAATTCCCTGTTTCTCGTCTCTACACTGTAGACAATGTAAATAAAAATGCAACAAATTTAACTTCTAAAGCTTACTGTTTTCATGTTGTATATCACAAAAATAAAGTGCAAAATCGTAAGAGAGAAAGAGGAGAGTTTCTCTCTCTCTCTCTCTACGTTCATTTATTTACTCTGTCAGGCCACATACTCTTTTTTTTTCTTTTTCTATTCATTATTATCGATATATTATGTCCTTTATATAGTACTCACTCTTCTTTTTCTTTTATTTAATTTCAAACCATTCGTCCCTTTTTCTCGCTTTTCATATATAAACTATTTTTTTTTGTTTTTTTTTCTCTTGTAAAGGACAAATGAAATAAAATGTGTTTTTTTTTATTTATTTTTTCAAGCTTTTCCTTCTTCTTTTTTTTTACACTTAAAATAGGTCAAAACCATAAAAGCAATTGGCGATGTTTTTTATTGCCAAAAAGCGTATATAGGCACCAATAAACACTGGGAAGAATACTACTTCTAATAATAATGATAGTACAATAAGTTTCATAATTGTAAATTAGTATATATGATTACCCTTTTTTTAGAATAATAATAATAATTATAGTTGTGGTGATTAAGTTAACTGCCTCTGTACAAAAATAAATAAAGTTATTGTCATGACAGCGATTTTTTTTTAAAAAAATTGTAACCATGGCAAATAAGTTTTCTTTGATATAAAAATAAATAAAGTTATTGTCATGACAACTGTTTTTTTTAAAAAAGAAATTGAGACCATGGTGAATAAGCTAGATGCTTCGATATAAAAATAAATAAAACTATTGTCATGACAACTGTTTTTAAAAAAAGAAATTAGAACCATGGTGAATAAGCTGGATGCCTCGATACAAAAATAAATAAAATTATTGTCATGACAACCATATTTCTTTCTTTCTTTTTTTCTAAAAAGAATTAAATGAAAAAGAATTAAATTAATTTACACACACACAGAGAGAGAGAGACATTATATACACATATCTATATGTGGATTATAAAATAAAAAAGCTGCTGAATCAAATGTTAAACACTGATAATGTTTTGTTATTTCAATATCAAAAATTGGACATTGTACCTTTGAGCATACACACTTTTTTTTTTTACCTTTTGCCATTTTTTTTAAAGTTTGAGTGGCAATTATATTTGATTAAAGATGTCATTGTACACTTTTCTTACTGTTTTCGATATTTGCATCATTTACAAAAAAAAATCCGCGTATGATTATGATTATTTTTAAAAGCTTCTTCTAGTAATCTTAAACTGGCTTCTTTTTATTCCTTCTCATTTCTGAAAATGGAAAATGTGGCTTCTTGTGAATCAAGTTATTTGAATCCTAAAGAGATACAATTTAAAAATCATTTGTGTGTGATTATTATTCTCTTTGAGAGCAATGAGCATGAAAGGAAATTGACTTGTATGAAAAAGACCTACATAAGTATTAATAATAATTATGTATTCTATTATATATTTATTAAAAGTCATCGAGTCTATTTTTCTACCTATTTATTTCCATTAGGAATGAAACAAAATATCCTTCGACACTTGGGCTATCACAGGAGAGTGTGTTGAGGTGGCTATTAGCAACTAGTACTATTAGAGATTGTTTTATCTCAAATTTACCATTGTATGTACTCACCCATATATCTATGTATAGCTTATTTATGGTTGTATATGTATTCGTATCCATCGATAGGGTTGGTAGTTTAGCCGACAAATAGATAGATATATATATACTTTGTGAGTACACGTATGAATACATATTATATATACTTGATTTCATATACGATTAACCAGTATGATAAGTGACAATTCTGTGTTTCACATGAAAAAAAATGTCTTGGTTTAGATAAAAGTCTATACCAAGAAAGGAGTTCAATATTTCGAGATGATGAGTGCGTGAAAAGAAAGTGAAGTTGAAAGAAAGCCACACTAAAAAGTTTACATTTTTTTATTTTAAAGCTGTAGCAGATTTTCTTTTCTAAAAAAAAAATTGCTACACTTTTTTACTGCTTAAAAATGTTACAAATCTTGCTTTTCATTAAGCCTTTTAACTCCGTAAGTCCATTTGTAGAACGCAAAAAAAGGGAAAAAAAAGTAAAAACGTCCTTATATCATCAACAGGCGGAGTGATTGTCTGTTTTTTAATGCTTTGGTGTTTCGTGTACCAAAGTCATTAGGACTCTACTAACAGAAGCGTTTAAATTGTATTTATATTCTTTATTGTAATGATATTTAATTCATGCTGCTGACTAACCGTTTTATTGATATTCTTCTATGAATCAAATGTGTATACTGCTTTAACTTTTGGAATCATTAATTAGTGTCCATTTTTGGCTTACTGTTTGTGCCTTGATAGCTAAACTTTAGAGTATTTCAAAAGAATTTCTCGAGTCAAGTCACTGTAACTAATGAATATTGGAGAAAAATTGGGGAAACAGATGTAATTTTAATGTTATTTGGGTATTTCACAAGGCATCCCGATCTAGTAAAGTGCTTTCTTAACTACCCTGGGAACACACAGATGCAAAAAATATATATCTAAAAAATATTCAGTAGATATCCTTGTGTTTGAGGTTACCACATCTATCACCTGCCTCTCCGTCCCATAAATTCCTTTTGCGGAAATCAAGGAAGAAGTGCAAGTGTAAATATGGCTTATTACAATTTATTAATTACAATCCTTTTTTATTATTATTTGAATAAAAAATAAACGAATGATTAAAACAAGGTTTTAACTATTGTGTGGCGTTTTTCTAAAGCTCGTTTAGGTTAGTTAAAAATAATCAAGAAAGAGAAGAAGAAGAAAAAGTGAAGAATATTGATCGAAAGAGAGATCGAAAAATATAGATAAGTGGATAGATAGATAGATAATTATATAGCTAAAAAACAAAGTGAGTGACTCTTATATTGTATAAGGTGCTTTTTCTCTATCTATTCTTTGCATATGTTATATATGTATAAATATTTTTGTAAAATTAATATGCTTACTGCGTCTTCTTCTGTTTGTGAACAATGGAATAGAAATTCATTTTCAGATTGATTTTTTTGTGCTCAATTTATTTATATACACAAACTCAAGATTTGGGTTTTTGATTTTGCTTTTTGAAGTGTATAAAAATACACTCACACAAATATATATACTTCTTTTTGTCTATTTTTATATTTTTAGCACTACCTGGGTTTTCGGGATTTATTTAGAGATCTCATGAGATCATGAATCCCGACAACTGGGTAGAAGGCACGCGAGCAGGATCTGATTTTATATTGTTCTGTTTGTTTCTACTCTTATTTATCAATTTATTGATGGGATACTTTTTATCCGTCTCTTTGAGAACTGTGGATAACCGTGTTCCTGAAAATTTTAGTTTTATTATATATATTTTCTGGAATTCGGGCCATACTATTGGCCAAATTGTTAAGTATTTACAGCCAGAGCATTTACAGCCATTGTGACAATTGTAAAGATATCTTGAAAATGTATTATAAAAAAAATTCGGCCTTTCTGTTGCTGTAAGATTCTGTAATTCTGCTTTAGTAAACATACGCCTGGCTCCAACAATAACAGCAAAGACAACAGCAATAACAACAACAACAGAATTTGAGAAGGAGGAAAGTCATAGTTTTACGGGGGTTGTGGTTTATGAAAGCTTGATGTTTTGGTAGCCGCCATCTCCTCTCAAACGGTACCAGGGTCTTGTCAAGATGTGGAAGATCAGATTGAAGATCAGATAGACACAGGCACAGTTATGGGCGTACACAATATAGTATATCAATTCTTCTTTCTCAGATATATAAGCATATAGATATTATATATTTGTATAAAAAAGGTTTGTTCTGTTTGCTATTGTGATCAGAAAAAAATATATGGTCATACAGAAGGTCTGACAATGTGGCTGTATCAATATTCATATTATGTTTTTTTTATTGAGTGGGCTCATGTCATTACAATATAGCTTACAAGAGGTATATTATTATTATTTTAAAAGAATGATCACAAATAAAACGAAAGCTGCAGCTGTACCCAGTCTAGCTTATGACCTTATTTCTTCCTTTATTTTATAATGATGGAGAGGCGTACAACATAATAAATGGATATACACATACATATATGTATAGATATACGTATACATATACATATTCCTACGCGTATGTTTGGGTATACTTCAACTATAATGTATTTTTTTTTGTCATAACAACAATTAATCTTTGAGTAACAGTAACGTGGAATAAATAGATATTTTGTAGCACTAACGAATTGTATAAATGTTTATATAAATATAAGGTTTGAAAAAAGGAGAAAAGCATATATGATGTCAACTACATTTGTTAACAAGTTTTTGTTTTTTATATAAGAAAAATACAATAGAAAAGTGAAAAAGAAAAAAAAATATGTTGCTATGATACAGGCTTAAATGAGTTGTCAATAATAAGAAGAAAAATAGAGTGGCATATGTAAAAGAGAAAAAAGAAGAAGAATAAAACACTCTGTCTACGTGTTTGTGTGTTATGTGGAGGGACTGTATATATGTGTGTATATGTATATATGGGTGTGTGTAAGAGCGTATCTTTGGCTTATAATAAAAACATATACATAATGTAAGAAAAAAAATAAAAGAACATACAAGAGGAATAAATAAATCAATGTAGTGAAAGGAAAATTGCAGAGGCCGAGACTGTTTGTACTAAGATTGGTTTCTACGTCCAGGAAACGTCTTTCGTCGGCTGTGCAAGTCAAGGAAAAGTACACTGGTACTGGAGGCTGGTGGGGTACGTTCTTTGGATGATTTCTGGTTCTGTGATGACCGGCGCAGCTTTGCACGAAGGGCCTCCATAACAGTATTGTGATCCAGTGACTGTGGAGATACTTCTTCATTATCTTGCTTGTCTTTAGCTTTGTTTTCCTCCTCCTCCTCAAGAGGGGGGGTTATACTCTTTCTGGATTTTCTTATAGATTTTCCAGACAGTTTGTTTCGACCCTCTGGGCGCAAAGTTTCGGTGAACGATCTTCTCTTATACCTTGTTTTAGAGAGGGACGATGATCCGGGGGATGATGCTTGAGACTCAGATGCCTTTGGAGACATTGTCAGACTCTGGGCAAGTTCAATTGGCTCAGGGGATGATGCAACAGAGAGCGAAAGGTTGGAAAATGGTACATCGAAGGACATATAAGGAGAAGGTAGAATAATTGACTGTGATGGTGATGGAGGGCTGTTAAAGTCATGTAGACTAGAGCCAGTTGCAAATGGAGACATCGCAGAGATATCACTCCCGGCTTGTAAGGATGATAACCAGCTGGTATCAATGTCACTTGTGTTTGGTAACATCAGAGGATCTGCTTTAGAGTGGAATTATAATTAGTAAATAAAATAAAATAAAATAAAAAGAAAGATTTTTTTAGAATGATTTTTTTTAAAGCAGTCGAAATATATTTAAATAACTAAAGATAGAAAGCTATTTTTACCTGATGGCTCATGATGCAAATCCTGGGAGAAGGACGGCTCACTCCTGGACCGTCTGTGATGATTTAATTCGAAATCAAGGTATTTATTCTGTAGTCGTGCTTCTTCAGCAAGTCTAATCTCTTCAGCAGTACGTCTCTATTATAATGAGCAACAGAAGTTTAAATAAGTACACCTCCTTTTCTCATTACTACTTGGTTGCTAATTGTAGTATCAGAAAATAGATACTGAAAACTTACTTTGTCTTCTTGGGTTTTTGCGATGAGGATGTGTTTTAATAGATCAACGTTATTCTGGTATTTCTCCAGAATTTCTCCAACAGTAATGGTAGATAATCCGGTCAAGGATGCCAATTGGACTCCTATGTCTTGACTGGAGCCAGCGTCGCCAATTGATAAGGAGTCGCTGGCATCGTTCGAATCAATGCTCATTGAGCCTGTGTAAGATGGTAACATGGTTTATTTTTTGCACCTAAGAGACAAGAAAGAGCAAAGAATAGACGGCTTTTTGTACAAAGATTAAAAAAAAAAGAAAAATAATTAAAAATTCCGATCGGTAGCTTAAAGTCGGTATATCAATCGAAATTTTGATTGCTGTTTAATGTTTATGGAGAACACAGCACCGCTTTATGAGCTTCAATCCCGCACAGAGCGACTTCATTTCCTAAGCCGAGATAATTCTCTCTGTGTATATATATAACGTATTTCTAGAGATCTTGTTTAGTCGCTCGCCTATTAACCTGCTCACCCATTCATTAGTTCATTATATATATATGTGTGTGTGTCTATGTATACATGTATGTTCATATGTATTTCGCTCTCTAGCTTGCTCTCTCCCTCTATATATGTGTGTATAGAAGTAAAAGCAAAAGTGAAAATAACAGTGACAGTAATGGTAACAGTATAATTATTAGTAGTTGTAATATATTTGTTCTGTATATATTAATTATTAAGCAGGATGAATTGTATACAAATATTATTAAATTAACTTTGAACTGTTTTTTTTCTTAACTGAACACAATAAAGTCTTTGGTGCCATCATCTTACGATTGTTAGGGTTTGAAGCTAGGGCATTGTACATATATACGCTAATAATCTGCCGTTTAATTGTGTGTGTGTGTGTATTATTATTTTAACAGAGTGAAAAGAGGCGTGTCATTTTATTATTTTTATTATAATTAATATTGTTGTTCCTATTGTTAGTACAATTACACTTTCGAGAGATTAGATCACTTACAATTTCTACTCCCTTTGTTTTCTTTGTAGTACTCTTGTTGACACTAAAAATACATTTTACCTTTTCCAAGTTTGTAAGCAATTGACACATTGGGTACAGTCTGAAAGAAAGGTGCTATAGACGCATTGCGCAATGACCATGAGGGAATATAACAAAGCCACTTCAATGTCTATATATGACTATTATTTCAAATTTGATGGCGAATATCAAATCAAACCAAACCAAGCCAGCTGTAATATAAAATAATATAGAATAATATAACATAATATAATAAATCTCCCTTTCCTCCACACTCGCACTCACGCAGGGTGAGAACGTGCCCTGAATACCCATTTTCTTCTTACTGTTACCATAAAAGCAGAATAGTATGATATTCAACCCATGTACAAATAAAAATAAAAATAAATAAAAACTAAAGGTTTACCACTCATTGTATCACATCACCTCACTGTTCCCCACTATAGGAATCCAGGTAACCGGGTTGAGGGAGCACTTGCAATGATTGTCGTAATTGTTGAATGATGTAAGTTATTTTTCATTTTTTCATTTTATTTTCTGTAAGAGACATAGCTTAATATATATATATCTTCAATGACTTGTAAGCATAAGGGAAATATCAAAAGTTCAGTTTTACCTATAAAGAAGTTGCTTCGAAAATGTGTAGAAATATTTTGTGTATTGTGAATTTAAATAAAAGATAAATGGATTTAATAGTTTTTTGTTTTGTTTTTTGTTTCAGCGGATAATAAATAAGATATAATTTTTATTACTGTTACTGTTACTGTTACTGTTACTGTTACTGTTACTGTTACTGTTACTGTTACTGTTACTGTTACTGTTACTGTTACTGTTACCATTACTATTAGTATTAGTATTGGTATTACAATTGTTATTGTTACATACTCCTGTATATATTTATATAATAAAGATTAATACTTTTGAATATTTATAAATATATAAATATAAATATAAATATAAATAAATAAAGTAAAAGTATAAAAATAAATATATAAAAATAAATATATAAAAATAAATTAAACCTTTTTTTCTTATTTTGTTTGTTGAAGATGGTGCTCTGAAAATGGACGTGATTTCCAACAAATGAACATTTTTATATATTTATTTATATACATACATATATATATATATGTATAAATATCTTTTTTAATTCTTATACACTCTCCTTAAGAAAATCTATAGATACTCTTTATACCTTAAATGGGAGCCTTAAGTAGGACAGATAAATGAAAAGTTGTGAATGCTTGTGGGAAAGGTGCATTTTATATAACTTTATATAATTTTTCTCATATTAATGTATATGGTTAGATATATGTATATCAACTGATTTAAAAACTTTGAATAGATACATATACAATTATTAATTCTTTCAATTTTTTACCTAAAAAAATATACAAGGAGAGGATCCTTTCTTCTTCTTTTACCGCGGACACGGACAATGACAAACTGTTTGTGACGACAGTATCCTGAAAAGGTAGTCATGCAGCAACTACATTATAGAAGGGTAATACATTAAAGCTAGAAGGAGTAACAACTACGAGACACCGACCTAACAGCCAAAAAGTGAAAAGTCATTATACCTTAGAAAGCTTAATTTAGATAACACGATTTTACAGTTGTTTCAATATACTAAATACACGGAGTTTACATAATATCGGATATTTAATAAGTTTAAAGTACTTTTTTTTTGAATTGCAGGACGCAGTTTATTGAAACTCAGAACGCGTTTTTTTTTAATATTCTAAAAAGGTCGGTTAGATTTTCTTGGTGTGTGTTCAAATTCATTAGATTTTTTTTTTAAAAAAACTTTGTTCAACTTGATTCAAAATGTTCAGGTTAAAAAGCAAGATATTTTTATTGATACCTGAGTTATTTCCAGGTTTATATCGTTCTTCTTCTACCTGTCTATCGAAAACTCAATATTCTCTTTTCTAATGATACAAATTGAAAGAAAATAACGTTCTGCCAAAAAAAAATAGAAAGAATTTTAAACCAATACTTTTTTTTTGACAGCTATAAAAGTGGGCTTACCACTAGAACTTGAAGATTTTAAAATGCATGACAAGAACAACAGTCATTACACGTACTCTAACAATTTCAGCTTTATCTATCAGAATAAGCATTCTAAGTTCTTAGCCCAATGTCGATACCATGTCAATTCGCTGGCACTCTCTTTGTATTGCTCTATGCTTTTAATCCTGTAAAGCAAAGCAAATACCGACAAATGGGGACGATTGTATTTTAGTTCTTCAAATCACATGCACCGCAAGATATTTAACACCTTATATGTTCTGCTATCTTTCATTCATAGTCTACTTTGTAAGAGATGTTCGCTAGAATATTGTTAATCGTGTTTATGATATTCATATTACAATCGAGTAAAACGAGAACTCTATGTTCAAACTCTGGTACCTACTTGCTAATACTACTTATAAGTTAACGGTTTTATGAAGTTATACATCAGGTACGCGATCATTCGACACTTATACAGTGTACTCTTAATAGTAACATAGCAGGGATTATAATAGTAGTAGATATACCAGTAATACTTTCTTTTGCCTTAATAGATAAAACCCTCACAACATCTATTCTTTACACAGTGAAGGCATTAACCTATTAGAAAAGCTCAAATATCTCAATTACCCCTTTACTCCATTTGTATTGACCTAATATCTTATACGTATGTAGTCCAATAAAACTGATGGGACAATAGGCTATTTTAAGAAAATACTTATTTCCTGAAACATAGTGAAAGATTACCCGATTATTTTGTGTATATAGCAAGAGCTTTATTCTTAAGATCTTTCAATAAAGATACGTACACATATACCAGGAAACATAAACTTTTTAGAATAGAATCTTGAGCAAACCAAATACTTCAAATGAAACAGTCGAGGTTCAGAATATCGATATATTGTGTTATTGGCTCTCTTATCATAACCTTTTTTTTCTTTCAAATTAACATAGGAAAATATATCCTCATTTTTAAGCGTACTTGTTAAGAATTATAATAATAAAAGCGCTTTGAAAACAAGGAGAATTTTGCTCTTTTGGGTATAGCAAACACATCAAACTATTTTCCCCAATGATGAGTTTAAAATTTGATAGATTATAGATAAAAGTGTCACTCAATACTTGTAAGTTTTTGCAGGGTTAATTACTAGAAAATATGTTTAATAGAAATAAGGCGTATGTATATATAACGAGAATATAAAGATTATGTAGGGCACTGGCCACAATAAGTTGTCACTTTTACTTATGAAATTTCAAAATTCAGACTCATCCGACAGAAAATAAGAAATTACAGAAAGCAAAAGATGCGAGGAAACCTCTATCTGGGTTTTAAAAAACCACTACTTGAGATTGAAAAGTCGCTATTATAAATGTTCATTTCCCGCACACTTTGTATACTAAAGATTACCCTTTAGTATTAGAACGATTTAATGATTTTTTTTACATAATCTTGTAAGTGAAATACACATACAAAGTAACAAGAAGAAGTAGATTCACAGAATATACATATACCCTTTTACTTCTTTACAGATATTGAAATCTTATATTTTATTATTATTATTATTATTTTATTATTATTATTTATTAGGTAATTAACGCAATTCAACCTTGAATTCATCTTGGACAACATCACGCACTTTTTCTTGAATAGCATTGATTTCTTCATTGGTTACATTTCTATATTCAAATACGTTTACAAATATTATGATTATTGTTATTATTTTTAAATATCATGTTAGCCTCATTTACCTATCCATAGATCGGTACAGAATACGGTAACAGAGACTTCGTTTGTCGGTCTTTGGATGGGTAAATTCATCAATCTAAAATATCAATTTATTAGTATCATGCAAAAATATAAAATAAATGAATAAAAAAAAGAAGCCTCCATTCTATTTTCCCTTACCAATTGCACGTTCTCCACGATATCGCCTGCTGCGCCACGTACTACTTCACAAAAGTTGTTCTCATGCCATTCTCCTTTAGGAACCCAGAAAGAGATATCCTTGATACACGGGGGGTACTTTGAGAAAGGCTTGAATTTCTGAATCTTTCCTGGCGTAAACTGCTCGGTAAAGCGCTTATCCTCTGACCAAAACAAGCGAATATCTGGGATATCGAACAAAACCATAGCCAATCTTTCAAGACCCATACCAAATGCCCATCCAATCTTATTATCCAAGCCTGTGTATGTATAAGTGTGAGCATAATCATGGTCATAAGCGTGAGTATATGTGTGCGTATGAGTGTGTGCCCCGTTAATTAAATGAACCCTATTTCACCAGCCATCTATCTATCTGTTGCACCAGCCTAACCAAACCAAACCAAACCAAACTAATTTCATACCTGACTTATTCATCAATGGCTGCTGCACAACACCGCACCCAAGAACCTCAAGCCACGCTCCCTTGTAGAAAATTTCGACTTCCCAGCTAGGACTTGTAAAAGGGAAATAGGCATCAATCCAGCGCACCTTCAGGTCTGGTTCATCAGCAAACAGACTGTAAATCATACTGTTAATCGAGTGTTTTAGGTCTGCTGCAACTAATTGCACATTCTCGGGAGAGTGACAGCCTTGAATAGGGTTCGAAGGCTTGATAACCGTGTCATCCAAGAGGTCGATATTATTGGCACGAGTATCATTATTCATTCCAGCCTCAATTTGTGCTCTCATAGATACAGGGTCAGTGTTGTCAAAATAAGCAAATCCTTCGATTTGATGGAAAATTGGATAATGAGAAGCGTCAATCTCGTCTCTTCGGTAGACGTCTCCACTGATCAAAAACTTCTTTTCGCCCGAAGACAGACCCTGAAGCTGATGAGCGGAAGTGTGGGCGCGCAAGAGAGTGTTCTTGTCAAAGTAGTAATTGTCTGACTTTGTTCGACTTGGGTGATCTTTGGGAATCAGAAGATCATCAAAGTTTTGTTGGGTGCTGACAATAGGACTAAAACTGTGGAAAGGCTTGTAATTGTTAAAATGAGACTCGATCAACTGACGAATAATTGAGATTGGGTTTGTGGGTTGCAAATGAAGCTTTCGATTCATTTTGGAAAGCACATTTGGAGTCACATTGGTCCATTCGTCACGCTCAAAGGTTCTTCCATTCACTTTGACGAACTTGTCAGTGACAGTATAGTCTGAAAGCCGAGTATTATTAGTATTGTCATGTTTTTTTGGGCTTATAAAGAATAATAATTAATATTTATTTATTTATTTATATTTCTTATTTATTTTCTTATCTATTTATTTTGTGTGTGTGTTTGTATATATATATATATATATATATTCGTTTTCCTTTTGTTTTGTTTTTTACCTGAAGCCGTCGAGTAGGAACTGACACGGATATTACAGACACCAGTTGGTCTAGTGTAGCAAGACTTTGGCTGTACAAAACGCACCCAACTAACAGAGTGACGAAGCATATTGCCTTTGAATCTTTTATTTAATTATATATGTATATTACAAACAAAAAGAATTAAAAAAATATAAGGGGAGGCCGCCAGGGGGGAGGTGACTTAAGGTTGGTTGGGTTAGAAGAGCTTAAAAGAGAGGAACTTAAAAACTAAAAAATAAATAAATAAATAAATAAAAGTAAATAAATAATGTCAAATTTGAATAGATAATACACTTCTTTATTTCATCTTTTTATTATGACAGACCCGTTAGACCAAGATTTCGATTTTAATATCAATTTTACTATTAACTTTTGGTAATTGCCTAATTAGCTTTAGCCAAGACCTATTTATTATTTTACTTAACTGTAACAAAAGTGAAAAAGTAACAGAATAGAGAATTGTAAAAAAAAAGTCTACAAAAGTAATTGATATTTAAACCCCAGATTAAATATATTAATATTATGTAATCTTGGATTTAAATACTAACAATTTATTGCTTATTTATTTCTTATTAGGAAATTGGCCAAAATATTCGATTATGTTTTTAACGTGTACTTCTTGAACTTTTAGGTTTTGAAAAGAAAGAAATCGTGATTAATATTTATACTGTATTACAAAGAGAAAGACCATTAAGCAAACCATTCGAAAGATATCGATTATAGACATAAAGATATTTTTCTGATTTTAAACGTTCTTTGTGTTAGTTGTAATAATTTGGAAATATTTCGTAGTATTCAGTGACATCAAAGGAAACATTTTCCTGGTCCATTGACGGAATGGTTACCGGTAACAAAACAAATGGATCAAAATTGCTGATATTAACAATGTAGTTTTTAGAGCCTTCCTTCCTGTAGAGCTTCCAACGTTTGATAGATTCTATCTCGCCGTAAACGGACAATTCAGACATGACCATGTCTGTAACCATATCTCTTTCATAATAATAAGGAACATCGGAAATAATGACGGCTTTTTCGATTGGCAAGCGATCAGCTTGGCAACGACCCAGCGTCGTCATTTTTGCCATCTTAAGGGAGCCTGCCTTAACAAGATCGGAATAAAGCATACTACACACTGAGGCAAAAGAAAATCTTTTAGTGGCCAAAGTGTGCGCCGTAGCAGAAAAAAGTCTCTTGATAAGCGCAAGCTCTTTTTTGTGACAAGATGTTCTAGTAAAACCCACAGTAAGTAAGTTTAGCTGTGGCAAATGAGATTTGTAGCTTTCCCTTCCTCCTATTTTGTATTTACCCTACATTACGCCTAGTAATAAATGGATCCTCAATTGCAATCGGTTGATTATCCCACTGGTTACGCTTGAACATCGATCTGTTCAGACGTATAGAAATCGCACGGTTGAAATTGTGTCTGGTTCCGTAATAATAAAAGAAATCTATTAACAATTGGTCGAGCTTGGCTACATTTCTTGTCGCCCAAAATGTTCCGTTTCTTGTATATCTAATTTCCTTGAAACCATTCCGCTTAAGACTTGTGCGTTTGAAACAGTCATGGAAAGAAATGTTGCAGTGGATGTATGAATGCTTGTATTCTGTCTCTACCATATTTTTTGTATGGGAGTTGCAGTCCTCTGTATTGCATTGGCCTTCAAAAAAATCCTTGGGATTTTGTAGATTAGGAATTACAGGCGGATCGCACGTCATCAAGTACCACAGGCCCATAAGTGTATACGAATAACTACTCAAGGAACCATTGGAGGCTAAGATATGTATATGTATATAAGAATAAGAGTAAGAATAATATATACACTCACACACAATCGCACGCACGCGCGTGTGTGTACAAAATCAGAATGTTTACCATCATTAATATTCCTGCGCTTCACAAACTCCTTGATTGCATATATAAACGGCCTGACTCGTGGATCCAACTCCGAGTAAGCTTTTAAAAGACGTGTGTTGGTTGAACTCATGAGATTATTGACGCTAATGTCACAATGTATTCTGTGCGGCAAAACATCAAATTTACAAATAGGTACATTTGCATTGGGAACCGGCATGACATTTATCATCCCACTATTTCTCAATATGAAAGCCAATCGATGCATATTCATAATTGAATGCTGCTTCCTTGACTCTTTTCGTTTGTTAATCCAAGGATAATCATACTCGGGAGCAACGATTGCTAGATCCATATCCGAATCGCGAAAACCGAAACCATTGGCACTCGAACTTTTTTTTTAAATATATATATACATACATATATATGCAAATTATGTAGCTTTTTTTCTGAGATTTCTTGCCTTCATATCAGTGTATACATTTGATACTCATCGCGACTTACCCATATACCTTGACCTTATAGTTTTGGTTCCACGCGCCACCAATAATGTTCTCAATCCTTTGTACTATGTTCTGCCGTTTGGTTATATCCTCGGGTTTAGGGAGTAATGACTGTAATGGTGTTGATTGAATAAAACACCCTAATGACCTTTATGTATTATTCCTTTTCTTTGTAACCCATACCTTGTAAAGTTGGTTAATTTCTAAGCTAAGATCATGTGCACCTTGGTTTGGGATGTAGACAATTAAGAAAGCCTTAGGATGTTGGTTTACATCGAGTGGAGGAAATGTCAGGTCCTTGTGACGTGGGTCACTTTTGTAAGATGCAAAGCTCATCAGCTCAAACTCCTGTGGTGGAAATGTTCTGGTCTCGCCTCCGCTCTCAATATATTCGCTAAGATCATCAAAGGACTCCAAAAGATCTTCCAGTTTATTATACAAAAAATCGTCGTTGTACACAGCGTCTTCAATATCTTGATAGAGAGCCACTTGCGGATAGAGTTCCTGGTCTCTGAATGGAGTGGATGTCAGAGAAAAGCTACAGCAAAAATCCTTGATGTAGTGAATCAAAGGAACATCCACAACTGTAATCATTAGACAATCTTGGGTTTCTTTTTAGGAAGTAATGAGAGGTAAAGATAGAGATAGAGAAATACGAGTCGTTCCTGAGTTGTAAATGATAAAGATAAAACCAAAACCGTGTAATCTCTTTTTGGTCTGCTTTATTTAAACTCCCGTATTTTTTTTTGACACATCTATGCCAAGATTTGAACCAAAATTTACGATTCATATTTAAGAGATTTAGTAAATATAAAAAGGTAAACAACATCAAGATGTGTTCAATTGAAAGAGTCCTATAAAATACCAATGTTCAAGTACTCCATTATCTGTATACGAAGATCTCATTTAATAAAAAAAAACAAAAGAAAGAAACACTTGGGAGTAATATCCAATACAAAAATCTTTACATTTCATTTTTATTATTCTTTTTTCTTATTAATTGGTATAAGCAAATAAATCATAATACATAGAAGTTTTTCCTTCCTCTCCCCCTTTTTTTTACTTCTTGGATCGAGCCTGAGCTAAGAGAACTTCAGCTCTGGACTTGCTATTTGGGTCAAAGTATGGTCTCTCGGCCTACATTAGAAGATTCATTAGAGACAATACTTGTCATATGTATATAATAATACGGCATCTTACCTGAGTAGTAATTCTCCATCCATGGCGTTTTCCAGAGCCCAAGTAATCAAAGATAGCACAGTGCGATGTAACACGGTTGTCCCAAACAGCAACTGTATCTTCTTCCCACTTGAAACGAACTTGGAAGTCATAACCACCAGCCAGGTGCTCATACAAAAAGTTCAAAATGGTGTCCGACTCACGCTTGCTTAAACCAACAATGCTACGAGCAAAACCGGGTTGGATGTATAGAGCCTTCAAGCCAGTGACAGGATGAGTACGCACAAGAGGATGTGTATGCAAAACATTTTGACGACGCTGGGGAATTCCAGCGTTAACAGCACCTTCGGCCTGCTCTTTACCAGAATGAACAACCTCGAGACCTTCGAAAAACTTTTGCAACGCAGGAGAAAGCTTATCATATGCAGCATAGCTCGATGACCACAAGGTATCGCCACCAGTAGATGGGAGTGTGTCGATCTTCAAGAAAGTAAATCCTGGAGGCTGGAGCTCATAGCTGACATCAGTGTGCCATCCTGTAAAGAAAGAATATAAATTAGGAAAAATTAGGAAAATCACGATAAAAGCCATGAAAAGAACATGCATATACCTTCTGAAGCTCTGACTATTTTAGGATAATATGCGCTTTTCTCACTAAAATAATAGAAATAATAGAAGGCGTTATTAAATCATTTATTTTTATTTTGCTATTTTTGTTTACTTACACATCAACACTGTAAATTGGAAGGACATAGGGATGGTTGGGAGGGTGGCCACCAATATTGTGAATGTGACTAAGTAGTTAAATGAGTTAGCTGAAGTTAATGAATACACTTCTTTTGAAGTGAGGATGGTTCCACTTACAGAGGTCCTAATAACAGTAAATTTAAAGGAATTGATTAATATTAAATGTCCATTGAGCCGTATCAAAAGAAAACCTACCATAATGTCTGCCAAGGTCTTCACCCTGGACGATGTTAATATCCTGCTTTTTGAAGAACACAACACCGCGTTCAGCAATCAACAAAGCCAAATCATCCTTTTGCTGGTTGGTCAGCTTGGAGAGCTGTATACCGTGAATTTCTGTTCCAACATTTGGAGTCAAATCAAAGATTTTCTCAGCATTGTCATAGAGAGAAGCCTTTTTTGGGTCTGCGCGATGGCCAACATCGACATGTTTAAAAGGTTCAAGTTCAGGATACTATTAGAAGGTTAATACAATTAATTAAAATTAAAAATTATATATATATTTTAGCTTTTTCGTAGACAGATTTCAACATTACGGTAGTAGTAGGAGTAACCAAGTAGTAGTTGTCTGCAGCAGCAAGCTTCTTGAGATCAAGGACTTCTTTTACTGGGGCCTGGGTTGTAATGGCAGCGTTTGTCATTGTCAAGGTGATTTTATTATTATTATATATGTAACAATATTGGGAATACCATTAAAACAATTCTCAAATCAATGCTTATATACTTAATTAGTTTTTTTATTTGATTGAGGATAGTTTCTTGTCTAACCAGAATCTTCATAATCACAGTAAATTGCGCAATGGTGTAGATGTAGTACACAAATACCACAAATCCGGAGGTTGTAGTATTTGCGTCTTTAGGATTAAATTGCGTCAGATCATAAGCCTCGTTCGTAATATACCCGGGAAAACTGATGAAGCTTGTGGATACTGTAGTGTGAATAAAGCACTGAGCTCTCTTTTGCAAAAGTTTACCCATATAATGCAGATTAAGGCTGTTTGATTAAAGAGTTTCATTTATTTATCTTTCTGTGGGAGAAAAGAAAGTTTAAATTTTGCCTTTAAAACCATAAAGATAACGCATCTATAGTTATTGGCAATTGAATCATCAAAGTAATTTATGGTCTCATCGTTATTACTAATCCAAAAAAAAAAACTACAGTTCTACCTGTACTTCACAGACAGTAATCTAAAGAAATAAAATTTCCAACATCAATAGCAGTCAAACATACTTAATGCCAAGTATCGAGTGTTTTGGATAATTTTTTCACAGGCAAAGCCAAAGAGACGTGAAAGAGGCGCAATCATCTTAGGCTAGTTATTTGTGTGCTATCTTCTAGAATATACACGGGCACACTCTAAGAAGTAATATGTAAAATTTATATAATGTCTTTAAAAGATACAAACCTATAAATCAAATCTATTAGAAAAGCGTTTTAGTTGTTGTTATTAAACAGAATTTAAATCTTCTAAGGATATACTATTCAACCTATATATCATCATATATATTGAGTCAGTGATAACACCGAAAAAATTGTTGAGCTTTGAAAGTGTATGTGTATGTGTATATATGTATGCATGTCTTTTTTTTTCAAAGGAATATATTTATATACCTGGGAATATATTATCTGTGCGTAAGATGCAGTTGAACATATTCGAATACGTAATTTTACTGGTGGTCATATTTGATATCCTTTACGTAAAAATAAAAAATCTAGCTCAAACTATTATAGTATTCATGCACAAACAAGTTTGACTTTCGAGTTGTTCCCGATGCAAGGCCAAATTGTTAGTTAGTATTTTTCTTGCTCTTAGCTATGCAGCCTGTAATTTATATCCATGGTTTTTAATTGCTTATACTACAAATGTATTCTTGCTTACTAGATAATATCTTCATATATATATATATATATATGTATTTTATTTTGTATACTTAGTTAAAGACATTTGTTTAGTCCTTGGATTAAGGCCGTCAGAAATAAACCTTTTCTTTTAGAATAAAATAAATAGTCTATTTTCTCCTCAACTTACTAATTAGATTCAGTGTTGAAGAGGAAACTGTCGGTACTCTTGTGACAAATCCTACGGCCTCAGTTACAATGATTATGTATATGCGCTCAGCAGAAATTGGGCTATAAAATATTACATTATCTTTTACTATGTGTTTTTCCTTCTTCTACTTCTCAATATTTGTAATATTACCGATAAATCAATAAATACTTTACTTCTACCTACAAAAGGTTGAAAATTCCAAAAAAAAATTCCCAAGAGGACCAACAAACGCAATGATAAAGTCGCATAAAGGGATTGATTTGATCCTACACTTTCTCATTTTTTTTTGAAATTCGAACAAAAATAAATAAGCAAACAGAGACACTCATATGCAGAAACTGGTTGATCATTGTCTCGAGTATCTAGAAGAGAGAGGAGAAAGTCTTGTTTCATCTCTTGCAGCTCGCATTATATATTAACTTGTGGTATCCACCCTCCAAACGGAAATTATAATAGCAAGATATACGTACATTCGCTATTTTACTCTTTGTTTTCGACTTATGAGAATCTTTGCTAAATACATGGGTTGATTTTTGTGTATGGCTTTTTATTTTATTTTACTGCTAATACTAATACAATGAGTTTAATGCGCAAAGAGAAAATTGGTTACTCGAATGGACTGTCCCAAGGGATAGCATGTCTTTAATAGATTCCACACATATTGAGAGATAAAGTCAAATATATCAAACAATATAAATAAACTAGTAAGTAGTCTTTTGTAGTAAAACTATAGTATGTAATGCGCAGGATAAAGAGTCAAAGTAGAGAGTTTGATACACTCTATAGTAGAGCATTTAAAGATACAATATCATTTCGCAATCTTAAAGTCTCTTTTATGTCACCAAGACTAAGAATAATGGGATGTTTGCTTAAATTCAATTTCTTACACTCGACAGAGTGAATCACAAGCTATTACACTCACACAAGGTATTTCGTTTTACTGGATACCCTACTTTTCAGCAATATGGGTATGGGCTTTGAAGTTAATTGTCGGCTCAAATGCCGTCAAAATCACAATGTTACTGATGACAGCCAGATATTGGGCAAGAAATACGGCACATAAATCTAAAGGGAGTACACATATATATGAACTCTTGTATTATACATCATTTTTATTTTATCTTTTAAAACTATCAATCATTTACAAGTATTGAAACACACTAGATGATATAACAAGTAACTAGTTAAATAATGTGTTTATTTCCAAAGTACACAAGATAAAATAATGATAATATTGAAAGAACAAAGAACCCCCGCCTTCACCTAGTCATTATTTTCCTTTAATCATTTAATTAAGACCGTACCACAGGTATAAATGTTTGAGATAAAGCCATTCAAGCTCACAATTTTGCTGTAATCAATACTTACAATATTAACGAGATAGACAAAATGTAAGTAATGATTAAGTGGTTAATTGCACTTACCGGGCTTTGGATGTCTTGTATAGAGTTAAAGGATAAGATTGCCTAATGATATTCTAAAAGGCATATATGTATTGTATTGAACTTCTTTAGAGAATATAGCAGAATTCTAATGATGTTAAATCCATTCTTACAAGGCTATTCTGGTCAATTGATGTATTTATCATAAAATTATATGTATGGATGTATGTATACAATAAATATTTTTATTTTTATACATTAGGATTGGCTATGTTTTAACTTTATTCATGCAGTCTGGGTTCCTTGTATATTTTATTCGCTTTATACTAGGAGGTATCAATAGACTCCTATTGACTAAGACGCAGCAGGGGGGGTATTTTTTTTATGTTAACTTGATGTCTAGTAAAAGTGAATAAAGTTTGACTGATCAAAGAAGTATCCACACACTTAATATATAAATACGGCTTTGATTTTTTTTAATGCGCTTTGTGAATGAAAGTAGTCTTGTACTCACACCCAGCGTGTTACAGATCCTCGTAAAAGAAACGTGTCTTTTTTTCCTTTTTATTATACAACTTAAACACATACTATATAAATATACATATATGATCGTGTAATTGTATATAGATAAAAATATAGACCATGTACTGTGGTATTATTATTATTATTATTATTCATTGTATACAACTTAGTACAAGGTACTCAATAGATCCTTTCATTTACACCAAAAGTAATGTCTGTCCCCACGATATTATCTGAGTCTCAATGGTATGTCCGATGCACGACCATTTACCGCAAGCCAACCCGTTGACACCAAACACACATACATATACATACACAGATACACACATATACATACGCATTTATACGCACGCACACACACACAAAGAGAGAGAGAGAGAGAGAGCCTATTTTATTTTATTTTATTTTTTTATTTTATTTTATTTTAATTCAATTTCAATTTCAATTTTTATATACTATTATATTATTTTTCTACTTCCTTTTTTTTATTGTATATATCTATATATCTATATATCTATAAAGAAAAATCAATAATTCTACAACCACCTATGAACCTAGCTACAGACAAAGGAGACCATAACAAGGGCTCAGTAAACTCAACAGAAGAATCAGCAGACGATAGCGATGTGGGTACATGGCCTTGCATAAGTAGTGGCCATGAGGTTGTGGGCGGTCCCGACGGCAACAAGATTCTACCCGATTCACCTATACCTTCAGAACTACCACTTTACACAGAACCAGACACTCTGTCGTCTTCTCCAGAGACACATGCTCAGATGACTAGCAGATCGCGCAACAAAATAAAGGAATCCAAAACCACAAGCAGTAATGACAAAGCCACACCATTAAAGAGTGATCATAACCGAGAAAAACCCAGACCAAGGCGAGTGATTGGAAACTTTACGTTGATCAATACTCTAGGATCTGGCTCAATGGGAAAAGTCAGATTGGCAGTACACAATATTACTGGAGACAAAGTAAGAAGCCACTAGAGTACATATACATATACATACATGCACCTATACATAATGTGTGTATACACAGAAAAAGAATGATCTGTGAACAATATTTACGCCTACATGAACGCACACACACACGCATGTCCCTTTACTCTTGTTTAATAACCTTTTTCTTTCTATTTCTATATTTGTATGTCTTTCTGTCTCGGTCTCTTTGATATCAGCTTGCAGTCAAGATCGTTTCTCGAGTAATACCCTCAGAAAGACAGAGTTCGTCAGAGAGTAGCAAAAAGAAGAGAGAAAACAGGGAGATCAGAACCATTCGAGAGGCCAGCATTATGCTACTGTTACACCACCCGCATATTGTCAGCCTTAAAGAAATGGTGGTATTGGATCCATACTACTATCTGTTTATGGAGTATGTAAATGGTGGTCAATTACTAGACTACATCATCTCTCACAGAAAGTTAAAGGAAAAACAGGCCCGTAGTTTTGCACGACAAATTGCCAGTGCATTAGGTAGGTATTAATAGCACACACTAAACCCACATATACATACACTACGTACTACACACATTACACATTACACATTACACATTACACATTACATATTACACACAAAATATTAAATAACAAACGTCTCTTTAGACTATTGTCATCGTAACTCTATTGTTCACAGAGGTAAAGTTTAGAATAAGGGATGCCAAGTTTATGGGCTCATATTTACCAAGTCCCTATATATTCTTTTTCTTATTTTTTCTTTTATTTTTTTTTTGGTTTTGATTTTGGTTTTTATATAAAAGATTTAAAAATCGAAAATATCCTCATCTCCCAATCTGGCCAGATCAAAATCATCGATTTTGGTCTCTCGAACCTCTTTTCTCCCCGTTCACACCTCTCAACATTCTGTGGATCACTATACTTTGCCGCACCCGAGTTATTGAATGCACGATCGTACACTGGACCAGAAGTCGATGTCTGGAGTTTTGGTGTGGTGCTTTATGTTCTGGTGTGTGGAAAGGTACCTTTTGATGACCAGAATATGCCAATACTTCATGAAAAAATCAAACGAGGTGTAGTAGACTATCCATCTCATTTAAGTTCAGGTAAATATTATAACTATCATTTAAAAGAAACATAGACAGAGAAATAAGATAAGATAAGATAAAATAAAACAGAATACCCAAAAAAAGGTGAACTTTACAAGCACAGTATGTATACATAACCCTATATTGTTTTAGAATGCAAGAATGTGCTGACACGCATGCTGGTGACAAATCCGGCCCACAGAGCAACGATGTCTGAGATAATCGTGCATCCTTGGATGAACAAAGGGTATGATGGTCCGGTCGACAACCACCTTCCAGAACGTGTTCCCTTGACTCTTCCGGTCGATCCAGAGGTGATCCGCGGCATGACAGGTTTCGAGTTTGGAACAGAGACCGAGATAAAAGAACAGCTGGAAGCAATCATAACGTCTGAAGAGTATCAAAAGGCTGCAAAGATACTAGCTGAACGATGCGCTGAAGCTAATCGAATTCATTATCATTCTCGCTTTGCACACCCTACTCTGGGCAGCCGAAAGTCATTCTCGCTCTCAAACAACGATCCGCAGTCAGTCCCATCTGCTTACCACCCACTTGTCTCGATATACTACCTTGTAAAAGAACGCATAGAGAGAGAGAAGAGGGTAGCAGAAGCACCGGATGAAAAAAGCTCTGTTGGTAGCACACTTTCATCAGACGATGTACCTCTCGGTTCACGACTACCGGATATATCAGTCCCAGAATCTTCTTACATTGCTAAGAATTCTCTAGAGCCATCAATATTCGTCGACCCTCATGAAAACCCACTCGAACTTCGAGACACGCACCACGGTGGAGCATCTACTGGGGTTGCATATAATCACCGAGGAAAAGCTAATATCCGGGTGGATGACGAGGGTCACATTGTGGAAACCGATCGACCCAACTTACTCAACCACAGCCTCACTCGATTCTTTAGTCGGTCATCCACCCGCAACTCAGAACACACTGCACGCACTAATGAAGACGACGATGAATCAAAGAGATCAAGTGCTGTACGCGATGCAAGTGTCTTTAGACGTCTAAGCCAGGTTCTTTCTCGTGTACCTCAGCATGAGACGACGCCCAAACCACGCGAAGACGCTCGACGCAAATCTAGCCGGCAGCGTAACCAGAGTGCAGACTATTCTACTGACAGTGCACCCATTCCTATCCCTTCCAAATCTGACAATCGGTGGGGTAAGAACAGACAGAACCGGACCAAATCCTACGCCCACGCCAATTCCCTCCCTGCTCCAGATTCGTTTAATATGAACAGTGTTTCTCCGCCTGATAATCAAGGATTTGGACAAAAGATGACACATTTTTTCAGTCGAATGACAAGCACTGGCTCATCAGACCTAACATTTGCAAACTCCTCTAAGCGGAGACAGTCTTTGATAAATACCTCCCGAACACCTACCACCATCACCAATACTAATACTAATACTAATACTAATTATAATAACAAAACTGCCACTATTACCCCTTCAACTACTACTACTACTACTACTACTACTACTACTACTACTACTACAACCAATACTATTACCAATCGTATATCTCAAGGCAAGGCAGCACCCATTCAGAATCTTCCGAAAGTATCCGCCCCTGAACCGAAAAAGCCCCATAACCATGAACAAGTATTTCCCCCGACAGTTAATGGGGCGTCCTGTACTCAGCAAGGCTCAGCCGACGAGAATATCCGGCCTGTATTTATCAAGGGCTTGTTTTCTGTCACCACTACTTCTACAAAACACCCGTCTGTGATTAGAGCAGATCTTATCCGGGTATTGGAGCGTATTGGAGTCAAATGGCGGGAAGGAAGAGGACGGTTTGAGTGTGTACATATACCGAGTATCGACATGAAAAGAGTGGTGAAGCCTGAAGACGAAGAAGATGATTTGGACCCAAACAATAATAATTCTTATGACTCGGAGGATCTTTCATCAGCGTCGTCGTCCTCATCGCCTTCAGAGGGAGCTTCTTCTGCATCTGGTCAGCTGGATCCTGCAATTACAACTCAAGCCCAGACACCCACACCAGTTACAGTACCTGACCTGGTTGTACGATTTGAAATCTACATTGTCAAGGTACCTTGGTTGCTGGGTATGCATGGTCTACAGTTCAGAAGGGTCAGTGGCGACCCATGGCAGTATAAGAACATGTGTAGTCGTATTTTGGCCGAGTTGAAGTTGTAATATAGGGGTTAATTGCTTTATTGAGCAAAACATTTAATTCATTGTATAATATCCAGTCGCATTTATTTACTTGTTATTCTTCATAATTATAAAGGTTAATATTTATATATATTAAATACACACATAATAATAATTTCTTTGAAAAAAAGAAAACAAATATTGAAGGGACTTGGTGTTCGATATACTCCTTAAAGATGTGTATACCTTGGTTTATACTGTGATAAAGGAGAGCTCATTTTTTTGTATATCATATATATATATATATATATATATATATTGACGTATAGAAATATTCACAAAGTAGCAATTGCTATTATCTTGTTGATTTCTTCTTCGTCTTCGTCTTTTCGTATGTTCTTTACAGATGATGTTATAGAATAGGTTGACTTTGGTCGATAATTCGATATATATATATATATTTTCGATTTCTTCTTTTTTTCTTTATTATATGATATGATATGATATTGTATTATGCTGTGTGCTTCCGACGCTTGGAGACAAATTCATCCACCATTGTATTGTACAATTCGTCATGTAGCGCTTTTACCTTTCCGTGATGTTCATTTAGACGGATCAATTCAGACTGAAGTGCTGTAACCTGGGATTGTAAAGATGTACTAGAATCTTCAGTCTACACCAAAGAGAGAGAGAAAAATAAGAAGACAATTTAAATAAATACAATAAATGTAATCATTTTTTTATCTGTCTACTCCACACACACAATATATATATATATGTATATTTTATACCTTCATCTCTTTTAACATTATCTTTGCTTTCTGAATAGATTCTGTTGGGGTGGGTAATGAAGAATAAAGAGGACCAGCCTCAACAAGCTGTTGATGTTGTTTAAGATCCTAATTTTTCATACATACATATATTTTACAAAGAGAAATGGGTGAGTTGATTCATAAATTTTAGATTTTGTATATAATATAATATAATATGTGCATCTAAAGATTTGCTCCAGTTTTAAAGTGTGAGAAATATTTACCATGTGGGTGTCCATCACGATTTGCTCTGATCCATTTCTACGCTCTTCTTCTTGTGACACCATGGCACGTTTAAATGGTTTCCACGCCATGGGAGTGATCTTTTGTGAGCTAGCACCTGTGAGTAATTCCGCTGGGCGCAAGAAGCAAGAGACAAAAGTAACATGTCCCTTGTGGGACTCAAATTTACGTAATGGCTGTCGACTGGCTACATCCCATACTATACAATTTCCATCTTCTGATGAAGAAACCAAAAGACTATCATCGAATGATAGACTAAGACCTGTAATAGGTCCACTACACACAATATATAGAAATAAATAAATAAGCGAATACAGAAGAAGAGAATAGTTATTCTAATAGTAGCAATAGCAATAGCAATAGCAATAGTATAAAATAGAATAAAGAAATGTTAACAAAGCTTACGTGTGACCAGAGAACACAGTTCCAAGAGATGGTTCAGAGCTTGCTTGGATTTTGGATGAAATTGGGTCAACTGTTTTGATGCCGACTGATTCAACCTTACCCATCCCACCAACACTCTCTACGGTGTGTGTACCGTATGTCTTGTCCTGGCGTCTTCTGTACAACTCGACTGAATAGATTTTGTCTTCGCACGCAGCAAAGAGCATGCTTTCTGAGGGATTTACGACGACTACAGAGACTGGTTTTGGGAAAAGGAAGGTGGTGAGGTGCTTTCCGGTAGCCAGATCCCATAGTTTGACGGTATGATCCTGACTGGCAGTGTAAACACGAGCACCAGCCATGGTACCACATCCGACGTGCATATCTGTGATTGGGAGTGTGTGGTCTGACCAGGAGTAAAGAGGCGAAGGACGTTCCATGGCATCGTGCTGGTCGTCGCTCTGGGTTGTGTCCAGAAGGTTGGCCAGAACCCAGACGTTGACAGAGGCATCTTCACTGGCAGTCAGTAGAGTGGTGTCGTCGTCGCTGAATGCAAGACGGGTAATTGCGCGATAATGAGCTTCGAATACGCGCAAGAGGTGGCCGGTTGCGATGTGCCAGAGATATACTCGACCGGTTGCTGTGGCACCTGCTACGTATGCTCCCTGGTGTGATGCAGTGACGGTAATTATTTTTTCGGGAGTTGTCATTTTGTGAAGAATCTGATCGCGTTGCCAGCCGTAGACATTGAGCACAGCGCGGTCAGTCTGTGCAGTGAGAATAGCACCTGTCTGGAGAGTAGCACCTGGACGAGGCACACGAGCCAGGCCAGCCTTTGGTGACATTGACTGTTTGAATGAAAAGAGGGTTGACCCTGAGCGGATGTCCCACACATAGATTGTTGAGTCTGTGCTTGATGCTGAGAGGGCGACTTCTGTGAACATGATCTAAACTGTGTCTTTATTTCTATATCTCGTATATATGTATATTTATATGTATATTTGTTTTTATTCTTTTCAAATTGTCAAGCAGTATTTCTCTCGCTTTCTTTCGTTCGTTCGTTGTTGGCTTGGAGGGTAGGGTTGCAGAGGGTTTGGAGAGGTAAAATTTGCATTGAAAAAGAAGTACAAGCCACCAGGGTACATGAAAAGCGGTCAAAAAAGAGGAAGAGGATAAAGAAGGATTTTGTAATGATAGTGTGTTGTGTGTCTTTGTGTACAAACACACAAATGTAAACATATGGATACATATATATATATATGTGTATGTATGTATATACTTATATGTATGCATGTACGTCTATTAGTGTTTGTGCTTGTGTTCGTGTTCATATTTGTGTTTGTGCATGTTATATGGCCACACACGTGGAATTGATCGTGCTCTGGATTGAATGAATTTGATGCATATTCTTACGGAAGGACAGTTCCAAGAAATCCGTAATAGTTATAATGGGAAATGTGTATATAGATTATACAAATATATATACTAATTTATTAATTTATATATTTTTATATATATATTTTTTAAGAAAGTAAAATACAGGGTAAGATCATGGGTAATTTGTTACACTTGGTTCTAGTAAACGTATGTTTTGTGTGTCTTGGACAGTCACAGTAACCCTTATACTTTCTTTTTCTTTTATGATTTTTGGCGTCTAATTTCTAAAGAAGTCTAAATAACGCACCACTTGTAAGTGTATAAAATCAAGTAAATAAGTTTACGGGTATATTTTTATGTATATATATACATTCGATAAAGTAAAATTTTCTTAATAATAAATTCGCACGCACGCGCCTCTATATTATTAAGGGTAAAGAGTAATAATGATGATAAAAATAAAATAATAAAAATAAGGAAGAGGAAACGGGAGATGAAGGGTAAAAATGGTCCTTACTTCTTTTAGGGTCTTCTTGATCGGATGCCAAAAATGAAAAGCAAAAATTAAGAATATATCTGAGACGAATGAGGCGAAATATTATTGTAAATGTGCATGCGGCGATCCGATGAAGACAAGGATGAAGAAGAGGGATTAATATGGGTAGAAAGTGGCGTGAATTACAAGAAGTCTAAAGACATGGAAATTAAAATAAGAATATTGGGCTAATTAAGAGGGGGAGGAAAATCTCGTGTGGATAGATAGATTTCCAATAGGCGTAAAGAAGACGAGAGAGTTTAATTATTTTTATAATAAAAAAAAAAAACCTTCTCGGCGGCGAACCATCTGTGCGTTTTTATTTTATTTTTATTATTATTTTTTGTAGTGAAGGGGTTGAATAGGCGGAGTGAATGATATTTTTGTGCGTTTATTTCTTTTTTGGTGCTAGGGATTTCTTGGATGGCAAATGCTTCCAAACTTGGCCTGTTTTACTACTCTCAATTACAACTTGAGATTTTCTTGGGTACACGAATCGGCCGATATATGGCCTTATCGTTGATAAGATGCCCTGATCAAATGAATGGCGGCATTGACATCCTTCAAAGGTCTCAGGCGATGAAGTTGACTGGGTTGTACAAAAAGAGTGGTCCAACTAAGTTGACAAGGTCTTCCGTTTTCCGGCTCTCTTGAAATGATGTCTATTGTTGCTACTACAATCTTGATTACTATTAGTTCTATAGATTTCTTTACAAGGTTTTGCCGACAAGCCTTCTCAACCGATGGACCGGAGAAAGCGTATTCATCAAAGCGGGGAGGAATATAAAATGGTCAATGTACACCCTCTCTCAGTATTATAATCAGTCTTGTGGCGGTGATTGGATGGTACCGTGGGAAACCTACTGGTGCGGTACCCTAAAGTCATCGAGTCACTTTCATGATCAAGGTTGGGCGGTGCTGGCATCAGGAACCAAAAGAAGAAGAAGAAATTAAATATACTTATAAAAAAAAACGCTAGTAGAAATTTTTTTATTTTTTATTTTTATTTTTTGTTGCCATGTGTACCTATTTTAATTTTCTTCCTTTCCTTTTCTTACCTCTTCTTCTTTGACTTTGATGCTTATTTAATTACATGGTCTGGCCTATTAGCGATCAGAAGGTTTCATTCGCAACCCACACAATGACAAACTACCCTTTATCCCCTGCCTCAATTTCTCCAGTCCACCTGACCGCACCACATAGACAGGCCCGAACCGAAGATCAGTTTGCGGCAATGATGATTGATGAGGACGACGACTTTCTCGAAGACGAAGAAGATGAAGAAGACGACGAAGAAGACAGCTCGGTCGACGAACAGAGTCCAAACGCCCGTAGAAACCAAAACTTTGAAGATCCTAAACGTCTGCCCAACCGCGCCCTTTTTCTCAATTTTACGTCTGATCTCAATCCACAAAAGAAGAACAAGAAGAAGTCAAAACCAAAGAAACAGACTGCCTACAAGGTCAATGGTGTTAATATTTTGAACAGGTAAATATATATATATACTTGAATATACCCAAATATACCCCCCAATTATATATATATATCTGTGTGGGTATAAAAAGTCAGTCAAACTAATTAGATCAAATAGAAACAATTTGGACAGCAAGACGGCGATTGAAAGAATTCAACGTAGACGTGAAAACCACAACCACGTTGAACGTAGAAGACGTGACAATATAAACAACACGATACTTGAATTGTCTCAGGTAGTTCCCAATGCTCTTCAGCCAGGACAGAAGCCAAACAAAGGAAATATTCTCAAATTAGCACTGGATTATATAAAGGTACAAGACAAAATTCAATAGATTAATGGGATTAGCAACTGTAGCCTATAGACACAAATAACTAATCAGATCTACTTTTCTTCTATTATTACAATCTTAGGACCTTCAACTAGACAACCAGCGCTTAGTAAGTCAGCTAGACCCTTTGGTGGTGGGTCAATCTTCTCGCCAATTGCAGCAGGCCAATAGTACCCCACAATCACCCGTTAGTCGACCATCAATTACACAAGACAGACGCCAAACAGTGCCTATCCCTCAGAATTCTCAAGATCAATTGCAGTACCACCACCAATCATTCCCAACCAATCATTATTCCGCAAGTACCCCTTCATTACCCACTTCTCCCAATCCATTATTTTCCCGGGTATTTGCCCAGACTCCGTTGAGCCCATTGTCGCCCATGCACCCAACATCCTCAATGTCTTCTTCTTCGTCGTCTATTTCTGGCTACCAATACGATGACAGTCAACCTGGAAACCCACCTCCCTTAACACTGCCACCTCAAATGGGTTATTCTGGCTATCCCGGACCAAATAGCTTCACAGGCACCATCACAACCACTGCAATTACTCCAACAACCGCAAAATCCGCAACAGCTCCAACAACAGCAAATATGAATAATGGTAGTACTGGATTCCATTCCTTACCTTCTTCTGCCTCATCTTCTCCTGCACTTTCCCTGACATCTTACTCGGCCCCTCCCCCACAACCTACGCTGGTGTATGTATCCAACTCACCCGGTCCACCCCCATCCTACTACAGTCCTCACCACTACAGCCACAGCCACAACAATTATGGTCTGCCTCAACCTCCGTCTGCTGATGTTGTAAATCCTACAAAAGTCTTCAACACATCGTCAGGAGTACCTCTACGCTCACTCTTACCTGCCAACCAAAAGCATAGTCCTTTAATAGCGACTTCAACTTCAACTTCAACTTCAACTTCAACTTCAACTTCGGTACCAGCATCAGTATCAGCATCGGCATCGACATCGACAGTTTCGTCAAGAACATCTCCTTCTCCCCCACCTCCACTACCATTACCACTGCCATACTTGCCCACACTACGGATGAGTGGCTGTGAAAAGATTTATGGTGGAGTCTGTCGATACTAATAATGTACTCATACCACAAAAGCATCGATGGGCTGGAGTACTTCTTCTATTTTCCTTTTTTGTTTTTTTTCTTCTTCTTTAAAAAGAAACATCCTTACATTGTGTATATATATATATATTTCTTCATCTTCTTATTTTCTTTCTAGTCACCGAAACTTTCAGATGAACTTTTGTACTAAAGAAAGACCATCATATTTTTTGTTCTTTTGATATTCTTTCATTCATTAATTTATTCATTCATTTATTCATTCTCATTCATTCGCTCATTTTCTTTTTCATTTTTGCTTGACGTTCATTTCTCTACACCTTTTCTTTTTTCATTACACAAAAGCAAACCCAACCAAAAAACTCATGCACCTTTCCTTTACATTTCAATCATTTCTACTATCAGTACTTCTTCTACTTTTTTGTTTTTTTTTTATGCTTTATACTATTTACTTCTTTAACCTAGGTTTTTCTCCTAACTGACCATCATCATCATATTCTCTCTCTCTCTCTCTCTCTCTCTCTCTCTCTCTCTCTCTCGTTCGTTCGTTTTCGTTTTCTTCTTCTTCATACACTCATCATTGTTTCACTAAATACACGCACATACACACATACACACATAAATTTATGGACAGTGCGCCCATTCTGCTTCTAAATAACACACTATACACGTTTATACTAAGACGTGAAATTATTTATATTATATGTATATATTGTACAATGTACGCAGCTCTACACACACAACGGAGATTTCGGATTATACTGTAGCTTGCATGTTTTCCGAATCAAACTCTCTGAGAATGCCACGTGATTATTATTTTATATATAAAAAAAATCCCCTCCCCCTTTCTCCCATTTCTGTAAAAAATGAACATACAAGGATCCACATGCGGGGAGGAGGATATAATACCCTTTTTTGGTTGTGCAAGTCAAAAATAATAATAATAATAGAAAATAGAAACTGAAACAAAGAGAACAAAGAGGAACCCATAGATGAAAATTTAGGATTTAGTGCTATTTAATCACGTGGACATTTATTAATAATAGAGAGAGAAAAAAAAAGATACCTTACATACAGTCCATACACCAACTACACTACATACAATAGCATGTGTAATATATATAAATAAATCAGAATGAGAGCGGTAATTGGCGGGGAAAATAATATTAATAATTAGATACAAAAAAATACACAAAATACACAAAAAATTTGTACATCAAAAAATTATTAAAGATTATTTTTTTAAAAGGAAAAATAAATAAAAAATTAATAAATAAACTGTACGTGAAAGGAAGCTATTCTGTATCGATATTTGTACATAAGGATTTCTTTTATCCGATCTGATTATGGAATATAGTCTGGAGCACAGTAGATCTCATAATAGTAAGATCTACCGAGCAATAAAACAATAATTAAAAAAAAATAAAAAAAAACCTCTCAATTATCCCAAATATTTGGTATTATTTTATCCGCCTTTTTTCTTCTTCTCTCAATCGATATAAACCAAGAGATTCATTTAATTGTTCATTATAAATGTAAGTAAGTAAGTGAATAAGTATGTAAAGAAGAGGGAGAAAGAAAGGCAAGGAAATCAAAGTAAAAGTTTATTATGTATTATTCACAGTCATGTAAAGCTTTCTTTTCAGCTTTCGATCCTTGGACCTGTCCTTCCTTCTTTGTTCTTTAGGATTGGTTTGGGAACCACCTGATTCTTGTTCAAAGCTAGCGGATTCTGAATACTGGCGTATAATGTGTGCACTCTTGGAATGATGTTTTGCCAGACCAGGCCTTGCTCGGGTCGGTTTCTGAGCGCGGCAGTCGTCGGAAACCACGCCCTCGATGTCACTCGTGCAAGGTTCATGGTGGTCAAGAAGTGGTAAACTGAGTTGATGAGACTCAATACCAGAGAACTGGGATAATCTCAAGCGGTATAGAATAGCGTCTATTGCCAATTCAACCCTCAAACTGTTTTTGATAATTTCCATCTCTTTTAGGTCAATTTGTCAGTGTCAAAATAAAAAAGATCAAATCAAATCAAATCAATTGATCGGTTGGTAAAATTGATTTATTAACCGATTCTCAACTTACTCGGCCATGTTGCTCGCTCTCCACACATAATAAATGATTCTAAATCCCATGTTGTTGGGTTCGACAAGACCCTGATAAAATCCATCTTGCCAAGCTCAGGCACAATCGTAATATCACCGGTGTATTTTTGATCAAATACCGCATTAAGTTTGTGAAACAAGAGCGGCATCACACCGATCTCCTTCATCTATAACAACATATCATCATCATCATCATCATTGTCATTATCACTACGGTTATAATTATTAGTGGTATATACATATTGAGTCTGCACTTGCTTGAGTAAATCGATGCTGACACTCATTCTTGATGATTCTTAGGCAAAAGGACGTTACTTGACTAGCTTGAGTCGTGTGGCTATTAGACATAAATGGCCACACATGTGGATTTACTACAAATTTGGTTGGAATGAAAAATAAAATAAAATAAAATAAATGCAAATACAAATACAAATATAAATATACCTTGACAGACTATAAAGTGGTTTATGTGAAATAACTCTGATAGTTTTTCCATTGGAAGATCGCTGCAGAAAAATAAAACAACAACCAATTATTTTTGCTTGACTCTTTTATCTATATTCTAATACACTTACTTGTCTACTGTTCCGTCCATGTATCCCTTTGCGTTAGATGGGTCCCAAGGAACTGTGTTTCCGTTCTTATCTCTTGCCATTAGTTGTGCAGGTGCATAGATAAAAGGCACTGCGCAAGAGCTTAATCTGCACAAAATTACATATACAACGCATTAATATTCTACAGCAAGTTTGAGCTACATATGTACTTGCACTGCAGACCAAACAAGCTACAGTATATATGTATATGTATATATATATATATATATATCAGTCAAGTGAAACGGTTTTTTTATTTGAGTATTACCACATCTGGTGCTGTGAGATAATTCAATAACTGTGGCATATCATGTAGTGTATTTGTACTGACAGCTATATTGAGAATTCTGTGAGATCGATTAAAAGCTTCCTACATCAAAGTTAATAAATTAGACATATATATATGCAAAAAATATTCTTTTCTCTCTCTCTCTCTCTCTCTCT
Organism: Phycomyces blakesleeanus NRRL 1555(-); assembly: GCF_001638985.1. NCBI lineage: Eukaryota > Fungi > Mucoromycota > Mucoromycetes > Mucorales > Phycomycetaceae > Phycomyces > Phycomyces blakesleeanus. The sequence goes on along the minus strand of NW_017265139.1, from coordinate 1,224,476 downwards.
CTTTATTGTTGGTCTGACTGTGAGTTTTGTACCTGAAATGTAACGTTTCCAACATTGTCTATAATCGATTTTTTCAAAACCTCGGGATCAAATAACCCTCCTTTTGACAATAGTCTTTGTAGCCGTCTTAATGGAGTATCAGGGTGCTCAATCTCTTCAAACATTTCCTGTAAATTCAAATATAGATCCAAATGTCAGCATATGAAGATTTGTAGTAATTAAAATTTCGTTATTCTTTTCTATATATATATATTGATTATTAGATAATAAGGAGTAATAGTAACAGTAATTTACAAAGTTATAGTCAGAAATATGGTCAAAGGATATTGCTAGATCTTCATCTGTTCTTGTACACACGACCGCTGCGACTACACTTCCGGCCGATGTACCGGATATGATGCGTGGTAAGAGCTTTTCTTTGAACAGACAGTGGAGTACACCAAGATGACACAGACCTAAACGAGAACAGTATTATTATTTTAATATGTGTTTGTAAGTGTGTACTTGCCTATTGAACCACCTCCACTAAGCATAATTGCAGTTCGACCAAATACTTGGCGTGTATTCATAAAAAATGTATGCTTTGCTTCAAATGTCAGTTCTGACTCTTGATCTGAGTCGATTGGATGATCGCATATCCAATTGAGTTGCATGACAACTTCATCGAGGTATGAATTAATCAAACTCTTTGTTCCTGTGAGGAATTTGCTGTACAACTTGTAATAATAACAATAATAATAGATAATTAATATACATATATACATTTATATATATATATATATATATTCATGTATGTGTTTTACTTTTGGGCTTGACATGTCTCCAAGGTTACGGGTCATATTTGTTTGAAGCTGAAAAATGGTTTGGCTGATGGAGGGATTTGATTTACGAGTAGCCTGTAGTTGACTTAGACGTGTCTGGATCAATTCCCAATCATAATCAGACGATTGGTGAAGATTCTGCCATTCCTCAAGACCCTGTGTGCAGTCTAGAGCATTTGCTGTCTCGAACCATTCTTGGTAGGTCTTTGCCGATTTTAGGAGGTTTTGATGATATTTAATCAGATTTTCTTGACTAGATCGAGACCTATAATACAACTGCTATATATAAATAAATATCTAAATCTAAATCTATATCTATATCTATATCTATATCTATATATATGTATGGATGTATTCTTATGTACTTCTTTTCTTTAGATAATATGTATTTATTTTATTTTATTGTAATCTACATTTTGCAGGAAAGAATAGATCTTTGACAAGATCAAACTAGGCAGACTGTGGGAAGTTGTGGCAAGTGTTTTGATGGTCCTTGTTTGAGGGATACTGTTGCTGGATTCCATCAGAAGAAGGTTAGGGTCAGGGTTAGGGTTAGGGTCAGGGTTAGGGTTAGAGCTAGGGTTAGGGCTTGGATTGTGGTTTTTTAACCCTAATGTTTCCATATCTGTTTTTTTTTTCTTTAACTAAAAGTCAATTGGAAACAAGTAAACAAAGAAGATGATAGAGCGAGAAAGAAAGAAAAGGAGGTATTGAATTATAGTGATGTTTATATATGTATAGGCTTATACTTATGCATACATACATACATATGTGTATTCAAGGTAGTTTAATTAAACATTTTGTATCTGAAATGTACACAAAAATATGTGTTTTGAATCCAAATAACTGGAATTCAATTATTAGAATTTATTTTTATTTTATTTATTTAAAAATGAATTGAAGTAAATATATTATATTATGTTATGTTTCTGTAATATGTATATTAAACCGGGTTTGTATTTCTTTAATATGTACGTTGACCGCACACATACTTCTTTGTCTTTAATATTTAAAAAAGGAAATCAAAAGGAAGAAAAGAAGAAGAAGAAGAGGAAATAAAGAAGGTTGATATAATTTTGTAAGTATGCTGTACGTGAAGAATGTTTTAGCTGATTATGTAAAAGAAGAAGAAGAAGAACCCCTTTGAGACAATATATAACTATAGTGTATATATATATATGTGTGTGTGTGTGTGTGTGTGCGTTTAAAGAGAAAATGACAGAGAAGAACAATAGTAATATATAGAGAGAGATAAAGAGGTAGAAAGGTGTTTTTTGTAAGTGCAATGTGTGTAATGCGAGTGAGTGAGTGAGTGAATGAGCGTTTTGTTGTCCTGTGCTGTGCTGTACTATGTTGTGCGTTGTATATATATTGATTTTGAATCTTTAGTTTAGAGGGTGGAGGCATGCATAGTAGATCTGAATCCACGAATCTTTTCACATTCTCCCTTTAGATTGCTTGCTCGATCAGTGTCCCATTCTCCAGAGGAATAGAACATCCGTGAGTATCTTAGGCATATCTCTTCTCTAAAATTACTGTACAGTTTACGGTTGTATTGACGCTAAGAGCAAACAGACCAGCAAGAAAGTAAGTAAATAATTAATAATTAATAAATTGGATGTGATATTTTGCTCGCATTCTTTCATTCTTTCATTCTTTCTATCTCTTTGTTTTCTTAAAGGACATGAAAAGATATATATAATACATACCTCTTTTCGACGTGCTTCTTCCAAGTATTTGTGGGTCTGATGAATGAGAAAATCTTCGGGAAGTACCCAATAGTCCACTCCGGAAAGATATATTTCGTACAAACATGCAGCCTTGTTTGCACCATATCCAATGAATCGCTCATCACACCATGGGGTTCCATTCTTTTTGTAGATAATATAGGGTTCATACGAAAAGTCATAGGTGTCCACCTGATAGATCTCTTGAGAAGGATACCAGCGGGCGTAGTTGGTCGAGCCATGACCTCTGAGCCACGACTTGTGGAACATGTCCAGTTTTCCACTATCGACCTCTTTGATCAAGGCTTCCTTGGAGGCTGGGAAGGTGGTCGAGTTCAGTCCGTCGTCTTGGACGGTAAATTCAAAGGCAGGTACTACAAACGCAGCTCTTCCGGACCGAAGCTTGTCCATGATTTCTGGATTGGTGCGGATTCTCTGACGGAAATCTGTGCAGAGGTGGAAGTCGACGTCGAGCATCATAACATAGTCAGTTCTTGCGAACAGCTTGGCAACATTGCGCCACATATTGAATTGGCGGTCAAAATTGTCGAGGATAAGATGGATATCAACGAATTTCCGTACATCTGGGTTGGTTGCGACCATCTCTTCAAGTTCTTGAAGGACTAGTTCTTTTGTTTCGTCATCGTTTACATGAATTGCTGCAGATATAGGACCTGTTTTTGTATAGTTTGTATAGTTTGTATATTTTGATCAATAAACAATAATTGGCGGTGCATTTAAATTTAAATTTAAGTTTAAATTTTTTTGATTGATTGATTGATTGGTTGGTTAATTAATTTTCTTTTCTGCACAGATAAATAATTGTTGTAAAGAATAGTAGTAGTAAAGTAGTAATACAATACAATATAATATAATATAATATAATAAATAAATAAATAAATAAATAAAAATTTAGGCTTATGAACACGAGGAACACAGAAATAATACTAATGTGGAAAATAATAGATCACCCGACAGTGGCGGATCTTTTAAGGAAAGAAAGATATATATATATATATACATAATAGTGCTTGATTTGATTTGATTTGATTTGATTTGTTACCTTTGTAATGGCTGGCCAATCGACTGAGGACCATAAAACGATTACGGGTTACGAGGGTTGACATGGTAATATCTTCTTGTTCAAATGAAGAAGAGGCCTTGTAGTAGTAAGACATGACATTCGAAGGTCCCATAGCATCCGAAAAGACCTTTGACAAAATAAAATCTTCAGAGACAGACTGTACGACGTCTATATTATGTGCACAAAAAAAAAGAAGGGAAAAGGTTTTCAAATAAATAAAATGTCTTGATTAATATAAATTTGTACAAATTTATACATTTTTCTATAGTTGTAAACTAAAATAAAAATGCCAAGTAAATTTGAAATTGCTATATATTAATTCTATTAACCTTAATTACATACATTATATACATTATATACATTATATACATTATATACATTATATACATTATATACATTATATACATTATATACATTATTTATCTGTCTATTTTACCTTGACCAGAGGCCCAGTTTACGTTTGAAGAGAATCCTCTAAGGTGCTCTTGTTGAACGTGTCTATTTTGTGGTTCTACGTGTGCAAATGCAGAAAGTGGCTTTTCTGAGGTCGAAGTGCGGTCGTAGGTGGTGTAAAAGTAGTGGGCGGTGTAGATGACTGATGCTAATGCATAGACAATGAGAAAGTACTTGCCCATCTTGGAGCAAGTTTGTGCGATTCCGGGTCTCATTAGAAAAAATAAAAACAGAGCCTTCTCTTTTGTTAAAAAAAAAATAGAGATCCAGAGAGAAAGAAGAAAAGAAAGAGAGAGAGAGACTGGATATATATAAATGAAAAAAAAGAAGAAAAGAAAGGAGAATTAAAGATAGGAAAGTTGAAGGGTCCTATAAGAAGTACTTTAGATTACAATGGACAATGAAGGGAACGGAGGGGGAAAAATATTATATACATATAAAAAAAAAGGAACAAGGGAGAGGGGCTGTGAAATAAGGTTATCCTCTTTTTGGAATTGCTAGGCACAGAAAGCCAAAAACTAAAAAGCGACATATTCCTATTTGTATTTTATGTATTCTGGTCTTATATTTTATATGGTTCTGTTGAATTTGGGAGTCAAAATAAGAATATGATGAGTTTTTTTTTGTGATTGTAGATATTCAATAAGAGGCTTTGCTCCAAGACGTCCATCAATTCCATCTCTATTTTTTTTTCACATCACTGTTATTAGTATTATGATTATTTGGTGTATAAATATATAAATTTTCTTTTGCTGTATTGTCATTACCATGGAAACAAATAATTTGAATATCTATGTTGGAGGAATCTTCTTTTTACTATTCATTATCATTGATCCTTTGCATTCAACTTGTTCATTGTTTTGATAGTAATTGCCAAGTAAAAACTCTTATTCCTAATAATACCTAGGAGATTCATTACTAATACATATTATACATCTATATAATTAGGTTATTAAAGCACACAAGAACAAGAATAAAACAATGGCCTAGAAATGTCAATTAACCAATCAATTGAAACAATATCTATATATCTATCAGTACTTATTAATATTAATTTTGTGGGCGCAGTTATTCTGAAAAGGTAGAAAAGTGTGGCTATCGTTAGTTGTACACAAAAGAAGAAAAATAAACTCAAACGGCTTTAGAGTGTCAGAAATAACCTTACACTACACTACACTACACTACACTACACTACATTACACTACATGGCATTACATTACATAAAACGCTATGAAATATCAGTAATTTTCTTCTTCTTCTTCTTCTTCTTCTTCTTCTTCTGCTTTTGTTTTTGTTAATATTAAAATTCCCAAGTTTTATCCTTTTATATATTCTATTTTATTATATTACAATTATATAATATAATATTTTATTTATTTAATTATTTAATTATTTATTATAAAAGATCAAATTCTTGCTTTGTGTAGTGGCCATAGACCAAGTCATATCCATCAAATTCATACAATGTACGATCGGTTCGCTTGTAGCCCTTGACATGAACCATTGATCGTACCATGTGGCTGTGGCTGTGATGCTCCTTGTGGTGAGATGTAAAGAATGTGACAGTGAAACTCTGGGGATCAAACACCTTGACCACCTGGCTCACCAAGGCTTCAATTGGAGTCACGCCTGCCTGTTTTCCGCGTTCGCTGTGCGAGTTTTCAACCGGAATGTTAGTCTCAAATGAGGCGTACGAGCAGTTGTCTTCAGGTGTAACGTGGATAGTGAAGTAGCGTGTGCCAGCCAGTCCATTGGATGAGTAGCCACAGGGCTCAAACAGAAAAGAATCCAGCAGCGCGTCGGGATAAAGCGCCCCGATTCCAGTCTCAGCGTCAACCCACCGTCCACCGACCGTTCCAGGTTCTGTCTTTTCAGAATCGTGGTAGAATTTCTTCATCTTCTCTTTTCCGAGGCGTGTCATAAGAATCTCGACAGTTTGGTCAGGGTAAGAAGGATGACCTTGGTTACCAAACGGAGATAGATCTTCGCTGTCTGATGCGCATGGTGTCGATGCCCCACTCATGTAATCCTGTTCGTGAGCGGCGGCTTGTAGGTGAGCATGTGGATGTGTGCGTGGTTGAGGGTGATGAAGTACATCGTCTGCTGGCTTGGTAATGTACAGGAACCAGCTGTCACTTTCAATCTTGCCGATCTTGTACGCCGATCCATTGTCTAATGAAATATATATATATGTATGTATATTAGACATCGATAATTTGGATTTGGGTTTGGATTTGTTTGTTTGTTCTTGTCTTTTAAAGCAAAAAAATAAACTCAAAGCATAATTATATATATTGTATTGCATACCGAAATAACGATCAAGAAAATCAACCTCGTTATCCCAAGATCTATGTGGACCACTTTGACGCTCAGGGAACATGAATGCTTTACGAGAATAGAACACACGCCAGACTTTTTCAAAGCCACAGGTTTCATGAGCAATTTCCAGTAAGCGATCAAGTGCCAATAGCAAGGTGGTTGTGCCGCAGGTCTTGATGATGATCTTGTGGGGATAGACAAACATGGATGATTCACTAATAATACCAAGATGTTCCAACAACAGCAAGAAAAGTGAAAATAATAATAATTGAGTAATTGATCCTGCTTGAGTTTTTACATTTACTTTTTTTCGGTTGATTTGGTCGTTTGTTCTGTTTACCTCAAAAGATAGGCATCTACATCGGTGCTTGTGATAACATTTAGGACTGTACACTTTACAATGGCCAGCATATCATCCCAGACTGCACGAGAAACGGTGCGTAGACCTGTGAGAGAGTCTTTTGGGCTAGGTGGATGTGATTCTGATAGATCTTGTGTAGAAGAGGATGGTGAGGGTGAAGAGGACGAAGAAGAAGAGGAGGAGGAGGAGGAAGAGAGTGATGATGAAGAAGAAGCTTTTTTGAGGTTCTGGTGGTCTCGCAAGCTTTCGGATGCTGGTGAAAACCAGATTTCGAGTAGTTTCTCTGGTCCTTCGAAGGAACCTTGTTGGGCCGAGTAATTTTCACCTTGAGTGCACACGTTGAGTTCGTCCATGATGAGAGTTTCTATGTATTATGATGGATATATGCAATAAAACTTCAAGTACTTTTTTGTTTTGTTTGTAGTCGATGCTACTCTATAGATATCATACAATGAATGAGAAATAATAATAATAATAATAATAAAAATAATTAATGTAAGAAGAAGAAGAAAAAGAAGAAGAAAAAGAAGTGCGACCTGTGTTCGAACCACAGCTACTTTACAAGGAGGAATTTTTTTTTTTTTTTTTTGACTAGAAAAAAAATAAATAAATAAAAAAAAATTTAAAAAAAAAAATTAAAATTTATAATACCACTGTAGTAAATGGCAGATTTTATAACCCCGTAATCGTAGGAAATATACGGTCCCGTATATCATATACGAATCCATATAATTCCTACGATTACGGGGTTATAAAATTTACCAATAGAATTTTGGATTTTAGTAAATTAAAAGTATTTACAGCGAATACTATTTATGAGAGTTCAAATTACTTTTTATTTAATCCAATAAAATCTTTTAAAATAGCAAAATTATACCATTTTTAGGTACATATTTCCCTTTTTATAACAAATTTGAATAATACAATTCGTTAAATTTCAAATTATTTTTTATCTAATCCAATCAAATAATCTAAATATAGTAGAGCTATATCTTTTTAGATATTTTATTTTTCTTATAATTGGTCCAACAAATTTAGATTTTTTATAGCAAAATATTTTTATTTTTGACTTTATTATTAGCAAAAGGAATAGAATATTGCTCTTCTTTAGCCTTTTCATCCTTATAACGCTGCCTCTAACAAAGAATACTACAAGGATATTAGAAAAAAGATAGAACAAATATGTAAAGAAGAAGACTATAATGATTTTATATCAAATGATAAGTCCAGTTAGAGTCTAATTTAAATTGTAAAATCAGTGTCTTTACAAACTACTAGATATAAATTTAGTCAAAAATAAAAAAGGAGGGTTTGTTTAACATCACAAGAGTTATACATATATATAGCATTATATCTATCAAACATGTGTATGTGTGCTTATCAGATAACTTGGTCCTGAAGCCGAAAATTGCAGTTGTAATATAATTGCTAATTAAAATCCAGTCGACCTTATATTCTTCAAAAGTACCTGCTTTATAAAGGCCACAATAACGATAGAGTATATATGTATTGCAAGATTTTTTATATGAACTTTGTTCTGATACTCTTTTAACTGTTCAAAAAGTCTTATAAAACTTTTATCAAATGTCTTTAGAAATCTACCTTCGCATAGTAGTTCGTAACAGACATTGAGAGCTTCAGGAACAAGCTGAAAATCATGCTTCGACCGAGACGCGAAGAAGGAACCATAACATAGCGTATAGCAGACTTGAGTTATACTTACTCAACGAAGCTCAATCCATGGAACTTTTCAGATTTTCTATGCCAGAGATTAAAAGTATTACCATGGTACTTGGCCTGGAATCAACCTGACATATTTCAAAAATAAGAGTCAGCAACATCTTTGGCTTTGCCATGTTGATGTATCAATACAGTTCTCCCAAACGCCTTTTTGGCATGTCTCTTATTTTTGGAATGGACCCAACGAGTATATAAGCTGTTTTGAGAGGAATAGAAGACATGATATACGAGAAAATAAGATGGGGAATTCAGTTCAATACGCATCTTTTTCTTGGTGGTTTTTTGGATGTTTGTATCTCCCTTTGGTGGAATATTTTGAATAAAAAAGAGCTTAGAATATAGAGATTTAGCATTACTGCATATCCTCTGTCTTCTTTATAATAATGATAATAAAAATAATGGATCCTTTTGACAGATAATCATGTATCTGAAAATGTAATTATTTTCAGTTAATTTCAGCCGAAGATTGACTTTAGGCCCTACCCCAAAAGGAAGTGTTTCAGATTTATGTTGCACAAAATACTTGATATAGGCATAATGTAAACCTCGTGTCCGAAGATGAAAATTTGTAGCCGAAGATCAATCTTCGGACTAAGGACCAAGTTATTTATTATAAATCAGTTAGTTAGTACTTTATAAAACGTCAAAGTCTTGTTAATAATAATAATAGTGAGAAGAAAGAGAAAGAGAAAGATTTTACAAAATAAAAAACAAGTTTGCATTAAAAAAAACATTAATAACAGGCATGGCTGTTTCTGACATTTTTCTCCAAAATAGGCAGGTTGTTTCAAATAATCGTAGATTTTTTTCTACAGTGATAATACTTTTTTCTGTCTTTTTGATTGGGTAACATAGTCTTACCCGAATCATGCCTATTTTGGCTATATTCTTTTTTTTTTTTATACTACTCAGAATAAAAACTCAGATTAAATTACTATATAAAGAAATGTCTATATCTTTTTTTTTTTTTTTTTAATTTTAGTAACACACCTTTTATATATATTTTATTTTTTTCCATATCACACCTTTTTTTTTTTGATAGAATTAATGAAATTGAAACAAGAGAGTAAAAAAAAAAAAGAAATGTGAAATAAAATAAAAAATAGACTGGATGTTTCAAATTATGCATATAGTCTGTGTTAGTAAATGGTTTCAATATTACTTGATACTGTGGAATGTCACATCACATCACATCATATAACATAACATATAAAACATAAACTTTTTGGCTGTAGTAATAAATAGAGCCCTTTAGTATTCTTAAAGAGTGCCTTGCTCCGATGCATAATTCGTCCCACACTGATGTGATGGATGTGATGGTACTTGTCTACGTCATAAAAGATGTTGTTAAGAGCTGTTTTGCTTGGTTGACTTGATTGACTATAGTGAGTGTGGTGTATTTAGCTTTCAATTTCTACCCTTCTACTCTCCCTTTCCCTCTCTCTCTCTTTCGTGGCTTTGCGGAAACGTCATAAGCCAAAGCATATGTTAAAGATATATAAAAAAAAGGAAGTGGGAGGAGTTCCTTTTTATTGTGTTATTTTATATATTTATATATTATTTTCTCATAAGGCGGGGTGGGTCCACCCGCAAAAACTTATCTGGTCGTTCCTGACGTGATTTCTGACCCAATTCTTTGTGCCTTTGTTTCCGCCCTTTTTCATTCCACGACTCTCTCTCTCTCTTTTCGCTCTTTCGCTCTCTTTCTCTTTCTTTCTCCCCTCTCTTTATTTTATTTTATTTTATATATACATAAATATATATATATATATATATATACACATTCACACTTTCTTCTCACAACTCAATCTATCTATAATGCCTGGATACCAGTCTTTCCCGGTACTTAACCAGCAATTCATCGTTGACCGAAAGTACCAATTCATCCGTGAGATGGGCCAAGGTGCCTATGGTGTTGTCTGGTAAATGACAATAGTTTATACAACCAGAAAATACAAGTTTTGACATGATTTTATATACATACAAATAATATTTCAGTGCTGCCAAAGACACAAGTAATGATGAGCAAGTTGCCATCAAGAAAGTAAGTTTTATGGATTGCTAATTATAACTTTAATAAAAGGACAAAGACGAAAAAAAAAAAAAGGCTTGCCATAAAATAAACTAATAAATATAATAATATTATTATTTTTATCAAACAAACCAAAAAAAAAAAAAAAAGGTCTGCCGTATCTTTGAAAAAAATATTCTTGCCAAACGTGCTTTACGTGAAGTCAAACTTCTCAAACATTTCAACGGTCATGAAAATGTAAGCGTCTCTATAAATATATACTATTTTTTATTTTATTTATTACTATAATTATCTGTGTATCTAAATATATCCACACCTACATACAAAAGATCACATCTATTATTGACATGGACATTGTCAACCTTCAAGACTTCAATGAACTGTGAGTAAAATGCCTATTTGTCTATACAAAGAGAGATAGAGAGCATATAATGAACACTCCTGTTAACCCTTTATTATAGGTACCTTGTACAGGAACTTATGGAAGCTGACCTGCATCAGATCATTCGTTCTGGACAACCTTTGACAGACGCCCATTTCCAATACTTTGTCTATCAGATCTGCAGAGGTCTCAAATATATCCACAGTGCAAATGTAAATATCCAAGCCATGTACCCACTTTTTATTACAATTATTTATTTATTTTTAAAAAATAACAACAACCTATGATGATGATGATAATATAAAGGTCTTGCACAGAGACTTGAAGCCAGGTAAGAAGAACAGATCAAGATCAAGATCAAAATCAATATATTAAACTCATATCAATTACAAAGGAAATCTCTTGGTGAATGCTGATTGTGAACTAAAGGTGAATATCTTGTACATAATAGCAGTAGTGAAAGGAAAAGAAAAGCAAAATAAAACAAGGGGGAAGAAAAATAAGGGGGAGAATTTTAGATATTGATCATTGATGTTTCTTAGATTTGCGATTTTGGCCTTGCACGCGGCTATTCCGACAACCCAGAGAGCAGTGCTGGATTTATGACTGAATATGTCGCAACAAGATGGTATCGAGCACCAGAGATTATGTTAAGTTTCCAAAACTACACAAAAGCCAGTAAGTTTTTATTTATTATTTTGACAGCATATTTTTTTTTAAGTACATAATATACATATGCATATATACATATAGCTTTACATAATCTATTTACTTACTTATTTATTTATTAGTTGATATGTGGTCCGTTGGCTGTATTTTTGCTGAGATGCTCGGAGGAAAACCTCTTTTTAAAGGGCGTGATTGTAAGGGTCTATAAATATTTTAAATCCCTTGGTGATTTTGGATTTATTAATTAATTAATTAATTAATTATTATTATTTTCTTTTAAAGACGTTGATCAGTTGAACCAGATTCTTGGTATTCTTGGTACACCCGACGAAGAGACTTTGAGACGAGTTGGAAGTGACAGGGTAAAAGAAAATAATAAAAGAGATAGAGGGTGTGAGAAAAGAAAAAAATAGGCTCCATGACAGAAACACAAAATCAAAGAGAGAGAGAGAGAGAGATGGGGCTGGTGCACTGACTAGACTAGAGTGGACTAGATTTGACCAGATTAAATTGAACTAAACTGAACTGAACAAACTCAAATATCACACTTTTGTCACACAGGCTCAAGTTTATATCCGCAGTCTGCCACGTATGCCGAGAATTCCTTTCCAAAACCTTTACCCCAGAGGTAAGTCCTTTAATTAGTATTTACGATTGAGTTATAGATTTTATTTTCTCTAACGGGGTTGATTTAGCAAATGCTCTGGCCATTGATCTCTTAAACAAACTTTTGGAGTTTGATCCTTCGAGACGTATCACAGTTGAAGAAGCTCTGGCTCATCCTTACTTGAGTGCATACCACGATGAAGATGACGAGGTAAATAAATATTTTTTTTTTAAAAAAAAAAACAAATCTAAGATAGTAATAATTGCGATTTATTATAGCCATCACACAATCACACATTCGACTTTTCATTTGAAGTTGTGGACTCTATTGTTGACATGCGAAGTAAGTACTGTGGATTAAATATAATATAATGTTATAAATTACAAGGGTAGCTTATGTATATATATATATATATATATCTGTGTATTTATTGGGTCAAACATAGGAATGATTGCACAAGAAGTCATGTCATTCAAGGCCTCCCACCAGACTACATTGCAACCACCTGTCAACACTGGAGCTGGTTTACGACGAAAGGAGAGGTTAGTTGACCAATTGATTGGATAGGTTAATTTTCCCTATTTCTATCTAATTTGTTTGTTTGTTTGATTTTGTTTAGTTTGTCAGCACAAGATCGCGAGACACTCGAGCGAACAACAGCACAGGCCAGAACTGCAACAGCACCAGCTGCTAATAATGGAGCCAGTGGTGCCTCTCATCAGAGAAACGAGTCTGTAGGTACTGCAGCAGCTGGTGGAGCTGGTTCTATTGCCGCATCTGCTGTTACCAGTCACGCTATGCGACACATGGAGGTAGATGAACTGGAAAGAGAATTGAGTGGTCTTGCCTAAGAAGAAGAAGACAACAACAACAACAACAAAAAAAAAGAATCAAATATATTACTTCACAGACAGACATTTTTTTTTTAAATTATACACACATGCATTATATATTATATATTATAATATATATATAATATATATTGGTGGTTATCTTTCTTGATCAATCCTATAATGAAACATTGAAGGATCACTACAGATTTTGAGTTGGATTGTCTTACCAAGGATTCCCGCCTTTGCATCTTTTTCTTGCCTTTCCTTTTTATTACCTACCAAATGACAGTTCTTAGTTGCAATAAACGTGGGTAAAAATTCTTGGTCCAACCACCCCATCTCCTTTAACTAGAAAGGTGTTTGAGAACAAGATTCCTATTGTTGTTGTTTTCTCCCCAACAATAACAACACAGACAAGCGTCTCTCTTTGTGTACAGATATAGATATATTGATTATTGTTGTTGATGATTATGGTGATTACGATTTATTTTTATTTAATTTTAACCCCGTAGGCCGGGACAATGCTCTCAAGATTTCCCAGATTAGTACAAGCACAATAAGTTTATTCGCATATAATAATCGATTCCTTCGATCGTTAATCAACCTCTTTTCCTCCTCCTTTATTCCATTCTCTCTTCTCTTCTCTTCTCTTCTCTTCTCTTCTCTTAATATCAATATCATACCTAGACAATCGTAATGGCCCAGTACTTTATACTGCCAAAACTTCTCTACATTACCTTGTACGCCGTGCTTGGGTCTGCTATACCATACCTACCACTCTTTTACGATGAATCTCTCCGCCTATCTTCCAACCAAATCGGTGTCGTCCTGGCCATCGCACCATTTGTCCAGAGTGTAGCCTGCCCTGTCTGGACAATCCTGGCCGACAAGAAACCTTCATGGCATGGTCCTTTGATGGCCATCTTGATTGCTATCGGAGGTACAAGTGTGATGACTCTCATGTTCCTTCCGAACTGGCTGATGCGGGATACATGTGCAAACAATCCGAGCTGTGATCCTGCAGTTACCAAAACAGACGAATCCTCGACCGGTTTGATATTTGCGGCCGTGCTTGCATTGATATTTGCTTTCTTTGGTCAACCCGTAAGTGCACTAGTCGATAGTGCTGTACTCAAGATCCTCGGGGAACACAAGGTCTTATATGGTAAGAACAAAACGAATGAATGACGCCAGAAAACGCTTTCTTTTCTCTCTTTTTTTTGTGTTATACCATCATTACTATTGTTGTTGTTTTTGAAAACACTCATCTTGACTTGTGAACAGGAAGTCAACGTCTGTGGGGATCCATCTCAAATGGTGCCAATATCCTGCTGGTTGGGCTCTTGATCAGTACAATGGGTATAAATGTGGCATTCTATGTATTTGGCGTGAGTGTAGTCTGTTTCATTATCATTGCATTGTTCACTCGATTTGGAGGGGGGAACGACTCCACCCTTGATTCGACCTTATCGCAAATCAATGAAGAAAGCCCGCTCCTAAAAGACCAGCCACGGACAACCAACTATGCCATCCCACCAGAACAAGTCGAGCAGAATCACACCCCAGTCCAAAACTCATTCTTTTCTGCCCTCAGCCAAGTCCCTACTGACCATAGCAGACCTGAACAGCATCCATCAAACTATGCCTTTGGTCCCAACCTCTCGCGACACGACAGTGTAGGAAGCCACACCAACACAATCTATCTCGAAGATGGCGACCGCAACATGGACCAAATGATGCGTGTCACTACTTCCATGGCTGCCCAGGATGTCCAAACAGAGGCAAACGAGCTCTTGCTACATACCGATGGAATGCCTTCTCTCGGGTTGGTTTTGTCTCGGATCCCGACTGTCGACACTTCCTTGGCTGCGTTTGCCTCTATTGGCCAGCCCGACAACATGCCTCCTAGCAAATCAACCCTGACATCCCCTAGAGTCTGGACGTTCCTGGTTACTACTCTTTTGTTTGGAATTGCGTATGCCATGATTGCACAATTCCTCTTTCTCTATTTGCGCAACAATCTGGGTATGGAATCTGCATTAATCGGCTGGACAGGTCCTATTGGTGGAGTGGCTGAAGTCTCGACATTCTATATATCTAAACAGGTAATATAAAGAAGATAGATAAAGAGATGGAGAAACTTTTTAAAAAAAAATTACATTTTTTAAGAGTTTATATAACTCACTCATAACCCTTTCTTTCTATTTTCTTCTTCTTATTATTATTATTATTCTGAATTTATAGTTATTTGACAATTTCAGTGTGACAAGTCTTATCAGCTTTGCACACATTGTTTTAATTCTTCGTAACTTTGTCTACACATGGCTTAGCCCAAACCAATTCAGCTCGACAGTCATTGCACTCTCGATGCAGCTCGTGAGTGGTGAGTTACAGGATGATTTTAAAATGAAAATGAAAATACTATACAAATTTACAATGCTTACAATAATGTTTATATACTTTTTTTAAAAAATATATATACAGGTTTAGCATATGCTATGATTTGGTCCACATCCGTCAGTGAAGTAGATACCTTTTTCCCTGCTGATCAACGTGCAATGGCCCAAGGTATCCTTGCTGCATTGTTCTCTGGCCTTGGTTACGGTCTGGGATGTATCATTGGAGGAATGGTATATGATCAGTACGGGGTCACTGCATTGTTTGAGGTGTCTGCTGCGATAGCTGCCTTTAGTCTCGGTGTGTTCTTGTTGGGCCGATGGTCGCATACTTGAATTGACTGTAAAGAGAGAGAGAGAAAAATACTTTAGCACTACCTATTCTATTATGTTAATTTTCATTTTAATTTTTATAACTTTATAAATACATACTACACACATACATACATACATATATATATATATATATCTCTTTGCAAAAACAAAACAAAGCAAATATGAATACATAATTTAGTTCCTTGATCCTATATATATATATATCAACCAAATAAATTTATTAAGCAGCCATACTCTGAGAGCAGTTTTTTCTTTGGGACAAACCATTGTGTTTACCCTTTGGTTAGAAAAAGGATTTGAAATTATAGCTCAAGTTTCAATATATCTTCAAGGATTTTTTCTTTCTTTTGGAATCATGGAGATAAATGCCACTATAAAAAATTCACGAATTATTCCCATAACTCCAAAACAAAACAAAAAATTAAGTAAATACATAAATACAAAATGAAGTGCAAGAAAAAAAAAGAAAGAAAAGGAGAAGAAGGAGAGTGAGAAATCAAAGGTGCTCCAATTTCTCAAATGGAATACTTTTTAAAACTTCGAAAATGCATATTTAATAATTTCTGCATTATTCCAAGAATAGAAACATGGCTAAACAGTTAGACCACAAAATATTCCATTATTGAATGAAACCTTTTGAAAGTCTTTTCTTTCTCTTCCTTTTTTTTTTCCTGAAATTGATGATGTGCCAAACTGTCATTCTGTATACTTTGTATTATGTTCTCAGATTTCGTGCCATTAATTCTAGGAAATCGCTAATATTAGGGGGACGACATTTTCAGGATGGGGCACTACCTTTTTGATGGGAAACGTTGTTTTGATTTTACCGGACCACAAATTGTGACTTGCTGTCCGGTATCAAATAATTATATCTGGTCCCTAAGGATTCATACTTATCATAATAAAGATACTTTTATACAAGGCAGGATAATAGCTTTTTCTACGCTTCTTTCCTCTATGTAATTATGTCTTTTCCTTCTCCACTCATGCGTATTAGCTCACTAAATTGCTCCCAAACTTTGTGCATTCATCAAACTGTCTCCAGGCATATACCTCTCCTTCTTTAGGAGGCACGACCTGTTTTTGGGCAAAATGATAATAAAAAATCTTCTCATATAAAAAAATAGCTTTGACTAAATATAAAAGCATTGTTTTATATATATAATTCTATACTTAAAGTTTTATACTATATGTAATAAATTAACTGATATATATATAGAATAATAAAAAACTATCTAACATGTTACTTCAAGACATTATATCCTAATAGAAAATGTCGTGCCCTACCCTGGAAACGTCGTCCCCCAAAAGTCACGACTTTTCATATCTTGTCTATTGAAAAAATACCTTATAAAATTTGAAATTTCTTTACTAAATACTTTATTAGGCTTATAATATCCTTTAATGTAATAAACATTACCTTTTGTTAATACTTATTTAAGATAAACACTAATAAAAACTGCTAAATCTTCTTCAGAAAAGAAAAACAAAGTCGCAAAAATGTCTGAGAATACATATAGTATTAATTAATTTTGCATATATTAAAAAGTATATCTAATAATTGTAGAATAAATGTAGTTTACATTAAAAAAAATATATATTAGATAAAGTGACAGCTACTTAGAGTCATAATTAATAGTTAAACACTAATAAGTTTACTTCTTACTATAATTATGATATAATATTATAAGGCAAAGAAGCAAAAATAGAATCAACTTATTATACAAAAATGGTAACTAAAATCGAGTATTTGTAAGATATAAAATTTATTTGGCTCCCGTCAACAAATCACATACCTGTGGCTGCTAATGAGTCATATTTTCACGATTTAACTTGAGACATAAATCATATGTTTTCATTTTGTGTGATTTAAGTGGAAAAGATTATAATCCATATAATTTGCATTTTTTTCAAAAACTTTCATAATGGATATAAAGGTAATGAAGCCTTTTATGCCTAAGAAAGTTTGCATAGAAGTTAAGCGAATATATATTTACAAAATCCATGTTTTTATTTATTCTGTAAAAACTCTTTCTATCATTTCCTTACAACATGTACATGAGATATTTTATCAAAAATACAAAAAAATGAAAAATATTCATATAAGACCAAAAAAAGTTTTTAATTACATATATTCAGATAACATATGAATCCAGTAAAAGTTTCATAGAAAACAAATGAGAAAAAAGTGATTCTACAAGCAAATACAATATTTTATTTTATTGAAAAAAAGCAAATTTTTGAGATATTACGTTAGTTTTCTCATGATCGACCCTTTCAATTCAACTAAAAATCCTAGAACCCATACATATATCTATACACTACTTGGATCCAAAGTTATAGAGAGCCAAGACTTGAATTGATGAAATAAATAGATGCAAATGCATAATATAACATATTCGAAGATAGTTTGGCTCTATCTGTGTAACACCACCCGACATTTATGCTTTTTAATTCGCTGGATATATGTGTAACTCGTAGGGTAAAGTACTTCCCACAAATGATTTCTATGAAAAAACAGAGCGGAGAGTCATTTAACCCACAAGTGATAGATAGCTTATGTTGACGCAAAGAAACAGATTGATAAGATTTATAAAGGTAAAAAAAAAGATCGTCTAGCTAATAAAATATAAGAGTAAATGAGTATATAAATAATAAGTTGTCTAGCTAATGAAGTATAAAGAAAAATATAATAAAAATAAAAGAAAAAAAAGAAGAAAAAAAGATTATGTTATAGTGAAATCAACATGTTCCTCTTGATCGGAAAGAAAAGAGAACATCGCATTTCTACGATCATACTTATTGAACTCTTTAAACTTGTTCCAGTAAGTATCAAAGTTGTCGGGAATCTGGTTTCTGACACAACCCAAAAAGAATAACTCAGGAATGGTTGGACATTTCCTTGAGACATTGCGGGAGAGGTGTACTGTTGTCCAGTGGTTATTGTTAACATGATTGAAAATCAGAGGTTGTTGATGTTTTGATATGTTTTTGGGAAGCGTGAAGGGAAGGGACGATACGGAAGGGGTGTTGGGGTTGTCTGAGTAGACGCAGACTGGTCGCTTATAGGTGTCCGCAGCTAGTTGAGCACAGTCGGGTGTGCTAAACCACATACTGGCATCTAAACACGCTGGGATGAAGTTGGAGTTGGGGTTGGAGTTGGAGTTGGAGTTGGAGTTGGTGATGCAGAGATCAGAACCATGCTTTATAATGTCTTCTAATTGCTTGACATCGGTTCCAAACGTGCTGGCGTAAATGCTGCTGTATTTTGGAAGGGTAGCAAGCATATCTCTTTTCACAAGAGGGAACTTTTCTTGATCTTTATAGATCAAATGGGCAAGGACCCGAAAACCACACCATCCATCAGCAGTAAGGTTAAACCCACCCTTAACGTCATCGACTATCTCATGAGAGACAGGAAAACCGGGCTGGAATTTAACCCTCTTGCCAACAGAGGTGCGATAGGCATATTGGTAATCTTCTTGAGCTGTAGCGGGTCTTTTAAACCCTATTTCTTTTGTGGCATCGACTAAAGAGCATATAAGTATACAACGATATTTCTATGGATTCAATTACACTGAAAAATGAGAAAGAATATTACCTGGGTCGAGAGGCTCTTGTTTTATTTTTTTTGTTTTGCTTTTGGTGGCATCGACTAAAAAGCATATTAGTATAAGGTTAGATTCCTTTTCATGAATTCAATTACACTATAAAATAAAAGCACATATTACCTGGGTCGAGAGGCTCTTTTTTAATTTGTTTTATTTTGTTTTTGGTAGCATCGACTAAAAAATGTATGTAAATATATGACAAGATTCTTTTTCATAAACTCAATTATATGTAAAATAAAAAAGCATCTTACTTAGGTCGAGAGGCTCTTTTTTGCTTTTGTTTTGTTTTTTGTTGTTTTTCGTTTTTTGTGTAGCTGCAGGCTTTCCATCTCTTGTTCTAGCTCTTAACCTAACCATTGCCTTAAGGCCGGCCTAGTATTTCAAGATACATATTAGTACTTTGTTATGTTATATTTTTTTATCTTACATGACCAGACGAAACACTGATCTTCCTCCAGTTTGCCCGACCAAAGTCTTTGGGAAGGTATTTGGGACGTGCACCACCCTTTCTTCTGCCAGGATATTTAATTTTTTCTGGGGCTTGAAAGTTAATCGAAGGGTGCCCAGTTTTGCCTTCGAATTCAGAAGTAACCTTCTTGATCTTTTGAAGGAGGTTGGCCACTTGCTGGCTGCCCTCACAAGAGCGGAAAAGAGCCTCAAGCTTTACAATCTCTTGCATCCACTCTTCTGGCCTCTCGGCAATTACGTGCGCTGTACAACTTTCTTCGAAAGATGTCTCTTTTAGAACAGGGTTTATGATCCATCTTTCAGAAACATCATCAAGGGTGAGCTCCCTTCCAGCTGGCAGCGAGTGTCTGCAGGGCAAGCCGAACTCAAACCTGTTTTTGCAATGACAAAATTCATCGTCTCTATTGATCAAGCGAAGTTCTTGATCAATAACAAGCAATGCTCTCTTAGAGACTTTCATAAAAAGCCTGGAAAGCTGCTTGTTGCGGCCAACCAAGACATCGACAGTTGTCGATTCCCTGATTTTTATAGCATTGAAGTCTCTTCCGAGCCTGTCTACATAGGAGTTGACAGCTTCAAATGCAAGCCCCAAAGACGAAATTGCTGATATCCCTCTTTTCAAAGCTTGGCGTGCGCTCTCGACTCTCTGGGTAGTTGTACACCCAAAATGCATTTGCTGGCTGGTCAGGTATCCTGCCCACTTCTCCTGGCACTTTATCCATCTTTCGGCAAAGTAAACCAATGCATCTACCTTGGACCCTCCTTCGTCTACTTCGCAACCAGAAGATACTGCATTGAACTTCATCAACGCAACCTCGAAATCCCTTCTGGTACTGCTGTGAATCATGGAGTTCACATACTCCATAAGGACCTCTTTCTCTGCAACTGACTTGAGTTTTCCAGCGAAGACTTTCTCAACGCTATTCAACATATGCCAGTAGCATAGCAATTTGACATTTTTTTGGGAATACAATGTCAAGTGCATTCATTAAGGCCATACATTTGTCTGTTACAAATAGAGAACTGCTTTTCTTATTCTCAAAAACAAGTGCCTTGAGCTGCTCAAGGAACCAAACGTAGGTCTCCTGTTTCTCATTCGAAACCCAGGCGAAGGCAATGGGAAACGATTTAAGAGTGTCTCCCCCGAGGTTATGGACACCTTCCACGCATACAAGAGGCATTTCCAAATTATTGGTTGAGTAGGTGGCATCGACGGCCATGACTTCTGGGAAGCGACGGGCTCTTTCTAGCATCTTTGGGTGCGAGAAAAATACTCTTTCAAGAGATCCATATTTGCCGGCGTCATAGCGTACAAGATATCCCTTAGCTTCCATGGTTTTAACGAGTTCAGTACCTGCATCCTGAGAAGTGGAAGCAGTAGCACGAGCAAAAGCAGCCTTGATATTGTTGATGTCATTCACATACAACTTATGGCTGACATTATCCTCTTCATTGATCGCCTTTTGGATCTCACGAGTCTTGGTTTTGGTCTCAACAGGCTTCATAATTTCCCTAGCATCATCGACAGTAACCTTTGACAAACGACCTTTCAAGGTAGATTCCAGGCAGTCATCATCAAGAGGGTGATTGTGGTAGCCTTCAATCTCATTGGTGGCTTTCAAAAGAAGATATCCTTTAGCGGCCTTCTTGTATGATATTTTCAAGAGATAGGGGCATCCAGTCTTTCCACTAGACGGAATTCTCTTGCGTTCGCTGTCTTCAATATTCCGTGTGTTCTTATAATGACCGCCCTTGGCACACTTCAAATACACTCGAGTTGGTTTACTATCTCTAGTTACAAGTGCAAAATTGTTGGCAAGTGCATATTCCTGCATCTTTGAAATTGCCATTGTCATGTCACTGTAACCATTAACTGGTGAGACAGGAAGAGGTTGTTGGACAGGATAATGTTTCTTTCCATTGAAAAAGCAGATTTCTTTATTGATAGGATTCATATTGAAGTGATTTCTAGAGAATACTTATTAACATCATGATTTCTAATTGCTAATCTGCAATGAGCAAAGTAATCTCTTTACTATCTCCGAGAAAAAAATAATATTTTTAAGTGCAATTGATTAGTAGCTCTTACGAGATGAGTATAGAATAGAAAAGAAGGTTTTATATTTAAATATTGAGTTAAGAATTTCAGGACACATCGTTTTGCCCTGAAGGATTGGAGAAAATACCTCGGACCTCGGACAAGTAGTCACAACGAATTAGTCCGGCAAAAAAAGGTAGTGCCCCATCCTGAAAATGTCGTCCCCGTAAGATTGCTGCTAGGAAATAGTGTCCAAAGCTATCTAAAAAAAGAGTGCACCCTTAATAAATGAGACAAGTGACCATAATCATGCCTTTCTTTTTAAAGTTTTTTTTTGTAAGACACACGCAGTCGTGTATCCACCCCAGCATGTATTGTACAAATATGATGATTAGATGGCAGCTTTGCTCTATTTCTTTATTTCTCAGCCCCTCTCAATCGAGACTCAAATAGAGTTCGGGACTGTGTATCTAATGTGAGACAATTTATGGAGCTTGTGTGTATCGTAATATGAAAAACATTCTATTGATATTCGTAAACATTCTTTTTTTGTGCCTTGTCTTTGGAGTACTGACTTGGAGTTATCCTTATCTTTTGAGTGCTTACACGTCTGTTACATATATTTAAAATATCTTTACCCCCTTGTACCCATAAGTCTTTCATCATTTACCCCCAAATATTTCTCTAGCCGAAAGCATTTTTTATTATTTCTTCCTTTTTTTTCTTAAAGCCTATAAGTAGTATAAAAAAAAACTTAAAGTATATTTTGGTTTTATTTTTTATTGTTCCGGGAGGCCGGTTTTTAACACTAAGAGGCGACTAAATATTTGCTAATTAGTATGATAGTTTAGTTATTATTCAGCAGGCGAATACCCTAGACTTTATTAAAAGTAACATGGTGGTTTGGTTTGTGTGAAATCCTGGACAAGAAGAGTGGCCATAAGAAATAAGGGTGAGGGTGAAAAGGGGAGAGTATAAAATAATAGGTAGATTTTGTTCGTTGTTTATATGCTGACGCTCCTTGCTGAATATGCGTATATGTATATATATATATATATCCCTTACTTCTGGAGCGTTAATATAAGCTGTGTATCATAAACACGTCTTTATTCAACCCGTGTGTAGAATATTGATTGTCCATCTGCTTGTATTCCATATCAAAACTTCCTTTCATTATTTGTTAGAATACCGCTTATTTGTCGGATGTGGTTCATCCTTTATATTTATCCACAGATCAAAATCATAAATTGAATAATTACTAAGAGTAAGGCTTCAGAATAATAGAGTTCGTTACACCACACCAATTTTCCGAAAATCAAGTGTACAAAATGAACACGCAATGTGTGGGATATTTCTAAAATAATAATAATATAGATATCATATCCTAACTAGCCTAGAGCTTCAATAGAGACACAAGAAAATGTATAATAATAATTTGCAATTTTTGTGGTTACTGCACATAATTTAACTACGTTGAAAGAATATGTTCTTTGGGCAGGATACTATGAGTGTTATTATTATTATTATTATTATTATTATTATTATTATTAATTTTGGGTTCTTCTAGACAGCTTCTAGATTCTTTTTTTTTAAGAAAAAAAAAAGAAAGGTACAGAGGATGGGATATCACTTTTTGTATCTTGATTCTATTGACCTTCTGTGCGTGGTATTATTTTTTGGCGATTGTGACAAAATTAAAACATCTTGTGCAATGATCACTTCTTTGGTATAAATATTATTCGGTTAGTTTATTGGTAGTAGTAATTATGGTGGTGGTATTATTATTATTATTATTATTATTTTGTTGTTGTTGAATTTTGGCCTGTCATTAATTTTACCCGCTGTATAAACTTTCTGTTCTTTATCACCTTTTTATTTGCTTTTCCTTTATGTACACTAATTTTATATTGTATTGTAATAGTTTCGGTTTGTTTTGCTATCTTCTTTAGGGAATTTACCTAGTTATTTTGTTACAATGTCCACTTTTTTAATTATGAACTGTTCAAACTTTGTGCATATAAAGTAATCTGCATTTTAAATACCAGTTAAATGTTTGAGCCTTGGCCTTTTTTTTATTCCTTTTCTTTTTGCAGAACTCTCGGTTGTCTTCCTGACCTGTATCACTCCTATTTCTGTTTTTGACATTCAATGTGTCTTGAAAAATTTAAACTTAACTCAGACTTCTTTTAAAGAAATAATAATATATAATATAATAAAATAAAATAAAATAAAATATAGCTACATTTTCTTTTTTTTTTAAAAAAAAAAAAAAAGCTCGCGAACACACGATGTTAAAACTGACACTACTACTTCAAAGACTTTCAAAACACTCGATTTATTTGAAGTTCAAATATAGGCATATTTACATACACATAAAATCGAGGAAAATCCTTGTTGATAATTCTTATTTCAGCATATATTTGTCGTACTGAACTACATTCTTTACATGCTTTTTAGTGTTATGTCTGTACTTTTAGGTAAGAGTTACCAAATCTAAAATTATTTAATCCGGAAATTTATATTTTTATGATCGGTCTTGAAGTCCCCGAGTGTTTTTTTTTTTTGAGTTCAACGAGCTCGTTTTAGCTTGCTTCTGCTTCTTCCTCTTCCTCTTCTTATTATTGTTATTTTGACTTTATACTTCAATTAAAAGTTTCTTAGCTATCATATAATTATGTAATACTTATAGTACGTAATTACAGGAGTAACTTTTACTTTGTTAGCATTGAGTATTGTTATATATTTTCTGGGTATAAAGAATACCCAGGAAGAAGACAATCTAGCTAATAATCGGGGCAGATAACTCCCCAAAAAGAAACACTTTTTATTAAATACACTATACAATCAATGAAAGTTATGTATACACCTATATAGCTTTATAAAAGATATATTTTCTATTAAATCATATAAAACACAAGAAATATCAAAAAGAACATATATTCTGCTATAATCCCCTTGGCCATATTTTACTTTTGTAACTTGAAAATATTCTCGTTTATTCTGAATCTATACACATTTTACTACTAACCTGTGCTACAATTTTAAATTTAAAAACTCTCTACGCGTATTACGCCACACGATATTGGTATTGATTTAGCAAACTGGCGTTTTTTTTTTACTTACCCTTTAAAACATACTACATGTATATTTTATTCACTTTTTTAGCTGCAGTAAGAGATACGAGTTTAAAGTACTTAGAAAATGAGAATATGTATATATTCTCTTTATTTGCTAACTTAAAAATAGATCAATACAAATAATACTTACATATATATTTATCAACTACGTTTATGGCAGTAGTCCCAAAAGCAGAAAGTTCATTAAGTTCTTCTAATATTCTTTCAATATTCGGTAACTAGAGCAGCAGCTACATAAAAGGCATGTTCTATATTCCAACTAGATATTTTTGGATGTACAAAAGCATGCTAAGCAAAACAGTCGAATACCTGGTTACACTGACGAAACTTTCTAGAAGTAGTGGAGGGAGATATGGGACCGATAATAAGGGATGCTTTGTAGGCACGAGATGAAAAGAATGTATAATGGCGCATTTTTAAGAGAATTTATTGGTCAGAAAGAATGTTTTAATTATGTTTATTGAAGACGCACATAGGCTGCCCCTTTTGTAGTCGATCTTGTCAGGAGAAAAGCACTGACCTTTACTTTCTTAGGTTTCAATAAGTACTACAAGAAAGAAGAGAATCAATCTATAAAAAAATCAATTGATTTCATTATACAACTATCTATAAATATTCAGTGCTTTGTAAAAATAATAACAACATAGAAAAGCTTTTTACTTAAGAATTTTTAATCAGATAGTAATATTATACACACACACACACACACATATATATATATATATATATAAAATGCGTATAGTTCAAGTGTTAACACGTCTTATTCATAGGTTATAAAAAAAACATATAGAGAAAATATATATGTTTTATATTCAATCTTAATAGGAAGTGAAAAAAAGGGGGTTGGACAGTACTATAGACATTATGTATACAAATCATTTATAATTTTTTTATAATCAACTCTATTTAACCTTTTGTTTTAAAGCTTGAGAAACATCAAACTGATACTCATGGCATCTATATAAATATATAAATATATATTACATATATATTATTTACCTCTTTACAATTTTATCAAAAGCAGCGTCTACAAAACCTTAATACCCTTTCCTTTCTGTATTTCATACATTCTCTTTAAAGTCTCCAATCCTCTCTTTTTCTCTTTCTTTATATTACTTTCTTATTCCTATCCTTATCTCATTTCAGAGCTTTAATAAGTTATCTTTATTATCTTTACTACTACTTACTACACATGGTTACTCTATCAACCATACTGACTGGACACACTATGGACAATAAATTGACTTTTGGAGCTCAAGACCAAATTTATGAAAAATTCTCGGACTCGTCTACTGAAAAGAAAGGGTACCAGTGCACGACTTGTCATAAACATTTTACTCGGCCAAGTGCGCTAAGGACCCACATGTATACACACACTGGGGAGAAACCATTTGCATGTAGCCAGTAAGTATTTTTTTCTCTCTCTCTCTCTCTCTTCTTCTTCTTCTACTACTACTACTACTTTCTGTCATTGTAATTTTTACTAACAGCTCGTTTTGAATTAGTCTAAGATGTGGTCGTCGATTCGCCGTTATCAGTAACCTGCGTCGACATCTAAAGGTTCATAAGAAGCCGGTGTCTCCACACAGACTTTCTTCCGAAGAACGTATTCGAAGAGTTCAGAGTTTGATTAAACGAACGTCTGGAAATGAATCCTCCGACTCGTGTCACAACATGGTCGAGGCAAGACGTATTTTTTCAATCGCGCCTCGGCCACTCCAGCCATGTCCCCCAAGAGATATCTCATCGCCATCAGAAAGAGCCTACATCCCCAGAAAGGTCTCCACATCTTCAGAGGGATCTGTGCTGGATGATAGCATGTCCAGCTGGTCTTCCCTCCCAACGTGTGCTGGACTTGAGACATACACCCATGGTTCTATCAATCAATCCGCAGCTCTCTATCCTACTGAAACACAAGTCTATTACGAGTACAAACAGCCTGATGATATCAACTATAATCTCATGCAGTGGGTTACCCCATCCCCAGTAAATACACAGCTGGTGAATACATATACCGATCTAGGTCGTATGGACCGTCTGTCTATAGCAGACCCAATTTCTCTACCATTCTCCCATCAAACTGTAACCCACCCTAACAACCATCTCTCGTATTTTTCTGATTGCTCAGCAAGCATAGATAACTTAAATATCTACCAAAATTCATTACTACAGTACATCAACGAATTCGATTTTCCTCCCTTATAGAATATTATTTACAAAACTTTGCATTTGTTTTTCTCCACATCTTGGGGCTATGACATTTATTTCTATACACATACACGCATATATTATTATTATTATTATTATTATTATTATTATTATTATTATTATTATTATTATTATTATTATTATTATTATTCTCTCGCTCTTTATCTCTCTTGGATCCTCTGTCTATCTCTTTATTTATATGCCCTGTATGATATATGTATTTGTGTGTGTATTGTTGACAGTTTCAAAAAAAAACCCTATATTCATGGCACAAAATATAGTATTGTGTTGTCTAATCACTACTGAATAATTACTACTATCTATTATAATAATAAACCATAAAAATAATAGTAGTTGTTACTATAGTGACAAGTTGTTTCACGAAAACACAAAAAAAATGTATGCGCAAGCTGCGTACTGATTTCTAATAAAAATAATAATATTATAATAATTAACGCGCAAATTTATAGTAATAATAAATAGAAAATTCTTTTACATCTACCAAAATCTCGAGATCTTTATTTTATTTTCTCTATAACAACAATATAATGTTTTTTTTTATATTCTCTATTTATATATAGTCTAACATGTACCTCTTTCGTATATATATAAGCAGATACTTTGATATAAGATATAGTGTTAAGTAGGGCCATATTATATGAGAAGGGAGGAAAGGGAGAAGAAAATGGAGTTGACCCTCAAAAGTAAATATAAAATAGAATAAGAATCAGCTGAGTACTTTCGTTGTTCTAAGCAGAGTATGGCACCAGACATACATTTTCTTATTTTGAATCCTTCAAGCATATATATACATATATATATATATACACTCCCAAAACTGAAATCACCGACAAAATCTTTGATTTCTACCCCCGAATAAACCATACATCAACTTCATTATGCTATATCTTCTCAAGAAGTTGACAAAATAAAACCAAACATTGTGTTGTTATAGAGAAATGTATATATATTATAGAATAAAAATAAAAAAATGAGGTTTAATATACGGTATGATCACCACGAGCTTTTATGAATGCTTTAACTCTGTCAGGAATACTTGCCACAAGAGTTTGCAGAACTCCAGGGTCAAGCAACTCCCATTCCTGAAGAATACAGGCCTTTAGATCTTGCACATTGTTAATAGAGATCTTTCTCTCTTGAACCTTGGCCTTTAGGGCATACCAGACATGCTCAATTGGGTTCAAATCTGGACTTTGCGACGGCCAGTAGTCAAATCGTTTAATCTCCCAACGGTTTTTCCACCACGTCGTGTAGGACCCAGTATGACAGCTAGCACCATCTTCTTGGAATGTGAACATGGTGTCATGTTCTTCATTCAATTGTTTGTACCAGGGATTGAAGTCCTTAGACAGACAATTGACGTATGCATCTTGGTCTACAGATCCTTCGATAAACGATAATGGTCCAATGCCACCAGCCTGGAAACAATCTCATACCATCACGGAACCTTTTCCATACTTTTCTGTTGTTCGTATATGGCGTTCCTGGTGCCTCTCCCCTCGTTTACCAATTACCGATGGGTCAGAATCATTTCCTTTCACCATGAACCTCGACTCATCTGACCACACCACTCTGCTCCAGTCTTCGATGCTAAAACTGGCCCTAGCTCTAGCCTAACGCAACCGATTCTTTTTCTGCTCACAGGTTAACTTTTGTTTAGATACAGGGGTGTAAGAACCGAAGCCTTTTGCTCGTAGGTATTGGATAACTGTCTGTCTACAGACAATAACGCCAGCAGCTCCCAAATTTGCCTGGTGGTATCCATAACTCTCAAAAGGATTACGTCTCACACTCAAACAAAGACTTGTAACGTTTGTTACACTAAGTTTCTTTGGTCTCCCAGGTCTGGTATTTGTCTTGGCTGTTCCAGTAGTCTCCCAGCGCTTTATTGTATCGAAAACTATAGTTCTAGGAATGTTCATACGGTTTGCAATGTCAGTTGGAGTATGATCGGCTTTTGAGAGCCAAACAATGCCTCCACGCTCAAAATCTGACAGCTCGCGTCTGGAGGGAGTAGTTTTAATTCTTTTATTACTTTTCGACATTGGTGGTTAAGTTTGAGGTAAAGGTGTGAGGAAGAGAAAGGTAAAGAATGTTATAAAAAAAGCAGCATGAAAAATGTGGTTCATCGATGATTTTTATTGTCGGAGTGTATATATAGTAAATTCAAAAACCGGGCCAGCAAATGTAAAAATTGTACTCCGCAACTTATATCTTCTTGAGTTCTTATTCTTTCGCGATAGTTTTAATACACTCTAGGACATCTGTTAAAGAGCTACAACATACTATGCTAGTATAGATATATATATATAGTATTAATAAAAAGTTATATGAAAAAAAGTGGAAATTTTCAGTGGCCCGGTTTTTTAGGTAAAGGTATCTTTTTTTATTTTTCATTAATAAGATACCCTTTCTTCAAAATGCATTTATGCATTCTGCTTTGCATGGATTCAATTAGATCCTTGCACATTTCCTCTGGGATACTATCCCACTCATTCTGGAAACGGGACCACAATTCCCTCATTGAGCTGGCTGGCTCTTCATATTGGTAGAGTTTACCCTTTGTGTACGCCCAAAGGTTTTCGATGGGATTAAGGTCAGGCGAAAACGGTGGGAAATCAATGACCTCAATTTCCTCTGCCTTCAACCACTTTCTGGTATTGGCTGCAGTGTGTGACCGGGCGTTATCATGCAAAAACATGATATCGGACTTGATGAGATTCTGCTTCTTCAAGGTCTTCAGTAAACCCTGCTCCAAAACTGTTACGTATTTTGGGCTTGTCATGGTTTCATTGATCTTGAGAAGCTCTCCGTGACCTCTGGACGAAAAGCATCCCCAAACCATAATGTGTCCTCCAGCACGAACAGGGGAAGTCTTACCCTTATATTTTTTAATTGCCGACTTCTTCAACTTCCACCTCCATCTCTTTCCATCCGAGCCAAAGCGATTCACCTTACATTCGTCTGAGAAGACAACACACTTCCAGTCCTCCACGGTGAAGTTGATATAGTTCCTTGCGAACTCCATACGCTGCTTGCGGATAGCGGGGTTTGTTTTTACCTTCGGAGGTGGTTCCAAGGTACAGATGAACCCAGATGCTTTTAGCAAGGTGTGGATTGCTGGAGCCTTGACAGCAAAACCTTCACCACATAGCCGTCTCTCTGCCTCTGTTGTTGTCATAAATTCCTCATTTAGGAATGCATAGATGATACGGTGGGCGAGCCTTTCATCGATTTGGGCAGGTCTACCCCCAGGAACTGAGGTAGAGATGTTCAATTTTCTTCGATATCTCTTGACAGAAGTCTGCGAAACACCAACAATCTTTGCTACCTCGGCTGTAGACTTTCCGTGTCTAAGTTCAACTTCAATTGAGAGTATTTTGTCGCGTGAGATGGGAGACATTTTTGTTTTAAAAGTTGAGCAAAGGAACAAGGAAAACTCTGAAAAATTCAATATAATATATCTATTTTGTTTGGATGATTGTGATATAATGACAAGACACACTCCGTATAAAAATTATCATAAAGCAGTTCTGCATTAAAAGTAAAGAAATAATGCTTTACTCTATTTTTTGGCCCATACCTAAAAACCGGGCCACTGAAAATTTCCACTTTTTTTCATATAACTTTTTATTAATACTATATATATATATCTATACTAGCATAGTATGTTGTAGCTCTTTAACAGATGTCCTAGAGTGTATTAAAACTATCGCGAAAGAATAAGAACTCAAGAAGATATAAGTTGCGGAGTACAATTTTTACATTTGCTGGCCCGGTTTTTGAATTTACTATATATGTTACAAAAAAATCTGGGTTGCTACCCTTGAGTACATTTCTTTTTATTCAAAACGGTAACACTTTTCCATTACCATAAATAATTCATTGTTAGCTTCTCAGGAGTTACGCGTTATTAAACCCTACCTTTAGATTTAAGTAAGCTATTATCAGATAGTATATTATAAGATAACCAATGAAATCTTATATATATATACATGTTTATTTCAATAGCAGACTTCATAAGTATAGTAATTGACGTTATTTAATGTACTGAAATGGCTTCTTTGTTGTTGTCGTTGCTGCTGCTGCTGCTGCTACTATGGTATCGATATTAATATTGATAGTAGTTTTGTTCTCAATTCTGTAATAAAACTTTTAGGATATTATATAGATTGTTGTCTCGATTATTCTGATTTATTTACATGCCAATTTGACAGATAAAGTAACCGTGCGCTAGTCAAATATATACAAAACCGGAGTGAAAATTTCATTCTTAAAGTTATAGTAATGTTTCATAAAAAAAATCAAGCTCAATGTTCAGAACTAAATAGATTATAAGCACTTGACTATTTGCTATTTTCTAATAATAATAAAAATAACAATAATAGTATCATAGTATCGTAAAAATTGTGCGATAAGAGCCTAACCCACACATATCTAATAC
Source organism: Phycomyces blakesleeanus NRRL 1555(-) (assembly GCF_001638985.1). Taxonomy (NCBI): domain Eukaryota; kingdom Fungi; phylum Mucoromycota; class Mucoromycetes; order Mucorales; family Phycomycetaceae; genus Phycomyces; species Phycomyces blakesleeanus. The sequence goes on along the minus strand of NW_017265139.1, from coordinate 1,192,789 downwards.
TTTTTTTTTTAAAAAAAAAAGAAATAGCATACACATTCACATAAATGTTTTTACGCGTAGCCTTTTCTAAAAATAAATCTAGATAGCTATTCAATTTAATAGAAATATATTTAATTTTCTGTGTGTGTGTAATTACTAGATTTACTCGTCAAAATATTTTTTGATAGCTACACAATCTAAATCCAGGTATTTATATAGATACATTATTATTAGTTAAGGAAAATACAAAGCATTTATAGCAATAAAGCCGATATATCTTGTACAGAATATTTAAATTATTGTGAAAGCTTCTGTTAATAAAATAGGATTAAGATGTGCTCGAGCCATTTCAAAATGATAGTGTGGTTATGATTTTATTCCTATAAAAAGAGCATCACAAGTATAGGAATTGTCGAGATAACATGTGTCTCAAAAGATAATATAGTACAATATTTACATAAATTCTTAACACGCTTATTATTTAGGTAACCGCAAAATTATAGTAAAGAGAGTACAGCATTAGTTTGAATACACAAATCAGCAAAAGGACTCTGATATATTTATTTAACTATAAAATTCTCAAATATATATTTTATTGGATCGAATTCTCCCCCGAGATACAATCACATTATACATCTCTAATAAGTATAGACTAATTATTATTATTACTATTCTTTTTTTTAAAAAAAAAAAAGAGAGAGAGAGGCCAAATCAGAAGTTAGCGTTACGGATAATTTAATGTGTTTAGTAAATCTATATTTCTTTAAAAGGAAGAAAGGAAAAAAAGGAAAAAAAGAAAAAAAGAAAAAAAAAGAAAGAAAGAAGAAATTATCCTACAAGATGGAGTTAGTACACATATCAAACTCACGGTCCGAGAATAATAGTTCTCGTGCCAAGCTTATATATTATTTATGTAGCTCCTAATATATATATAAAGGACATTTTAAATCTATGGCTCTATTGAGTCATCCCCTAGAATCATATGCTATCAAAGATCTTGAGATTATATATTATAATCTTCCTTACTTTAAATGATACATATATATATATATATATATATATATATTGGTGGTTTTGAATCTACAAAATCCAATTCATCTTTAACTTATAAGAGCCTCAAATTGAGTGCATTACAATGGTACCCCTTTCTCTTATCGTACTTTCTTTATAGAAATATTAGATATATATATATATGCCCTAGCATAAATGTTTGTATCTATGTATTCCCTTTTCAAAACTAACTCAAACCAAATCAAGGCTCTAAATAGTATAACCGCTGTACATTCCTTGTATTATTAATGGGCGTGCAATCAATGTGGTAAAGTTTAAATTTTGTATTACCGAGCTGCTTGATGGAATAACTAGACAAAAATCGCGCGATACAGCGCAATAGAAATAATTTCTTAACCTCATTCACCCTACAAAAGACATTAGCTATAATGCGAGCTTAGGTTGTTTAGTAGAAAATATTCTTTCCGCTAGATATTTCAATATAAATTACTTAAAACAAAACAAAAATAACAAAAAGAGACCCATCTATCTAGAACTATCTAAAATATTATTCTGTCCATTATCCATAATCGCTTTATTTTACTTTTTTTTTGTTTTCAATAACTCTTGTTAATAATAACAACAGTATACATTTTCAGTATGTGTGTTTTTTATTGAAATATTTATTTATTAATTAATCATATTTAATTATATAACTTCAGCCAATTATCTAGTCTTATAACCAAAAAAAAAAGAACCCTACATCAAGCTGGCGAAATACATATAATATAATAATTATTGCAACATTGAGTTATGAAACTGGAAACTAGATAATTACAACTGTTCTGTGTTTTAAATTCCTAGTATTTGTTTAGCGTAATTAAGTTTTATAATTTAATATATGCATTTTATTTAATTACAATGCACCTAATCTGAGTAAAAAAATAAATGTATGGTGAAACTCAGAGCTTAATACGATGATAATTTATTCTTTCTAGTTTAAATAGCTATTCATTTGATGTGGGTAGATTGAAAGAATTAATCAAGGATAATAATAATAATAATAATAAAAAGGGTCAAAATGGGACTTATCTAACAGAAAATAATAATCTATATCTGTCCACACTGCCTTTTTTTTTCTTTCAAATAAAACATAAAACTTTAATTCAATAATACGGGGTTAAAACTCTAGTCTTTGTTTCATATGCTTAATTTTTTGATCTGTGCACATCAAAAAAAAAGAGTGCGGCAGAATATTTATACTACAATAAACTTATTCCACCACATCAATATACAAGTCTCAAGTGATCGATCAACACAGATAAAGTACTTTTATACTTTTGACTATCACTCATTGGTGTTAAATACCCGATACCATAAAAAGAGCTTGAAAAGTCGGAATAAAAATTCGTGGCATAATTCAACAAGATAGGGTACACAATCGGAAAAGTCAAATTGTATCTTAGGTAGGCTGGTCAACAATAATATTCACTATACTTATTTTATTCCTAACAACTTTACACATAAAAAGAATATATATATATATTGGTAACTATAGATACCATGGAGTAAATAACATATTAAAAAATTGATTTGGCATTGTATCTTCAAATACAATAAAAGAGTCTTAAAATAAGCACACACGCCCAAATATTACAAGTCTAAAATAATAATTGAAGGTCAATAACTGCAGTTAGCCCATTTGTTCATTAACCATGACATGAAATGTACCCGTAATACCTCACGTCATTATTCATACGAACTGGTAAATAGGCTGGAATATTTTTGAAGGATGAATTAAATATTTATTTATTTTTTGCCTTCAAAATATGTCTTCTTCTTTTGAATAGCCAAAAAAAAATACACAAAAGTAATGATTTAATAAGTATAGTGTAATTTTCTACCAATTGCTATTATGAATCCAAATATTACTATCCTAAGAATATTTTCTAGCTATCACATTATATTGGTTTACCGTAAAGACAATGTATTTCTACTTTAAACCTTTATCTGAGAACGAAATTAACTTATTTGATTAAGCATACACGCATGTAGATATGTGTAAATTAATATATGGTGCACTTATAATATTTTGCTATTTCAGATCTGTAATCATCTTCATTATTATTATTTTGCTTGGCAGCATAAAATTTAACTGGTTTTGATAATTATAGAAAACTTATAGCACAAAGCTTTTGTCAATAATTCGAGATATAATATTAATATTACCTGATCCACATTTCTAAAGGCACTTCTGTACTCATTAAAAAATCATTCATAAACACGTATTTATTTATTTTTATTTTTATATAGCTTATTTTAATCAATGTTATAATCAAATAATCAAATACGTTGCATTATTTTTTATTATTTTGCGCACAGACTCATAAACCCAATATATAATAATTACTAGTCCGTAGGCAATGTAGAAGCTAAAAATATACTTTAATTACAATCTACTCTTAATAAAGCTACTATTTTATGTATTATACTCCACTAGTAATATTTTAAGGTACACAAGCAATTACTATTGGAAAATAACGACTACTTGGATGATAGCCCAACAATCATTTATTCTATTGGACTTGCAAACTATAGGAAACGCTCTGCAAACTAATGAAATAATAGCTCAGTACTTTATCAAATAAGTAAGAATATTTTAATAGACGTATTTAAGCATGGAAATAATATCATAGCATATATTCTCTTTTATAAGCAAGCTTTTTTTCCCTCAAAGATATTTTATTATTATTATTATTATTATTATTATTTGCTTATTTGATAAAGTAATTCTTTTTAAAATAAATGTTAACTGATTAATGTGTATATGTATATCGAGTAATTTTTTGTAGAAGAATGGTATGGCTTAAATATAAACGAAATAATAGCTGGCAAACAATAAATAGACCAAGTAATATGTAGTAGAAAGTAGTGCAGCTTTAATCAATAAAATTAACCTTTAGTAAATGCTCCGTGATATTCAAGACCCTCCCAGTATTTGTTTTTTTTATATAATATTGGCCTATATATTCGAATAGACAATACGGAGAATTTTTATATATCAAACTCACATTGTATTTAAAGTTGCGGTAAACTTGTAAAATATTAGGATTTTACGGTTATACATTTATGTCGGCATAAATATATAACCCAATACATATATAAAGACTATTTCTATAAGAAAATCCACAGTGGTTTGTGTAATTAAAATATTCAAGTCAAACCAGAAACACATATTTAAATGAAATAACTTAGAGTATCCACATTGGTTTATTTAAACCTAAAGTTACATTTTTTTATTGCTTGAATGTTTTGTTGAAATAATGAATTTAGATATTCGTTAAGTATTTGTCTAAAAAAATTGGATAAAACATTTTTTAGACAAACCACTGTGGGTGAAAAATCTGAATTTTCTATCTAAATTTACATATTTGGTGAGTTTACCCAAACCGCTATGGATGCTCTAAATAAGTGAAAATCAATATTAGTTATAGGATAATTTAGAAAAATATGCTATTTTCTTTTCTTTTTCATATTTGACCAAGTACAGTAGGCATAAAATTTTTTTTGCGAGCCGTATAAAAAAGAAGTATTCAAAAGAGAATTAAAAAAAATTCAGGGCATTGTGTTCTCCAGCATCCTCAGTGTGTTATCTAAAAAGTCTAGGATCAGTTCAAGGGACAAATATAGGAATGCCAGATATTATTGTGTTAATGAAAAAATAAACAATAATAAATAGTCAATGTTCTGGTGAAAGTTGACCATTTATCTAAGCAAAAGCATAGTAATTACTGAACTGAATCAATCTTTGGAGAGATAATAGAATAATGTAAAGAACAAAAAATACTAAATTCAGCCTCTAAATTGACAAGAGTTATTCTCATTGACAGCATTACAAGTACTTTCAATTCACATTTGCTCTATAACAACTTCTTATTTTCTATCTAATATATAATAAAAGATTAGCCACTCAGACCTAAGTATGCAAAGACTAATAGGTCTGAAAATACAGAGTCTTATGAACCTCTTCATGCTGACATTTCTATTGGTATATATCTTCTTTACTTTGGTACAACTATGGAGATGATATATTAGTATTAAATTAATTCTTACAAAAGTACCATACCAAGAAGACTTTAAATTAGCACGTAACAATATTCAATTACTCCTGGTAATTTTAGAGACTGATTTTTTTTGTTCTTTACATTACTCTATTACCTCTCCAAAAATTGATCCAGCTCAGTAATTAATATGCTTTTGCTTAGATAAATGGTCAACTTTCACCAGAACATTTATTTATTATTGTTTATTTTTTCATTAACACAATAATATCTGGCATTCCTATATTTGTCCCTTGAACTGATCCTAGACTTTTTAGATAACACACTGAGGATGCTGGAGAACACCTTTAGCTATTAAAATATCAAATAGCCACTACGGGAAAAGTAGGGTTTTAAAGGAGGCTTACTGGCGGTTTCTTCCCAAAAACCGCCGGTAAAATTTCCATTTTATCCCTAAGAAAACACGGCAGGTAAAGGCTATGCTCTTAAAAATCACTATCAAAAGTATTATACGTATATAACTTTCTACTTTGCTTAATTGAGAGTGATGTCTTCCAATAGAATATATTAATTGTTACTGAGCATGATATCGTAGTAAAGTATTATAATAAAGCTATTGGATATTCTCCCGTATATATTTGTCGATTGGCTTTAAGATAATCTCTGTCACAGTTGACTCTGCTGCTACTTGATTACAAGTGTCAGAAAGAGAATTTGGCTATTTTACTCTATAAATTATGCTACACTTTACTTTAATCCAATAAAACAGAAATACTATCATTTATGTCAAAAACTTTTTTCGAAATTTTGATTATACCTACCTGTGCATTGATATTCACTTGCTTAATTTTTTTGAAGCTTATTTACGATATATTGATCGAAGCTAAATCGTGAGCACGAACATTTTACAGGTCATCAGAAGCATTGCAAAAACAAGTTGTGTGTAGTCCAAGTCCCACTTGTCAAGCATCATATCCTTTTTACCTATTTTTAGGCAATATCTCAACCTACAGGAGCACTGTAGTGCTTGGATGATTAGATCGATAAGATACACATACATACATATGTATATATGTATGTATTTATATATCTTTCAAATGCTTAAATTTAAGAATTAAATAAAAGGTTAATTTTTAAGGTCACAAACTGCCTGTAAAATAGACTTGTTATTTTTATCTCCTAAAAAGTATCAGCCCACACAATCCAGATTTTAGCAGTTGTTTAAATCAATTATTGATTGTCGATTATTCAAGCATATTACTGAGCTGATAAACTACATACAAGCCGTTGTTCTTTAAAGACAAAGCATGCATTAACAAATATGTATGTATAAAGAATATATATAAAAAAAAGAGGGGGGGGGGGCTTTGTGTAGGACTAGAGCACTATTGTTTAGTGTGTGAACAGTATATGATATTAAGAATATATATATTGCTTTAAATAGAAGTATGTTATAATATACCATTAGGTATTTATATCTCCGAATCGACCGAGGTTCAAACTGATAGTTCTTGATTATACATATACCATGTATATATAGATTGCCAAGAACAACATCAAAAACCTTTGAGATTGACTTATCATTTTGTTCTGAGAAAAACTACCAAGGAAAATCAAAATGCTGATGAACTTATTTGTTTGCTTGTAGAATATTTTTACAGCATTAATGTAGTACACACCCTGCAGCGTTTTTTTTTCTTTTTCTTAAATTATACACTGTTTGTTTGGTTGACTTAAAGTATATCTTTGGACAAATCCTATTGAAGACGTCTTGAATTTGATAGTTGCTCTTTCTTATTCCCTTTACATTCTGGTTTTTCTTACACCCAAATTTTAATTAATAGTATGGGTTTGAAACGGACGGCTTTTATTTTTATCTTATTTTAGTTGCCCTGAGCGTATTAATAAGGTGTATAAATAATGTCATATTCATCTGATAACACAATAGTAAAGAGAAGAATATTGTCGAACATCTTACCGCTCAAGGGGCTTTTATATCACATTAAATAACAGAAACGGGGGCTTTGATAATGGCTAGGCTCGTAGACACCAATCAATCTCAGACTGTACCACAGGTCCTGTTACTCTTTCTATACTTCTCCGATTGTAAACCAATGATTCCGTGAGCCATTTCTCTTGGACCTTCTATTTTGTGGTCCTTGTCCTTTTCTGCTAGTTTAGCTTCCTCTCTTACATTATACAATGCCACCAAACGCAGAGCCAAGGAATGAGAGGCTAGACAACTTAAAATACATCACGGCCCAAGAGCTTCAAGACAGAATTAAACAGGGCGACGCTTTGTTTATCTACGATGCGAAGGTGTACAAAGTTAACCGGTTCATGGCCAACCATCCTGGTGGTGATCTCGCCATTCGCCATTCCTTGGGCAGGGATGTGACAGACGAGATTCGTTCACTGCACCCCCCGGCTGTGTATGAGCGTATGATTCACCATTTTTACGCAGGAGAATATGTACCTGACCTCGAAGTATCCAAAAAAGCTGTCAAGGTGTCCGCCAACACTACTGAGGAAACAATGACGACATCATGGGAAGGTGGAATTAGCGTGAGAGCATTCGATGATGAGATTCAGCAGCTTCATGACCACCACGCAGAAGATCTTTCCAAGGATCAGATCAGTCAAAAGAATCTTGACATGTTGACTATTCGCAAACATTTCCGACACCTCGAACAAGAAATTAAAGATCGAGGATTGTTTGAGTGTAACTACTGGAAATATGGAAAAGAAGTGTGCCGATATCTTTTATTTCTTTACATTTCACTCTGGTTCACTCTCACTGGATCAGAAACTTGGCACTACATGGTCGGTGCTTGCTTTATGGCATTCTTCTGGCACCAACTTGTCTTTACAGCACATGATGCTGGTCACAACGAAATTACTGGGCGCCTGGAAATCGACCATTTGATTGGAGTTCTTATTGCAAACTTCATAGGTGGGCTTAGTCTGGGATGGTGGAAAGACAGCCATAATGTTCATCATATTGTTACCAACCATCCTGAACATGATCCTGATATTCAGCACATGCCATTCATGGCCATCACCACCAAGCTCTTTAACAATCTCTACTCGACATATTACGGTCGTGTAATGAAGTTTGATGCACCTTCGCGTTTCTTTATCAAGTACCAGCATTACCTCTATTATCTCATACTGTCTTTCGGTCGATTCAACCTCCACGTCTTATCATTCACCTACCTCTTCTCCTCAAAGAACGTCCGCAACCGTAAACTTGAACTTACTGGAATCGCGTTCTTTTTTGTTTGGTATGGCGCGTTATTGTCTACCTTGCCTAGTTGGGGTGTGGTGTTTGCCTACATTATGGTCTCCTACATGTTGACCTTCCCTCTTCACGTTCAGATAACACTCTCACACTTTGGTATGTCGACATATGACGGTGGACCAAACGAGTCTTTTGCGGCAAAGATGCTGCGTACCACCATGGATGTGGATTGCCCAGAGTGGCTTGATTGGTTCCACGGTGGTCTTCAATACCAAGCAGTCCATCATCTCTTCCCTCGCATACCAAGACACAATCTTCGCTTGTGTGTTCCTCTGGTGAAGGAATTTTGTAAAGAGACGGGTCTCCATTATTACATGTACAACTTTTCTACTGGAAATGGTGTTATCTTGGGTGCACTAAAGTCTGTTGCTGACCAAGTTGTACTTATGAACGATGTTGCCAAATACAATGCTGGTGTGTGGAACAGTGAAAAGTCTGTAAATTAAAATAAATCATAAAATACAAAAACAAAGGGGTTGTAACCGTATAGTGAAAATGTTCAAGTCAAAAACAAAAATAAAAATTGAATATTAAAACAGTTTTGTTTTATTTGCAAATGTGATTATTATTGTTTTTAAATTAATGATTGAAAATGAAGTTCGTAATTTATTTTGTGTATAACTACCTATGATAATATGTTGTACATATAGGTACGTAAAAAAAAGGATAAAGAAAATTGAAATGATAAATAGAAAAACACAGTTTACAATGATGAGATGTAAAAATTTTGCTTATAAGCCATAAACAAAAGCAAAGAGGAAAATGGAGTATGAGAAGGAATTCTGGATCATGACATGTACAGGGAAGACTTTTTTTTTGCAATGAGAATGATTTAGTCTCTACCACGGAAACCACCACGTCCGCCACGGCCACGGCCACCACGGAAGTCACCACGTCCACCACCGCGACCACCGCGGAAGTCACCACGGCCACCACGTCCACCACGGCCACCACGGCTTCCACCAGCACGGGGAGCATCGGATCCACCGCTGAAGTCAGTGCGGAGGGGACGACCACAGACGGAGACACCAGCCATACCCTTGACAGCAGCCTCGGCCTCGTTCTCGGAAGAGAACTGGATGTAACCAATACCACGGAGACCACCAGTCTCTCTGTTGAAGGGAAGACCGATATCACCAACGATGGTACCGAACTTGGCGAAAGCATCGTTGAGGGCCTCACGCAACTCACTCTCTTCCATCTCGCGGTTGATGTTGGCAATGAAAACCTTGTCGGTCTTGGCGCTGAGGGCACCTTCGTTGAAGCGACCAGCAGGGCGGCTGGACTCGTCGACACGGAGGGAACGGCCCATGTGCTCGGACTCGTTCATGTTGAGGGCAGCCTGGTGAGCGGCCTTGTCGTTGAAGTCAATGTGGGCGAAACCTCTGCTCTTGCCGGTGTCGTTGTCCATTCTCAGGCGAACGTCGACGATAGAACCGCACTCGGCGAAGTGGCTACGGAGATCATCAGCAGTGGCAGCGTAGTTGAGACCACCGACCCAGATAGTGTAGATCTCTTCAACCTTGGCAACCTTGGCAACGGGCTCCTCCTCGGACTCCTCGGCGCTACGCTTGTTAGACTTAACCTCTTCCTCGGATTCAGACTCGGAAGCAGACTTGGTCTCCTCCTCCTCAGACTCGGACTCGGAAGCAGACTTGGACTCTTCTTCCTCAGACTCGGAAGATGAAGAGGACTCCTCTTCCTTGGCAGCAGCAGCAGCGGCGGCGGCGGCAGCGGCGGCGGCAGCAGCTTCTTCTTCGGCCTTCTTGGCAGCCTTCTCAGCCTTCTTGGCAGCCTTATCGGCCTTCTTGGCAGACTTATCGACCTTCTCGACGTTGTCAGACTTGCTGATCTTCTGGGTAGCAGATTTGGCCATTTGAATTATTTTTTTAGAAGAAAAAAGGGGTTATGAAACAAGAGGTTGCCATTGATCCCCCGCCTTTTAACAATAAAAAAATTTCGTTCAGCAAGAGGTCCGCCTCTGTGACTATCCGATGAAAAGCAGTTCGTACCTTACTAAGCCCCTAATAAGACTGCGGGGTCCAACTAGAAAAGACAAAGTAGTTTAAATGCCATGCTCTCAATTGGTCCGCAAAATAGGTTTCTCAACCTTTTGTATGCTTATCACACCGATCCATCGCGCTTGGAAAAGATTTTTTTTTTAAAAAAAAAAGAAAAAAAAACTCTTCCTTGCATTAAAGACCAGTCGAACTCGATGGGATATGGTATTGCCATCTAAGCTCATCAATACATTAGTACGGTTTTACAAATTAAATAGCCTATGGAATATGAATACATTGTTCTTATTATTTTCTGAAGTTTAATCCAATAGACTAATTCTTATTTTTATTGAGCAATTGGACTGTCAAGAAGTATATCTTATTCTTTAAACATTATAAATTGATACAATCAATAAAAAAAAAAGAAGTAGAAAAAATAAACAGCCTAACTTCTTTGTATCTTTTTTTTCTTGTTTCAAAATGTATGGCCTTTTGGTATATAATTCATATTTGAATCTCATGGTTTTGTGCAAAAAGAAGGCATTTTCTTATTATTTTCTGTAATTCAATTTATAATGGTTTAATCTTAGGGCAAGAAAATTGAAACAATATTTGTTATGAGACTTTTATTAATTACTACTACTATTGTTAGTATTTACATCATTCTAGAGATAATTACTTATGTACATACTTTCTAGTTAAAATGATATTAAGTATGTGCTGTTCAGTTTTTCAATTGGAATCACAATTGACAATATTCACTATAAGAAGAGCAGATGTAATAAAAAAAAAGGTATCATTTTTTGTATTACCTTTATCTGTAACACAATCTACATTTGACAGCAATGTATTGGATAAGCAACCCCAAGTTTAAAAGTCATTATGTTTCAGTAAAATAAAGAAGACAAAGAAAACAAAAAAAAAATCAAAAAAAAACTTCTTGGCCATTGATTAGTATTATATTTTGTGCATTGTATGTTCACGCATTGATTAAACTAGAAATGATGGCAAGCAAGAATAATAATAGATTGTCTAATTCACCATTTTACACATGAAATAATAAAAACATCGTAGCTCGAATATGAATGCGATACGTAGAGTTACTTGGATGTACTTCTTTATAATAGTAGGCTTTACATATTTATATCTAACATGTATGTTTAATGAATATTTCTTCAGACGAAGAATTTAAAGGTTGTGTACAAGCCTAAGAAATTAATAATAAAAATAAAATAAAACAAAAACTTTGCACGACAAGAAGTATACGACTGCTTATCGTGGACTGCGCATGTTGTATGATGATTATGAATAAAATCAAAGTAAATATCTTGTTGTATCTTTACTCATTTGTTCAAAACACACCACACGGAATTTTTCTTATGTGAAATACCCCACTACTTTACAGCACTTAAAGAATTCCTTTGATATTAGTAAACATATTTAGATATCTTATTGCTCTGTACCTTATTTAACAGAAAGAAGTTATCCTAAAGAACACAACACATATCCATTCAAGTCTATCTTGTGAAAAACTAAAAGCTAAAAAAAATACTTTGGTTGATGTAGAGGATACGCCTTTAACTTGTATTTTCTCTTTAAATGTAAACTTATATAACGAATACGGGTTTTATTATGTACGATTCTAATGACACTGCTACTGCTATTGTTACTTTTACTGCTTTAGTCGCATCATTTTTAAATAAATAAAATATATATATATATAAAGTTTTATTTTATCAGGCGACGATCCTTCCAAAAGGGCAAGCTAATCAGTGTCAGTGTTCTTTCGTACTCCATTCCAAAAGGGCAAGCTCATTTAATAAAGCTCTCTATTAGCCAATACTTTTAGAATTTGGGTGATACACATATATCTCTTAATATTAAATATATATTTTCTTGGGTCCATTTTTATTTATTTATTTATTTATTTTTCCCTTCTTTCCAACATTAGAAATAAATGAGTAAACTGTGGGCACGGCCAAGTCGAGTTCATTTGATACAGTTGATTCATGGTTTCAACTCTCTCATATCGATTGTATGGGCAGGGATATTAATCGGAGCCGCTACCAAGATAAACTTATTCACGACAACCGCCGCTGCCTTAAGTGGTCTTGGTGAGTCCCAAAAAAAAGAGGGGGAAAAAGGGGAAGACTCTAAACCTGAGACAAGAGTTTGTACATTAAGCTCTTGTTCCGAATAGAAATATGTATAGGCATGTATTCATTCTAAATTTGCAAGAGTAGGAAACTATAGTGGATTCGCTTACCCGGCTACCTTTGTCTACATGCTGGTTCCTGCAGTGTGTTCAGTCGTATTAAGTTTGATCCTCGCCTTTGATCCCAGCCCAGGGTATACATTTTGGAAGCCATCAAAGACATTAACGGTTACTATTGGGTGCTTTGGAATCGCATCCTTGATGTCGGCCTTGTTGCCTCTAGTGCCTGGCGCGGATGTGATAACAACCCCAGATTCAGCTTTAGATTGTACTTGGACCAATTACATGACATGGAAGGTTATCTTTGGAAACATAGGAGCGTTTCCTTGGGTGTCGGCTATGGACACCGCTTGTTCCTGTTTTCATGCAGCCGATATATTTGCTTGGATAATTGGGTTTGTCTGGCTTGGGCTCACTGGTCTTTATTGTTATCGAATTCGCACAGCCATAAATTATGTTTCCAATTCTGGCAAAACTGAAGCACCCTTTGACTCCAAATCAACTGCATGGCCTATGGCAACTCTCACTTCTCCTACAAATGACAGCACAAAGTATGAAGTTCCTGACAAATACTGAGCAAAGGTCCACAGAGACAAATTCCATAGAATCAACATCCTTACATATATATCTATATACATTATCATCTTACTATATTTAAATCTCTCACTCTTACATTTTTACACTTTTACATGCTGTCCTAAAGTTAAAGCTAAACTCACCCCCAAAGAAAACCTATTTACCATTACATTATATATTCTTATAAACTCTCCCCTCTTTTGTTCAGCAGTTGTAATAACAATTGTATAAAATTCGATGATCATATCCTACTTTATCCCTTGCGCCTTTTTTTTTTGCTTTGTTTTTGATTATAGATACATATATACTATATTGATCTACAATAGTACCTGCTTTATACCGAGAACCTTTATAATCTTTTAAAGTCTTGCGGTTTCTTGATAATATCCATGTATTTATTGGTATGAGCGAAACTGAGAATAATTTACACTGTCTATCTGTATACTGTCAAAGCAAATAACTTTTTTTTTAAAAAAAATAAAAAAATAAAATAAATCACGGTTTTTAGCATAGAAATTGCGACTGGCAAAAAAGCTGTATTTTACAGGGCTTTTTATTGGCTCCAGTACAAAAATCCGATCCATCTAATCAGTTTCACACCTAATTTTTTTTTTAAAGAGAACCCGCAGACCATGTTTTCCACCCGAGTCCTCTCTTCATCTTTTAAGCGTAACATGTCTTCCCTCACCCGTGTCGGTAAGAACCCTTTTGTCAATAGCAAACTGGAATAAAGCTAATAACAAACAATTGTAGAAACCACCAACGCCCCTGCTGCCATTGGCCCCTATGGTAATTGGCATTCTTTTTTTTTCTTTTTCTTTTAATTTTTTTCTCACGCGCGCTAATCTCATTTGACATGTCGCGACATCACCCTTAAACATTTTCTTTATAAACATAACCATAAACATATGAATATTGATATTCTTGTTTTCTACAGCCCAGGCTATCAAGGCCAACAACATGGTCTACACCTCTGGTCAGATTGGTTTCATCCCTGCCACTGGTAAGTACAGGAAATATTAAATATATGTATATAATAAAAACGTTCAAGTGAACTCCCGACTTTTATATATATATATGCATTTTTCGGCTATATTAATGTGTCTCTATTTTGTGGTATTCTAGGTGAGATCGTTGAGGGTGGTGTCGTTGCACAGACCGAACAGACCTTGAAGAACTTGTCTGCAGTTCTTGAGGCTGCTGGCTCTAGCCTCGAGAAGGTTGTCAAGACCACCGTCTTCATGAGAGACATGAACGACTTTGTTGCCATGAACGAGGTCTACGCCAAGGTAAGATAGCATCTGTTTTCTTTTTTTTTTCATTGGTATTAATGTTCTTTGTTCTTTGTTTTTTATATATTTCTTAGTACTTTGCCAAGCACCAGCCTGCTCGTAGTGCTGTCCAGGTTGCTCGTCTTCCCAAGGATGCTGCCGTCGAAATCGAGGCCGTTGCCATGCTCGAATGAGAATTAACCAACGCACACCCTGTTCAGTTTATTAAACAAAAGCTTTAAGGGAAAATAAGAATATTGTGTGTGTGTTATATAATCGCGAAGCCAATTAGCCAATAAATCAATAAATTAATCAATCAATAAAATATGTATATATTTTCTTTTGGACTTATTAGAGTTCTCGTTGAATTTGCGGATATTAATTGCTACCTTGTGAGAAGGAGTGTGTGTGTGTGTGCGTGTGTGTGTACATATATTTTGATTTATTGCTATAGTTTGCATTACATAACGGTACATTTAGAAGAGTCCTTCTTTACATTATCAAGTTCGTCTAATCTCTTTTGAGCATCTTTTCCAATCGCGCCACCTTTCACAATAGCCTTTTCCAACAGAGCACGTGCTTCATCAAGATCCTTTTTCACGCCACATCCTTCAATGTACATGCCTGCCAAGTTTATCTGTGCCAACTGAAACCCTTGCATGGCTGCCATCCTAAAGAATTCTGCTGCATTGAAAGGGTTGGACTCTACTCCATGGCCTTTTAAGAATCGCAGTCCAACATTGTATTGTGCTTCAGGTAAACCTGTATGTATGTGTGTGTGCATATATGTGTGTAAATGAAATCATTGTATTTTATATTTTATTTATACTTATATTTATATTTTGTTCAGTAAATTACATTATTGTTAGTATATATATATATATATATATATATATATATATATATAGATATATAGATAAAAAGAATAGGCATAATAGAAAGCTAAAGAATAGTCTAATTTCTATATACTTTTTTTGTTTGTTTATTTACCTTTGAGTGCTGCTTTTTGGAAGCATTTGAATGCCTTTGCCTGGTCAGGTTCTTTACTTTCCACTCCCAGTCCAGACGAATAATAGACACCCAGCATAAAGTTGCATTGAGGATTTCCTGTGCAGAAAGTTTGTATGATTGTTTTATTATTATTATTATTATTTAATTTATTTATTTAATATTTTAAAATATATCAATTAGTATACCAGATATAAATATATATACATTATATACATTATATTCTTACCTGCTTGAGCACCCTTTTTGAAATAATCAATGGCCGTGTTGTGATCTTGATGAACACCATACCCTAAACGATACATTCTTCCAAGTTCCATGTACGCACTGTCCAAACCTCCCTTTGCTGCAAGAGAATAAAGTTTAATAGCTGATTCAACCTTATCTGGCTGTGTTCTCATCAAAATTGCAGCCAAATTCATTTGAGCATAAGGGTGTCCCTTTTGTGCCAATTTTGACATAATTTCGATTGCTTTCATTTCATCTTTTGGTGTTCCATTGTAACCTTTGTAAACACATATACAGAAATACAGAATAAAAAATAATAATATTATAGATATAGATATATATATATATATATATCACATTTATAACTGTTTTGTTATCATTACTATCTTATCATTTATTTGCTTACCTCTGTAGAGCATATTTGCATAACTGAATGCACCTCTGTCATCACCTTGCGTCATGGAGCATTTGTACAACGCGAGACCTATGGGTGCACCGACTGTCTATCATGTAAGCAAGCACAAGGGGGGGAGAAAAGAACAACAAAGAGCAGCAGAAGACGCTGATATTCAAATATAATGACGACGTACATTTTGAGCTGCGCAAGATGATGTTTCCTAGGGCTGCCAATTCAGATGGTTTTTCTGCCACTGTAACAAGAATGATGATATTCGGTAATGATAATTATAACATTTATAACAATAACAATACTAGTAATTAGTAATGATACAGATATGTTACAGATAGGAGGTTATTTGATTTATATATCTATGTGTGTGTGTGCGATCTGATTCACCTTGTTTGGAATTTTTAATAACTTACATGCAATGATTTCTTTGGACTGCTCGTCCGTGAGTTCCTTATCGGCTTTAAGATTCTCGAGAATTATGGACACAATCTTCTTTTGGTTTTCAATAGGAATACCAATGTACTTTTTCTTGATAAACGTCTCAAGCTGTTCATCTGAAGGAAATAAATCTTATATTTCGGTAGATATTAATATTAATTTAGTATGTTAATTAATTAATACGCATATAGATATGTATATATATTTACCCTTCACAGCTACGCGAGCCAGCATTTCTGCTAGAGTCTGGACTGGTTCTGGTTCACTAACACAGTAGTATGTTATTGGTACTCCCATATATATATATGTATATATTGTGTGTGTGTATATAGATTTTATATATTATATATTTATAGAATATCGTTGGTTACGTCTTGTTGTTTATAGAATCCAAAAATGGCTCGAAAATGTCACTGGCTGACTGGTTCATTCGACCACGCCCAGTTGATTTTTGTGTGGCATGACTGGTGAGTGACCGATGAGCAACGCTAGGAATGATAGTTCTGAATGTCGTTCTGGGTCTAATGACACGTGGTTTGTAATGAGCAATGCAACGCTGGGCTGAACGCGAGGTTGACATTAGAGAAAAGGAGGTAATAGTTTCTAACAAGTGACCTTGAATTTTTGTTTGATTTTATTTTTATTTATTTTGTTTGATTTTATTATATATTTTTTATAGTTTTATTTTGTGTTTTAATATAAATTTATTGGTGTAATTCTTTGTACAAAAAATAAAATAAAATGGCTATCTTACTTTACTCTATTTTTGATTTTCTTTTTCTTTTTCTTCTCTTTAAGCTCAAAGTGGGGTAGTGAAAAGGAGGATGATAATTGGAATAGAGGAGCTGAGAGAGATAGAGAGATAGAGAGATAGAGATAGAGGGATGGGGATGGGGGGAGGAGGACAATGGTGATGGTGAGGAGGCTGAGAGAAAGAGATAGAGACAGAAGAGAGGGGAAAGGGGAGGAGGAGGGGTGGAGTTGAAATTGACCCCGCCATTGTTCATCACAAATAAGTTTGACGAATAGGTACAAGATGTTCAAGACGCTTTAACAGTCTAATTTGGTAACCATGACAACAATTTGTTACCACAGCAACTAATTGCTACCATGGAATCGGTATTTATTTTTACTTTGAATATATAAATATATATATATATATAAAAGAATAATCTTTATATACGTTCTATATGCATAAACCCTTTATGTTTTATGTTTTATGTTTTGTATATTGAATTGGTTTTTCTTCTTCTTCTTATTCTTATTGTTAGTATTAGTATTAGAAAAAGAGGAATAAGAAGAATAAAAAGGAATAAAAAGGAATAAATCATAATAGTATATACACACAGAGAGAGAGAGAGAGGTATATATATATATATATATATATGTATGTATTTTATATATTATTATCAAAGGGGATCATCTTGACTTGGCATGTATGACGTCTATGCCCAATGTTACATTCCCTACTTACTGCGAACACCGGTCCCTTTTCTCCTTCTCTTTCTTTTCTTTATTTATTTTATTTTCTTTTCACTTCACCACTCGCCTTCCGTTCCTTCTCACAACTCTCTTTTTTCTCTCTTTATTTCTTCTTTTATAAGAATCTATACGCCACCTATTCTTTTATTTTACCTTACCTTGTTTTATTTTCTGTGTCCTTTTATATATATATCTTTGTATATTCTACATTCTACATTCTCAATTCTCATTTACCATTACACTTCAAGCCAGTGTAAACAACAATCGACTAGGGCCTGGCTTACATGAAGCAGTAGATGAATCCCGAGAAGATTATCTAGGTACTGCTCAACCACGTGTATAAATAAATTACCGTTACTATGGTAACACCCGCCTCTATGGAGCAGCTGTCTTTTGGGGATTCTGAAGCGACACATTGCACTTCTTGGGCAATGTTAAGTACAGCAGGTAAACAGACAAAAAATTCAATATATACATATATATATTACTTGTAATGAATAGAGACAATTAACTATATAAAATATATGTATATGTATATGTATATAAACTTCTTTTTTTTTCTCTTCTCCTTTATTTTACAATTTAATTAACAAAATAGAACCCCAAGGAAAGAACAATATTAAAGAACACTATAACTGTATTCGACCAACAAATGATTGCTTTGATTTTGAATATTTTGATACAATGCCTATGAATTATCTTGATACTGAACCTGACAATGATAGTCAGGTATTTCGGTTTCCTAAAGTAAGTTTAAATTTTGGTTTTGATGCCGAAAATGTTGGTTTTCGTTGTCTGCTTGTATATAAGAAATCTTTTTTTTTTTATTAAATTGCCCACTACTATTTTTTCTTTCTTTCTATTGTTATATATATATATATATAAAGTTAAATTCGTCTCAGTCAACACCAACTCGACCATCGAGTGCAATGTCCGGACGATCCGACACATCTTTGTCTGAGCAAGACGCAGAAGGACAATCCCGGTTCCTAAATGAGATTGGAAAGGCACGAGAGCAGCTGATGCGATTTCGGAATGAAATGGATGGCCTAGCTAAACAAATGGACGGCATTGAGATTGATTTGGTAAGTAGTTTCTGTTTTTATTTAATTATTTATTATATAAATAATAATATCCAGAGACTAATTTTTTTTTAAAAAAAAAATCACCATCATTATTATAGAGAGATTCAAAAAACAGAGTGTGTAGGTAGCACAGAAGATTGAACAAATGAAAACTACAAAAAAAAAGGAAAAAGAATGAAACAGCTGACGACTGACGCCACTTACTGATTTTGTATGCAGTAGAAATTGAAGAAGATCTTACTACCACCCAAGAAGTCAATGTCAATCTCCAAGTCATTCTCGAAAGAGCCGTCTCAAGGCAGAAAGAGACTGATGTTTCTGCAACCCGTACCATGAAACACATTCATGCTGACTTGGCTAGTGTATGTTGTATTTTATTTTATTTTAAAAAAATTATTGGGTGATATTTATTTATAATTATTTTAAAATAAAATAAAATCACAGGTTGTCCAACAGAATAGTCAACTTCAGGGAAGATTGGCCACAATTGCCAGTTACCAGCGTGAATATCAAGGAAATGCCACTGATGTGGTGGAAAGGATGCGAGAATATGCAGAAATGCTTGAGCAGGCTCAAGGCACCATCCAAATGCTCCAATTTCCTCGAATTCGATCCGGAATGCCCGAGGATATGATCATTGAGCTCGCAGTACAAAACACATTAGGAACACGGCGTTTGAGCGAAACATCCGACACGAGCACATTAAATAATGAGCTAGAATCCGATCGAATGATTAAAGACAACCATAGTCATCATCACCCCCTCAACCTCGGCCTTGACCTTGACCTCGACCTTGACCACAGCCTCAACCACAACCACAATGTCGACCTCAACCTTAACCTCAACCTCAACCACAATCTTAACCACAATCTTAACCTCAACCTCAACCACAGCCGTCAAACTGTGGTATCTCCTGACACAACCGAACTATACCGTCATCGGATAATCCGTAAACGCACATCATTACCCGGGCGATCTCTGGGTGGCCCATCTCTTTCTTTAGCACTTCCTCCTCAACCAATACCTCTGTCAAAACCCATGAGTCTTCCTTCTCGTCTATTACCCCAACAAGGTCTAAAACTGCTATTGAATAAATCCCAAGGCGGTCTGGGTGGACTTGGCGGACTGACATAAATATATTATTGCTTTACTTATTCCATACTTACTTTTTACTATTCTTCTTCTTTTTCTACTTCCTTAAGCTTACCTTTTTCTTATACAAATTTCTCTTCTCCTTTTTTTTTTCTTTCCTTATCTTTGTTTGCATTGTACTTGAATAAACCACAATTTTATACATACATATGTACATACATACATCTAATTATTTATATATGTATACAAGTACAAGATATACATGTACATGTACATGTACATATAAAGTAATGTTCATTCTAATTGAATTCATAAAAATGGCTTAGTTTCTGGGTAGCACACAAAGACTATGTGTGCTGTCATCACCGGAATCTCATGGTTCTTCCGAGAGTATAAAACTAGAATGTAAGCCCTTTTCTTTTTTTTTCTTGCTCTGCTCTTTTATTTTATTTTTATTATATTTCAATTTCTATCAGTTCATTATACCACCGACGTCAGATCAGCCAAAAGAAATAAATTTATATACTCAAAAGACCTTTGCTGAGCCTGAGCCATCAACAACTACTTGGCATACAAATTAAAATAAGAAAATAAAATATAAACTCTTGTCATGACACTGCAGACACAACCTCAGATGCTCTTGGGAGCTTTTATTCTCGTTCTTGATCTCTTCTCGCTCTATGGTACGGTCAGATCATCATCCTCGATATCCACAAAGCTATTCTGGTTCATGGCTATCACATTATTCCCAATCAGCGGTCTATTCTTCTGCCTACCGCTGCTAATGGTTGGATTGATTTTTGTCAATGGATCCTTTGCAAACACAGCCTCATGTTCGGCAACACCACTATCTGTTTTCTTTTCTTCTTGTTCATAATATAAATATAAATATATCAATTTTTTTTATTGTTATTTTTTTAAGGAAAAAAAATGATTAATTTAATTACAATTAGTATGAATATGAATATGAATATTAATATTAATATGAATAGCACTGTGATTATTGTTTTATATATAAATATATAAATATATATTATATTATATCCACAATTTATGGGGTAGACTGAACGTAAACTAATATACACTTGTATCATGTGAAGAGTGCAAATAAATAAATAAATAAATAAATAAATAAATAAAAATGATTTCCCATTGATCTATATTGTACATTTTAATTCTCTCTTGTCAAGAAATGGGCGTTTTATTCCGCTGGGAATTTCCTTTTTTTTTTTTTTTTTTTTTACACAGATCATTTGTTACCAAGGCAAATTCACCGTCCACAATAGATTCATATATATTATATAATATAAATGTAGATATGTAGATATGTATATCACTCTTTTCTTTTAAAATGTACTAGTTTTCATATCAGTTCATATCAGTTCAGTTCAATTCAATTGGGTTCAATTGGGTTCAATTGGGTTCAATTGGGCTCAATTTAGCTCACAATACTGTCCAATATAAAGAAAAGTTCCCAGGACAACAACAACAAAAAACAACGGGAATATATATATATATATAAAAAGAGGGGTTCTTTGTTTCTTCTTTCTTGTTTAGCCAAATGTGAGATATTACGGTTCTAATTCTATAAATGGACATGACCGGATCATAAAAAGAGGGGTGGGGAAGGAGACACTAACTCTTGAGTGCGTGCGTACGAGCGTTCGTTCGTGCGTGCGTGCGTGCGTTTGTGTGGGGAAAGAATAATGATGATGATGATAATAATAATAATAGATGGTCAAAGTGTAAAATAGTGTATAAAATTATACGCACTTTAACCAGAAACAGAATGAGCTATAGATAAAGAAGAACGTCTCTAAAGGGTTGGGACACTATGCTTTGTGAATTGGAGACAGTTGCAGACTATTAAATTGTATATAAAAAGTTACATCTGTACATATAAAACTAAAAGAGGGGGAAAAAAAGGGGGGGGATTCAAATTGAACCTTTTAAGCTTTAGGTTTTTCAGTATAGTTCCCGTTGTCATTTATTTTTCTCGTATTACATGGTTAGCACCCATATGTACTCTATATATATATATATATATTACCCTTTATTCTATTGGGAGTGTGAGCCTTCATTTGATCGTACCAAAGTAAAATGATCAAATACATTTGTGTGCTAATAATCAATAGAACAAATATATCAAACTAGGCCACTTATGCCTTTAAACTTTTTTCTTTTCTTTTTCTTTTATGTCATGTCTGTTACCCGCCCAATATTTGTCTTTAGTGTCTGACTAGATTGAATTGAATTGAATTAAAATGGTAGGCATTAATGTATAAATGCAAAACAGCCAAGATATTTTTGTAGGCTACATAAGTATTATTATTATCAGTCTTTGATACAAGGAGAAAAAAATCAAACGTGTCAAGGCATGAAACAAAAAAAAAACAAAAACAAAAAAAAAAGAAAATGGCTTTGTCTAGACCAGATCTTTTAATATTCTCAATAATCTATCTCTATGCAAAACCTGGCATAATTTGAGAAAATAAGGGTCAAATTCAAGTTAATTATTATAAATATTTTAACCATATACCACACTAAATACATACATATACATATATATATATATCTTTGTCATTACTATGAATCCAATCCAATTCAATTCAATTCAGTTCAGTTCTATAAAGCAATTCCCCAAAATAACAGCGGAAACAAAATTAAACACGAACCGACAAACCCAACCCATAAGAAGCCAACCAAAGAGTCTATCAAAGCACAAAGAGAAAAATATATATAGCTCAACATATGTCTAATTACACACTCCGCCATTCCTTTCAAAGCAGAAAAAAAAACTTATCGCAAAACCTTTATACTACACTACACTACACTACATTGCATAAATCATACGCACACGCATACATACATACATACATACATACATACATACATACATATATACACATAATACTTTTATTCAATGCCGTCCTATATAACAGACGCTAATCTCAACAGCTATGAGCTGGCCTTTTGTGGAGGACTAGCCGGTGTGGTATCAAGGTAAAGAATGACAGATAGAATATTCACAATTAACATCTTTCAAACCAAAACAAAAAAAAAAAAGAAAGTTAATAATATGATTCAAAACTTACTTGTGTGTATAAACATATAAATATAAATATAATAAATATAATAATATTATGAACATACATATCTATACACATATAAATTAAAAACACAAAGATTCTTTATTGCTCCATTGGATGTCATCAAGATCCGGATGCAATTACAAACTCATCGAACAGAATTTGGATTGCAAGGGAGTAAGATACTGGAATCTAATGTCAAATACACGAGTATGACCCAAACAATGAAGAAGATTGCAAAAGAGGAAGGTATCAGGGGGCTCTACAAGGGGAATGTACCAGCCGAATATCTCTATTTATCCTACAGTGCGGTTGAATTTTGGGCGTACAAGGAGTTGGAGATGGCATTAGAAACCATGGTAAGGATTTTATCCTTTTGTTGTTTGTTTGTTTGTTAGTGTCACTTTATAAGAGTACATATTTTGTGCATTAAAGACAGAAAGAAAGGGATTCTTCTATCATTTAATCTAATATTTTCTTGTTTCTTCTTTTTCTCAATCCCCTAGGATCACAAGAAGCAAATCCCACATGTAGCCAAGACGTTTTTATGTGGTATGGCTGCAGGAAGTGTAGCAACCATGGCCACCTATCCATTTGATCTCTTGAGAACGCGATTTGCAATGGAAGACTCTAGAAAGGTAAAGTTTTTTTTGGATATATGATTAATTGTTTAAATAATAAGAAGAAGAAAATTAACTCTTTTCTTTCTTTGGCTATTCTGTGCTGTGAATAATAATGGCTTAAATACAACAGCACATCAGCCTCGTCAGTGCGATCAAGAAAATATATAACACTGAAGGCAAACGAGGATTCTATCGTGGTGTGGGACCTACATTGGTCCAGATTATGCCCTATATGGGATTAGTATTCTCGAGTTACGACGCATTGGCAGCAGGCTTCAAAAAGATGAGAGTAAGGTCCCAAACAATAATGATTTAAGAAAAAAGAAGAATGGTATTAAAATAATAATAACATTGTAGGAACAAGGCTTAATCGATCCAGATTACAAACCACTACAGGATATGTTGAGTGGTGCTCTTTCAAGTGTCATTGGCAAAACGGCTGTATATCCTATGGATGTTGTGCGGAAACGAATGCAGGCTCAGACATTTCCTTCTGTGGGTGTGTCGTGGTGGACCTGCCTCCAACAGATTGTGCAGAAAGAAGGGTACAGCAGTCTTTACAAAGGTCTTACTCCCTCACTTGTTAAAGTGGCACCTGCAGTGTCGCTGACGTTTTTGGTGTTTGAAGAAAGCAAAAAAGGAATGTTGTGGCTGAAGGATCACGAATGATAATATGTGCAATTTCATGAAGAAGGGGTGGGTAATATACATTTCACACACACGCACAAAATATATATGTATGTAGGTAGGTAGGTATCTGCATATGTATATATGTGTATATGTGTATATGTGTATATGTGTATGTATAGATAAATAGATATATAGACGTATGTACTGTGATCTTTCTTTCATTTTTGTGTGACACATTTGTGGCTCAATTTTTTGGAGGTAAAGATTAAAAAGACTCAAAAAGAATTTGTACACGCACAAATATAAATATATATATATATATATAAAAGCAAAAAGACAAGAAACCCGTCAACTCCGCGCCAATTCACAGTAGTATTCTATTTTATTTAATCTCTTAGATCAAGAATGAAGAGACTCAATGGCCTATATACATGTATTATATTATTCTTCAAGAGATCGTATATAGTAATTTAAAGAAAGGCACGTTTTTTCTTGGTGTTTTAATGATGAAAATAAACACGGCATGTAATATGGATTTTATGGCATGAGTAAGATATGGGCGCATACAGATCAAGAGATAGGATTTTGCTTGAAAGATCGAACATTGCATTTTGTTCTGTTTGAATAAGAATCATCTTGTGAATAAATCAATGGCAATAACTCGGCTTTGGTTTTCCAAGACAAGCTACCATATCGCCAACCATTACGAATCACCTCGAAAAAGAAGAAGATGTATTCAACCTTGATTTCTTTGGCTTCTCTATAGACACACTCTTCTACAAACCATATCCATAGCAACGCTTTGCAAAAGAAAAGAAAATAAGATTAAAAATATTGAAAGACTTGCTGTAGATGTCGGATATTTAACTTGACCAATCCTTTCAAACAGAACACTGCAATCCAAAATAGTCCATTACCTTTTTACACGTTTCGATCTTTACCATTTTCCTTTCTCTCTTTCTCTCTTTCCTTCTTATTGCATTTTACTATCTTCATTTAATACACGCTTACATACATCTATTCTTATATTCAACACTATTGGATATACACAATCTATATCCCACTTTATTTCCAAAGAAATAATAATATCCATTTCTATATCTCTATCTCTATTATATAAACGGTTAATAGTATTTACCGGCAGTACAACATACACACACACACAGAGAGAACCTAGCAGAAGTACATCAATTTTCTTCAGCCAAAGAAAATATAACGAAAAGACCGAAGAATCCATAGTTGATTATTTTTTGCAAAGAAAATATACCCCTTCTATCACCAACCTTCTACTAAACAGCAAGAAAACCAAAAAGAAAAAAAAGTAATGATATTATATAGACGAATACAAAGAAGAAGAGAAGTTTAATATTAATATTAATATCATTAATAAGAAAAAGAATAAATAAATAAATAAAAAAGTAACAAAAAAATACGCAACTAAACTGATCATCTTCTTCATTCTTTTGAATCTCTTCTTCCTTTTATCCTGTTATTTGCGGGGGATTTTTTTTATTGTTATTATTATAGACTCTACAATCGTCTCATTCACATCATGGCGGTATGTTGTGTTTCTATCTTGGGTTATTCTACACGGGATGAGCATATTCTCATGAACACTATCATTGACTGACTTGATTGCACAGGACCATCAAGACACCAAGATGAGGGAGCTGCACGCTCTGATCGAGCGCAACAAAACAATGCGAGATAAGGCGAGTCAGATGCGCCCACTTCTCAGGGACCGCAACGCCATATCACAGTGTGAAACCGAGATCAAAGAATACCAAAAGTATATCGATTACTTTTCCGAAGAACTTCAACGTCTTCAAGCACGCACTAGCCAATCATTCTCTCAGCGCTCAAACTCAGACGAAGGGAACGAGAATACACATGGCCTCGAAACGCCTGTCAACAACACACGAGGTGTCGCATCAACATCCAATACGACTACCTCGGGTCAACTGCAGACCTCAAGAGGTGTTCCTCCTCGCTCAAGCAGCATGGCCACCATGCCAAAAGAAGAGACCGAGAAAAAGAAATATAGTAACCTAGGTAAAGTATACAGCGATACTATATTTCCTTTATTATTATTGCTATTGCTATTATTACCATTGGCAAGTTAAACAATAGTTGGCGGGTATAGTCAATTCTACCTACTACTGCTATAATTATTATTAAATAATGTGGGCTGACATGAACTATTTCTTTTATTTTATTTTATTTTATTTTATACTACTGCTACTACAATGATAACAACAATACAATAGATCTTTTGACGAGTGCAACACCTTATAACAAACCAAAGGTGTCCATGAAATTACACGAACTGGAGTACAAAATGGATGTTGAGAAGAAAGTCTTGGCTGGTATCAAAACTATGGCCAATGTGCTATCAAATGAACCTTCTCTCGGTGACCGAAAGAGTCGTGGTGAAGTTCAGGGTCAATTGAATGAGAGTAAAGAGAAGCTCAATTTGTTAAACCGTGCTCTTCGTAAATACAAGGGACTTTACATCGGCGAAGGTGATGAGGATGATTATGGTAAGTTTTGTCAAGACATGTAATTTCATTTCATTTTGCCTCGTTTTGTCTCATGTTAAAATCTGATTTGATTTGATTTGATTTAATTTTTTTTTAATTTTAATAATAATATTATATATTCTATATAATATAAATAATATAAATACTTTTTTTTTATTTGTACGCGTTTGATTTATTAATTATTGATCCACAGAATTGGAAACTCCACCAGCGGCCCGCATGCCACCAAATATCCGTCGTCCAGTTACCGGAAAACTTGTGCTGCAGATTATTGAAGCTCATGAACTGGCCCACGCACCAACCCGGATGATCAAATCTCCAGACACAGTTGTGTACATCAAGATCGATGGTAATGAAGTGTACCACACCAGACCCTCCAGAAACGACAGGTGGCTTGAAGAGTGCGAGATCCATGTAAACAAGGCATCCGAAGTAGAGATCGCAATCTACGATCAGGGTTTTGAGCGCAATCTGCCTATTGGTATCTTCTGGCTCAAGATCACCGATATTGCCGAAGGTCTCCGTCGACGCAAAGTTCAGCAGGAAAGCGGCCCTGGCTGGGTCAAGGCAGAAGTGGCCCAGCAGCAGCACGATGCCTCTGGAGGATCACCAATGGCTCACCACCAAACTCTCGTCTCGGCTCAGAACCATGGTACCACAGAGTCATCGGATGGAGGCATCGAAGCCTGGTTTGACATTGAGCCACTGGGACAAATGGCCTTGCGTTTGAACTTTGGTAATTTTCTTTATTCAATTTGTTTGTTTGTTTGTTTGTTTTCATTTTGGAGGGGCTGATACTTAATAATTCTTGTGTGCGTGCGTGCGTGTATTTGTGTGTTTATTTTAGTCCGTGAAACTGCCAATCGTCGTCCTCTTGACAAGCTTGGTCGTGCTGGTGCTGTCCGTCAGAGACGTGAAGAAGTTCATGAAATGAATGGCCACCAGTTTGTGGAAAAGAAATTCTACAACATCATGAAGTGTGCATTGTGTGGCGAATTTTTAGTGAACAGCGGATTCCAGTGTGAAGGTAATATTAAAGATGATTAGTTAAATTCACTCGATCGGCTTATATATATATATATATATATATATATATACACGTCTATATTCTTGCAGACTGTGAATACACATGTCACAAAAAGTGCTACCAAAAGGTGGTCACCAAGTGTATTTCACGAGCTCAGGTTGAAGCAGTAAGTGCTAGACAAAAAAAAATTGCTTAAATGTAAAGCTTGCTTAATTTTGGCATATGTATGTATGTGTAATCCGTTAAATCAAATTTAGGATCCTGATATGGAT
Source organism: Phycomyces blakesleeanus NRRL 1555(-) (assembly GCF_001638985.1). Classification (NCBI taxonomy): domain Eukaryota; kingdom Fungi; phylum Mucoromycota; class Mucoromycetes; order Mucorales; family Phycomycetaceae; genus Phycomyces; species Phycomyces blakesleeanus. The sequence goes on along the minus strand of NW_017265139.1, from coordinate 1,164,473 downwards.
AAACTGAACCACAGAATTCCTCATCGCTTCGAACCTATTACAAATATTGGCGCCAATTGGTGTTGCCACTGTGGGTATATGCTCCCCCTCGGCTCTCGAGGATCCAAGAAGTGTTCTGGTGGGTATCTATATAGATTTGTGTATTTTTTTTGTGTGTGCGCGTGTGTGGACTCGACAACTGAGTTGCTAATTCGATATTTGATGGATTAGAATGTGACATCACATGCCACACAAAATGTGCACATCTTGTACCTGACTTCTGCGGTCTGTCTATGGAGCAAGCCAACCAAATGTTGGCCGAGATCAAGGCAGCTAAGCGTAGAACTTACGAGACAGGCCCAACTGTCTCTACATCTACTAAGCACAGAATCTCTCGGCCAGAGGATTCGCCTTCGTCTCCAACACCTCCTCCACCTACACCTACACCTCCTCCAGCACCACAGCCTAGTCAGAGCAGTCCTAGTACACCTTCTTCCCCTGTTGTTGCCCCTCAACCATCAGTGTCAACAGAGCCTCCAACTGCGCAAATGGCCCAGATGTCTGTCCATAATAGCCCTTCCCATAGTGGTGCCAACTCACCTGTGATGGCTCCAGGATCTCAACAAATGCACATGCAAATGCCCCCTTTGCCTACTCACGGTAGTCATCAAATGTACCCCGCACATTCTCAAGGAGCCCCACCTTATGGTAACTATCAACAGCCTCCACAGCAGCAACATTATCAGCAGCAACAGCAACAGCAACAGCATTATCAGCAGCAGCAATATCAGCAGCAGCAACAACAGCAGCAGCAATCATATCCTCAAGTTAGACCCACAAACTCTCCTGCAGTCCAGCCTCAATACCCTTACTCAATGCCCAGTCCTGGAGCACAGCACCATCGCCCAGTATTCAACCCATCTTATTCAAATGATATGATGCAAAGAGTAAGTTTAGAATTTGTCAGCGTTTTCTTCTTTCTTTTTTATTCGCTTTTGTTTCTTTGATAATATTTAAACTAAAGAAAAAAGTGTTCGCTCCCTTGCTGTCAATTAGCCTCCTCATGTGCCACAATACATGAACCATCCCCCGTCTCCCCAGAACATGTCTCCGGTCGTTGCTCCTGGTATATCTCCCACAATTACTCCTGCCCCTGCAAAGGTGTCTCGCAAAGTCACATTGGATGATTTCCACTTCCTGGCTGTTCTCGGAAAGGGTAATTTTGGAAAGGTAATAAGCAAGATACACACCCACACACCCACATATATATATATATATACAACTCAATACCAATGTTGATTTATTAACCTTCATTTGGGTTCGGTTAATTGCGTGGATAGGTAATGCTGGCAGAAGAAAAGTATGACAAGTCGTTATATGCTATCAAGGTCTTAAAGAAGAGATTCATCATTGACAATGATGAACTGGAGAGGTAAGATAAAATCGTAACTAGTTTTCGATTCACTCACATTTATATATATATATATATTTGGTGGTACGATTTCTAAATACATAATACTTATTGCATTGCTTTTTTTTTTAAAAAAAAATCAAAGTCTTAAATCCGAGAAGCGTGTATTCCAGGCTGCAAACCGCGAGAGACATCCTTTCCTCATCAACCTTCACTCAACATTCCAAACTGAATCTCGTGTTTACTTTGTAATGGAGTACGTTAGTGGTGGTGATCTTATGTGGCATATCCAGCGTGAGCCATTCTCAGAACGTCGTGCAAAGTAAGTAATCTTATATATATATATATATATTACCAAGATAAATAACCACAACAAAAAACCTTAGGTTTTACGCATGTGAAGTATTGCTAGCATTAGAGTACTTCCACAGCCAAGGCATTATTTATCGTGATTTGAAGCTAGACAATATCATGTTGGGTTTGGATGGTCACATAAAGATTGCCGATTATGGTCTGTGCAAAGAAAACATATGGCATGGACAGACCACAGGTACTTTCTGTGGTACTCCAGAGTTCATGGCCCCAGAAATCTTGTTAGAACAAAAGTACGGCAGAGCAGTCGATTGGTGGGCTTATGGTGTTCTGATTTACGAAATGTTGCTTGGACAAGTAAGTGAAGATATATGTATCTGAAATGAAAAAGTTAACCCACACTATTGCTATCTACAGTCTCCTTTCCGTGGTGAAGATGAAGACGAAATCTTTGATGCCATTCTTGAAGATGATATTCTTTATCCCATCAACATGTCTAGAGACTCTGTTTCTATTTGCCAGCGTGTAAGTATCCCAATTTTTTTGTTAAAAAATAATAACTTCAAGATGCATATACATATATTCTATATAAGTGGGTGTATTGATTTGTCTATTGTTATTTTACACAATAGCTCTTAAACCGTGATCCCGAGAAGCGCCTTGGAGCTGGTCCAAACGATGCTGCTGATATTAGAGCACATCCATTCTACCGCGGTGTCAACTGGGATGACCTTTTGCACAAGCGTGTTACTCCACCTTTCTACCCCTCCATCACTGGACGTCTGGATACCTCCAACTTTGATGAAGAATTCACTCGTGAACGTCCAGCTCTGACACCAATTGAGTCGAATATGGCAATGAACGAACAGCAAGAGTTTGCTGCATTCTCATATGTAGCACAGTGGGCCAATCATAAATAAACATGAATTCGAATACACATACAAACATACAAGCTACACACACACATATATATATATACAACATTTTTTTTTAATTGGATATTTGTAAATTATTGTATTTTGAATAAATATTCCCACCACTTAAGTAAAGAAGAAGAAGAAGAATAGTAATATATAAGATACATCTTTATATAGTCAAGAAAAGAAAGAAACAACAGCTGTAACTATTTTCTGATTATTAGTATTATTATTATTTTGATACAATTGCTTTACAGGCATTGTGTGACTCTCCTTTTCATAGGCAAGAACAAAGGGTATCATTATCTCTCTCGAGATACTTTTTGTGTGCTTCTTACTTTGCCAGCTCCTCTCCGACTCTCCTTCCCGAGACCTTGCTATGCTTGCCAGGCGGTTTCTGTCAACATCACGCACCCTGTTCCATGAAAACCCTCTTGTAAAGGATTACAATACACCACTATATTTACTCGCCTAACCTTCTCTGTCATTTTATTTTCGTTCAAACACACACACACACATATATATATATATATATATATATACGCATATCCTTATTTATCACAGGGACTTCATCGCCCAGCTGTCAAGCAGCCACCAACCATACCACGTGCCCAGCGTGGGTTACCAAAGAAAATGCCCATTGCTGGTGTGAAGCATGTCATTGCTGTTTCCTCCGGAAAGGGAGGTGTTGGAAAGTCCACTACTGCAGGTACACACAACACTAAATAATATGTATACACAGAAAGAACCTCATTGCTAATCAACGTCTTTTTTTTTAAAAAAAAAAGTCAACATTGCATTGGCAGCAGCTGGAATGAAGCAAAAGGTTGGAATCCTTGATGCTGATATATTTGGACCTTCGATCCCTTCCCTCATGAACCTCAGTGGTGAACCTAATCTGACAGAAAAAGGTGAGATCTTTTGTTGCTGTTTTTTTATTGTATCAAAAGTACTGGTACCCATGACTTTACATATTAACAATAGGTGATCGTCTGATTCCACTACAAAACTATGGTGTCAAGTGTATGTCTATGGGATTCCTAGTAGATAAAGAGGCGCCTATTGTGTGGAGAGGTCTGATGGTAAGAAGCATACACATATATCGCACTACACTACACTACACTATATGTGTGTATGTGTGTGTTTTTTAGTTTGCTTGTTTGTTGTTATTATCATTTATTAATATTAAAAATTTCAATTGTTGTAGGTTATGAAGGCACTTCAACAATTACTACATGAGGTTGATTGGGGACGTTTGGACCTTTTGGTTATCGATATGCCTCCAGGTACAGGAGATGTTCAATTGACTATCAGTCAACAGGTTGTAGTGGATGGCGCTGTCGTCATTTCTACCCCTCAGGATATTGCACTTATTGACGCAGTAAAGGGAGTCAATATGTTCAAGAAGGTTAATGTGCCTGTAAGTATCTTTATCTATTTCTCTGTGTTTCATTTCTTAAAAGTAACAATAAGAAGCTTCTATCCAATCTCTCATTCTTGCAACGTGTATATTTGATTTCGTTTTCATTTCTTTTCGCTTTTTTTTTTTAAAAAAAAATACAAACTCACTCACTCTCACTCACTCGCTCACCCACACGCAACAATATTAGATTCTCGGTATGGTCCAAAACATGTCCCTCTTCATTTGTCCCAACTGCAACCACGAATCCCACATATTTGGTCACGACGGAGCAGCACGAATGGCTGAAAAGATGGAAATCCCATTTCTCGGTGAAGTTCCTCTCCACGCAGATATTTGCAAATTGTCAGATTCTGGCACACCTATTGTTATATCTCAACCTGATGGTCAATTTGCAGCTCACTACAAGGAGATCGCTAGTCGGTTACTGGACCAACTATCTTCCAACGACCCAAAATTAAAGTAAAAATAGAGAAATAAAATAAAATAAAAAGCCCCATTTGTTCCCTACTCCCATTCCTTGAAAAGCCTGTGGTTCATTCATATTTCCTTTTCTTTTTCCCTCATCATTTCTTCTTCTTCTTTGGGTTGCTGCTGCTGTTGCTGCGGCTACTGCCATTATTGCTGTTTGTCGTCGTCGTTGAGTAAAAATAATAATAGACAAATAAAACAATAATAATATAAAAAAAGGCGTCTACAAAAAAATGGTGCGTTTTTTTTTATTGGCGATACAAGGATAGTGCGAGAGAGGTAGATGTAGAGAGATAGATAGAGGAGTGATGCGACTGTCTGTCCGTCTTTCTGACCGTTTTAATTGTCTTTTTCTTCTTCTTTGTCGTCGTCGTTGTAGTCATCTTCCTACTCTTCTTTACTGCTCGTACTTGTCCTTGATATCCTTCCACTGCTTCTATAAATTCCTCGAATAGTAATAGTAGCAATAGAATAAAAAAAAAGACAATAATAGTAATGTTAAGTACACATTTTATTTTCAATTTTTTTTAAAATCTTTTTTTTTGCTGGAAATTTCCCGTGCTGTACTTACGCCCTTGTTCACATTGTCCCAGACCTTGTCACTGACGGTATCAAAGGCCATTTCGAAGCCAATGGCACCAACAAAGATGGAGGTGACGAAGACAGAGTTCTTCTTGAAGATGGTGTTGTAGATAGTGCGGGTAAGACCGTTAGCGGCAGCGGAAGGCATTATGATTATTCAAAGAGTGGGGAGAGGAAGAGGAAATAAAAAAAAATGTGTCACTTAGTAGAGAAATATTTGGCAAGGGCCAAGATTTGAAAGTAAACATAATTGACGTCACACTGTCATTTGGGGGGACACAACATACACACACAGCTTCACACACCCACACAGCCAGGCAGCCAGGCAGACACAGGCAGGTACAGGTACAAACAGATGCACACAAACATAAACATAAGCACAGATACAAATATACACACAAAAATAAAAAAATAAAAAAAAATACTAAAAAAGACTTTTTCTTTTCTTTTCTTCTTGTCCTTGCTCTTGTTCTTGGCCAGTGGGTATATTTATTCTATGTGTGCATATAGTAGTGTGTAGTATATGCGCACTAATTTTGAAAAAGGCACTATAGAAAATAAAAATTAAAAAATCAAAAGAGGGTATTCAATCAACTATTATTCTGTATTATTCTTAATTACATATACAAAAAATACAGAATTTTGTATATATATATATATATTTGATTTGTTAATGTTCATTTTCTTTTGATTAAAATATTTTTTAAAGCAATTAGTCTAGCCAATATCCTATGGTATCTCTTTACTGTGCGAAATTATATATACAAAAACTCGCATATTTGCAGCATATAGATAATTAAACATCTAAGCATACATATCAATTGCCTGGTTTTTTTTTCTTCTTTATTAGCATACATGTAGCTAGGCAACTGTGCAAGAATTAGTTACATTGGCCATATTACAAAGGGTCACTTCTGTGAGCAGATTCTTCAGACTATCACTATAAGGAGGGGGATTCAGAAATGCCCAATTTTTTTTTATGTAGACAAAGGATTTAAATGTTTGTTCAACTTTGTCATTAAAGAACATTCATGAAGAGTGAAAATATAACGTCTGGTGTTTAATAATGATCACATCTTGTATTAAAATGATTTTTATGTGTATAACTATTTTGTCCAAGAGATTATAAATCCAAATATTTAAACTTTTAAACTTTTACTTAAAATCTAGAAGTATACCAAGACAAATGTATAAAGCCGCTTTGGGTGTTGTTGTTGTTTTTGTTGTTTTGTGTTTATAAATGAAAAGCTCAAACATTATCTTCAAATAATAATAATAAAGAATGTGAATGATTAATGGAGTGAGCTTACTATTTGGTTGACTTTGATTAGGCACCTCTGCAGAAAAGGGAAAGAGAAGGAAGGACTTGTATACAGCATACAAAAAAAAAGGATTGTTTTATATAAATACAACAGTGTTTAGAAGATTGGATAGTTTTGGTTTATTCCGGCTACTAGTGTATTTATGTATATTGGTATGTCCTTAAGGTAAGTTGCCTGTTGATGATTTGATTTGATTTTATATCCTTATTTCCTTTATGTGTATGTGTGTGTAATATGTGTTTGTATGAATTTAGGCTTTGGGCAGCATAGGAGGAGAAAGGAAAAGTTGGTTTAAATTCTTTGATTTTTTTCTATAATATTTATTCATTTCGTTTCAAATTTTATTAAGAGACTTGACATACTTGGATAATTGGATGGGCAATGTTACGTATCAAAAAGCATCTGTTTTTAGAAGTTTTTGGTTTCTTTTGTGCTTGTGTGTCTTGCTCAGCTTCTGCATGATCTTTAGGCTTGGCTGATCAATAATATATGGAAGTATGTTTTGTAGAATCCAAAAAAAATATTAAAAAGTGGCTGATTTTTCTTAATATATATAAAGTGAGAAGAAAAGAAAAGAATAGTAGGATTGAAGCATTTGTATGGTGTTTGTAGTGGTAGTGATAGTGGTCATAGTAAGAGTAGTAATAATGTGTGTGTGTGTGTGTGGGGACAATCTACAAACAAAAAGGAAACCAACCACATGAAATATTCAGTCAGCAAGATGTTTAATTTAGGTAATCTTGAACAGCAGACAAAATATTGGACAAAATTAAGCTAAATATGAGCAATGATAATCTATCAAAGAAATATATATATAAAAAAGATTGGTTGGTTGCTCAGGCATTTTATTTTTCTTGTAATTATAATAAGGTGGACACGAGCCACTTGTACAAGAAGATCCTTGGGTACAATTTGCTCTTCATTCGATCGATCATTCCCCCACTCAATTCGACTCAATTCAATAGCAAAAGCAAGTACTTTAGCGTAAAATCCACTGATTTTCTCGGGCATCTTTTAACATGCAAACTTGCGCCTAAAAAAGAACCGTGCACCCACTATGATTAAGTATCGATTTTTTTTTCAATCCTTGTTTTGAATACCCGTAAAATATATATATATGTCACCAATATTCTAAAATCCCAACTTCTTTACCCTTCTTCCTTTCTCACAGCTTTACACCTATAATACAAATCAAACCAAACCAAACCAAACCGAACCAAAATAATATAATACAAAAAAGTCAATTCTTTCATATATACATACATACATACACGCATATACATATCTTTACAAATAGTCGGACTTCTGACAAAATATCCTTTTCTTTCTCTCTCTTTCCCTTCTGACCTTGATGACAACTGCCCAAGCAGCATGGGGTCATGCCTGTCTATCAACAATAACGATTCCACAGAAGAACGCAAACGTCAACGCGAAATTAATAAAGAACTAGAAAATGAGCGTATTAAACAAAATACCCAGACCAAAATACTACTCCTCGGTGAGTGAATAAAAACGTATTTGGATTATTAAGCTCATCTCAAACAACAGGAAGTGGAGAATCGGGAAAATCAACGATCCTAAAGCAAATGAAGATCATCAATCAGAATGGCTATTCAAAACAGGAGCTTTTTGGCTGGAGAGTCATTGTGTTTCGAAACATTATAGAATCTGCCCAAGCATTAGTACAGGCTACCCGGGAATTCGGTTATTTATTTACGGATAATAAGACATTGGAGGCAAGTCTTCACGTGGTGTGTGTCTAAAGAAGCCTTCTTTCTTTCTATCTTTTTTTTTTTAAAAAAAAAGGAACAAAAAGGAACAAAAGAATAAAGGAATAAAATACACACACACACATACATACATACACACCTGCATGCATATCTATATCTATATGTTCTTTGTTTGCTAATATTGTTTTATATTAAAGGATATGAAACGTATAGAGCGTTATGCATTCCCCGGAATTGCACAGCCTAGTTTGGATCGTGCATTTGTCAGGAGTGCTGCTCGTCTGTGGAATAATCCTGTCATATTAGAGATGATTGAGGAAAGGGGAACTGAATTTTACTTGATGGATTCTGCACCATAGTAAGTTGACAAGATTGAATTTGGATGACGTTTTCTATCAAAGTAGATTGTGTGTTGATTTCTAAATAGCAATAATGATAATAAGTACAATAGCCATAAGAATCGTAGAAGCATAATGCTGTAATTACTTGATAATTTGCAATAATTATAATAATAAATAATAAATAATAAATTCAATTCTATCCGATCTTCAACTTCAGTTTCTTTGAAGCCCTGGATCGAATAGGTCAACCTGGATATATACCAACCGAACAAGATGTCTTGCGGGCAAGGCACAGGTCGACGGGAATTACAGAAATATGTTTCAAGATGGAAAGTTTAACTATAAGGTACATATATATAAACATTATTTCTGTTGAGATACATAGCTAAACATTTATTAGGATGCTGGACGTTGGAGGTCAACGGTCAGAACGAAGAAAATGGATCCATTGCTTTGAAGCCGTTACTTCTGTTATATTTTGCGTGGCCATGAGTGAATATGACCAAGTGCTTTTGGAAGAAACAAAACAGGTAATAACCACAAACTCATTTTTTTTTAAAAAAATATATAAATATATATTAAATACTATAGTTTTAATTGATATTAAACAATATTTATTAATAATAATTCTTTAAAGAATCGTATGCTTGAGAGCCTGGCGCTTTTCGAATCAATTATTAATAGCAGGTGGTTCTTGACCTCTTCAATCGTATTGTTTTTGAACAAGCAAGACTTGTTTGAATCCAAAATCCAGAAAATTCCACTTAGCATATGCTTTCCAGATTATGAAGGTATGGGAGACGATTATGATAATAACAATGATCATTCAATTCAATTCAATTGTGATGTTTTGTAGGAGGCAATGATCCGAAGAAAGCAGCCAAATATATACTGTGGCGTTTCTTACAAACCAATCGTGCCCGATTAACCATTTACCCACAGTAAGTGTGATCATATAGTCAAGTTATATCTATTTACTGTTATTGGTTCAAGAATAATAAAAATCAACCTCTTGCCTAATCCTAATTATGTTGACATTTAGTCTCACCCAAGCTACTGACACAACAAATGTAAGTAAAAGAAAGAAAGACTTGATGCGAGAAGAATTTTATCAATCAATATGAACGAATATGCATTTAATTCAATTTAATTTCTTTCTTTGTATGTAGATTCGTTTTGTATTTGCTGCAGTCAAGGAAACCATAGTACAGAATGCATTACGAGAGTCTGGCATGGTTTAAAAATAATAATATAATATCCTGCCTTTTCTTCTATACATCTATCTGCTTTATAGTGGATTTTTAAGCCATGTAGTTCTTTTATTTCTTTCATAATAATAATTGTAACAATAATCTATAACCTATAATACTATAATACTATAATACTATAACACTATAATACTTTAACACTATAATACTTTAATACTCTTCTTCTTCTTCTTCTTCTTGAAAATATATATATATTTAATATGATCAATTCTTGCTATTACAACGTGTATATGTGTATACAATATAATAATATAAATAAAATAAAATGAAAAAAAAAAGTCGGAGAAAATTGCTTATTTAAAAAAAAGAAAAAGACAGTACAAAATTTAAATTTTTATACACAAAACCGTCTTGATTGGACGGAGACCAATAAAATCCAAGTCACGGCGCCATCCAAAAAAAAAACTTTTCAGAAGATTTCTTAAAAAAAAGTATAAAAGGAACCATTGTTTTCATCCTAAAAAAATTAATTATACAACGCAAAAAATACCAATTGTAATAAAAGCATTCGTGTGAGATGACCACCTCGGTGGCTATCGAAGATACAACGAAATCGTCAAGCAATTGCAGATTGAATTTAGGCACACAGAAGGGTGCGCCGGGCAGTTAGTCCCAAGCTTCGTCTTGGCCTATGGTGTCGGGTGCAATTCTGGGTAGCACATCCATTTTTCTTTATGATTACAATATTTATATTTTTTATTAGAAAATATATATTCTTTATAAAATTAAAAAAAAATGAAAATAAACATACTATAAATCTAATTTTTTGTTCGTTTCAAAAAATTGATATTTTTAAAAAGATCATTTTGTATCATTTCGAAAAGTTACTTTTTATTTTAAAGATATTGTCATGGTTGTGGTCACATAGTCATGGATTTGATCATACCGTAATCCCCTCATAATTGAGGTGATTTTGCATCATTTTAATATCAACCTTTTTTTTAAAAAAAATAATAAATAAAAATAAATAGCAGAAAACAAGCCATGTTTCAATTTTTGTAGCAAGACAATAAGTATATATCGATTTATATTTATATATCTTTTTTAATTGTCCTCAGTTAATAAAGCATTTCCAAGACCATCAAATTGAGGGCCCTCATTTTGTTGGTCGATATCCATATGCTCTATTGATTTTTCTCCATTCTGTGTTTCTTGATTGGCTATTTCAATCCTATCCATCATTAGCACACGCGTTGTTTTGCACTTGAAGGTTGTCTTGATGTGTGCAAGTTTTTGGTTTTCCTCATTATTGTATTTCATTGAATTAAGAAGTGGAAAGAGACCTATTTTTTTTTTGGTAGATCAAGTATATATATATGAATAAGTAATAGGTTAAAAAATATTTCATTCATTTATTTACATTTATAACTTGCCTGTATTCTCAAACTTGCTCTCTTCAACCTCAAAGACCATTGTTTCACCTACAGTCTCATCCAAAGCACCTACAAAGAAGTAGGGTCCTGCTTGGAAATATACAGTGTCTGCCTCAAGATCCTATAGGATTTTTTTTTTACGTGAGCCAAAGATAATCATAAGAGTTATACTCACAGTGATGCGGGCCCCTCCATTAGCCTTTGCCATACTTGCAATAACATCAGCTTTGCAATCACTGCCAACATCCATTATAACGTATGAAACCTAGACAACAGCATGAGCTGTGTTATTAATGGTAAAAAGATGTTTACTTCTTCATCGTATTCTTCAGAATCATCTGAATCTGACATGATTAAAAAAAAAAGCAAAAATTAAAAAGCAAAAATAAATAGCGTTGAGTAATTCCCATATTTGAAGCTGACTTGACATCCAAGTTCAGTCAGTCAGTCAGTCATTCAATAGGTCGGTCAGTTAAAAAAAAAAGGAAGAATCAAAAATTAAAATATAAAAGAAAAAGACATTCTCGGGTCAAGTCAAAATATATCACCAATACCATAACATCGACTAACACGTTTCTATCTATTAAAACAAAGCAAAAAGAAAGCATTATAAGAATTCATTGTTTCTGTCTTATCTTTGATCCATATTCTTTATATCAATTGACATGAATAGTTAAAAATGATCATTTTTTTTTGCTGACCACACAAAGTGTATAATGTGCCCTTGACCATTAATGCTTACTATTTATCTGATAAAAGCTTTCAAAGTATATTTTACGTTCTTCTCTAAAGGATTGCGGTAACAAATTTATATAATTTTGACCAAGTACTTCAAGATGTAAAAGTCAAATGGAAACATAAAAAAACTAAATTTGCTGCCTTTGGGTGGCATTCGGCAGTTTAATGAAAATTTGCATCAACAGGTAAACCTTGTAGAGACTGTTTGTGAAGCACACATAAGAAACCTTTTTTGTTTACTTGTGCTGCTTCTAGCATTTACTATTAGTATGTTTTCTTCTTCTTCTTTTTTTTTCTTCAAAAGATGACCTAGAAGGTTAGTCATCTATATTTTGCAGAATACTTCTGTATCTTTCAATTCTACATGCCAAGTGCAAAGTTGGAGAAATTTTCTTGCTACTAAAAAAGGTGCCGAAATATCATATTTAAAAATTATTTCAATAAGCCATTTCTTTGTTTGAAAGCCTTTTGAACGCTACTAATATATATATATATATATATATCTAGCTTTTTTTTTATTCTTATAAAATTAGAAGAATAGTAAGCAATAATATTTGTTCCTTGGGCTATTGATTTACCAAAAAACAACTGGCCCTTCTGGGACTCCGAGTGCAACGATCTTTGATTGCTGTCGATCTGGGTAGTGAGATTACTGGCTAGAGACAGATATGGGATGAGCTGTGTGTAACTATTTGTGTATCTGTATATTTCTTTTCTTTGTTTGTTTGTTTGTTTAAGGTGGACTCTTCCTTCATTCCAAACACATGAATACTTTGGCTTGTAAAATTGAAACAATTGAGGGGAGTAAATATTTTATTCATTTTACCCAGTAGCGATAACACACTTTATCAGTTCATTCATCTATCTGGGATAAGCAGATACCAGCAAAAATTAGAGCATAGATTATGATATTTTATTACGAACTCTGTATTTGAACCAAGAGCAAAGTTTATTTGTTTGAAAAGAAAAAAAGAAACCCCACTTATTCTACCTTGACTTGGGCCTTTAATCGCGAGGTTTGCTTTTCAAGCCCCACCCCTGAAAATATAAGTGAATGATGAATAATGAGGTGCCTGGCACAATAGAAGCAAAGCCTTGCCTTGGGACAAGCGGAGTAAATGTTCGATGGTCAAGGGGGGTTTTTATTTTGCGTTATCCCAAGGTACCGAGTCGGTTGACAGTAATTCAATTTCTTATTCTATCTGTAGAGTTTCAATTACTGTAGATGCATACCTCCTAAAAGTATCTACGTTTAATAAACCCAAATTAATAAATAGACTTGCTTAAAGGACTTTCTTATTAAAGATAATATAATAATTGGAGTATAATTTTACCATTAAATATATTCAGACAATGTATTATACCATGCTACAAATGTGTTGCAAATTATATTGGTTCGTCAGGAAAGGAACACCTGTCATGGTATATTTTATAGAGCAATTGACATTTCTACTAAATTGCTATTTAACTAGTTTAATTGATAGAAATATATACGGACCATAGTTATTCAGGACTAATGGCAAAGGACAATGTAGGTCCTAAAGCCGAGTAGACGGAGTTTGATTGTTTTAATAGAATTTGGCATATGCTTTGAGCATAGGATTTTCTAGTTTGGTTTCTAAAATAAAAATAAGAATAAGATACCTCAAGATCTTAAGCATATGACCTCTTTAATATACATATATTTGGGCTTCATATATAGCCAACTCTGTTCTAAGCTGCTCTCAAGAGCTTTTGGTTTGGTTGAGTAGGTTAAGGGTTCAGTCCTGAGGATTTTTTGTTTGTTTATTTATTTATCTCAACGGCTCTAGTACCAAAAAAGAAATGTATATATATTTCTTTATCATTTAAGTGATAGTATGGGTGTATATACGATCTGTCCCACGACCAACCATGCTGTAGGATACATATTACCAGTGGGACAAATAAACGCTTCACTGACCATATTTTCTATTTTTACAGCTCACAAGAAAAAAGGAAGGAAGGAAAAAATATTCCTTTCCTGGGTCAAATTATACTTGAACAAAAAAGAAAAAAAAAAGAGCAAATCATGAAGGTTGAATAGAGTAATACGGATAAATGCAGCACAATTCAATGATCAGGCGCTCGTGTAATAATTGAGGTGGGGTTACGGCAACACAAGACGGACAACAGAACTGTGGGGATGGTACTCGATAATGGGCTGTCATGAATATACGCACCGTTTGACTTTATAGAACTTCACGGCCTATTGATGAGGCTCTCAACTAACCGATTTATTGGTGGCTTTGATAGTCATTTGTGCCAATATTCAGGAACCAATTCCGAATGGGTTTTGAGCCGAGAAAGAAAAGCTGTCTTTGTAGTTCATCCCTGCATCACAAAATGTCGGTTGACACAAAGGGTTCGTGACCTTTTTCTTTTAGATTACCGCTATTCCATGTGAAGTTGATCCACTCCAGTGCTTGCCCCACAAAATGGCAAACGCTGGCTCCTGAACTCCCGTCTATTAAAGCGCATCTCTTCCGAGCACAGTATCACTGTCTCGACAAGCGCACTTTACAACATGACCGAAGGGCGCAATCGAGTTTACATTGGCATCTCATCTCTAATCTCATTTGTGCCAGCATTAGTTGGTCTGTATGCAGTCATTCATCAATATTCAACCTTGAGCGAGATTATGTTCAGCATCTCATTCATATCTCTTGGTCTCTCTGTCTTCTTCTTTGTTGGCTACAAAACAGTCAAACATGGCACACCTGTTCTCCTCCGTACTCTCAAGTACCTCAACCACACATTGGCCCCAATCGCATCCTATCTATCCAACAGTACTATCCTAGGGCCAGTTTTCTCGGCTATTATCAGAGTCTTTTTCTTCATTGGATTTGTTGTATTGCTGATGAGTGACCAGCTGATTAGAGTTCTTGTCGGTCGATTTGTCGGGCAGCACCCCACCAAACGCAACCTAAGTACGTCAACATTAAACATTGCGCCAATACTTCTTTACTAACATTCTTTTTTTTTAAATAATAACAATAATTACAACAATTTTATATTAGCCCTTATCAATGCCATGCATCCTTATTTTTCACTATTTGACCATCATATACCCCAAACTAAAACTTTACAATCAAGTGATCTATTTAATATACGGAAGCGTATGGCAGATCAAACCGATGAAGAAGCACGAACCTTGACGAATATGCTAAAAAGACCACGCTATTCGCTTCCGTTGGCATATACTCTTTCAGTCGCTAGTAAACTAGTCTATGAAGATATCGAAGTAATCAAATACGAGCTTGAAAAAGACGGTTTTGAAGTAGAACGAACATTTAGACCAATTGCATACAGGGTAATAATAATAATAATAATCTTATACGCACATACACCCATACGCGCACCTACGAATATGCAGATTTTTTTAGAACACCTTACTGATAAGAAATCTCTAGAATATTTGCGCTTTCATCGTCGAAAAAGACAATGATATTGTTCTAGTGTTTCGCGGGTAAATTTTAATAAGCAGCGACAAACACGTAGTTTTCTTTTGTTGTTGCTGTAATCTAACGTCAATTTTCATACGTCTAGAACAAACCCCCTGAATATTCAAAACTATTTGACAAATATAAACATTACATTGGGAGAAGTAGAGGCTTCATGGGGACCTATGGGCAAAGTACACAAAGGCTATTGGAATGCCATGGGTGATCCCGCTCCTTCCTCTTCTTCCTCTTCTTCCTCTTCCTCCAGATCATCCCAAGATTGCGATCCACTTTCAGCACGGATTCAGATTGAGCTTGTAAACACTTCAATTTATCAGACCATTGTCAGTACGGCAAAGGCTGCAGTCAAGGTCACAAAGTTCTTTATTCTCAACTTATTCCACCACGTTGCAGAACCAATTGACAGTACCTGGTTGGGCCACGAAGCTGACATTAGGTCCCACAGCATGTATGCTCAGGCTGAGCGTTACATTATGGAATTGATTGAACCTAGCCTGGCCATTCCAGGGGGTAATGGGGATGCTCAGGTACCCGAGTCGGCTAACGGCCACACGCTCATCAAGTCAGAGACAGATCAAGCACGGCCATCCAATCTACAACCCAAGAAGCGTCTGTTTATTACTGGCCATTCACTGGGCGGAGCTCTGGCAACAAGTAAGCGACTAAATTTACTGGATAGATAATTGAAATATATTGAACCAATGGTGTATTTTACGGTGTATTTGTATAGTATTTTTAGCAAAGATGCTCCAGAGCAAGAGTCCTCTTTTAGAGCACTTCTCTGGTATGTATACTTATGGACAACCAAAGATTGGAGACGCCAAATTCTCCAGAATATTCAGTACCCAGCTGACAAACAAGATATTCCATCATGCCTACAACAACGGTAAGACAAACAAACAAACAAGCAAAAAAGACGCGTGAATTTGCACATGAAAAAATTCATAAAAAATATGTGTAGATATTGTTACACGCACTCCTTCTTGGTTTCACTATGAGTAAGTTTTGATTGATGTGGGGTTTCTGACAGGAGTACTGAAGTGTATGTTCTCTTTCTCTCTTTGTTTTTTTTTGTTTTTTTTTTTTTTTTTAAATCATTCAAGTACCCCACCTGGGACCCTTGTCTTCATCGATTCGGCGTACAATATCACGCTCTATCCTCCTAATCCTTACACAAATGAGCCTGTTCCTGTTCGCCCCATTTCTTTTGTCCATCTTTCGGGTATCTTGAATCATTATGTCATCAAAAGATTAAGTGGCGAAACATGGATTAGAATTATCTTTCGATTTGCATTTCCGTTCTGTTTGAACGATCACTTCCCATCTGAATACTGTGAAGGTTTACGACACGGTACCGTCAACTGGGTCATTATGGCTGCAGGTGGAATTCAAGGTGGATATAGAGATGACAAGCGTACTGTCAATCGACCTCGAAAATCATTTAGTGCTGTCAATGTACAGAATTCGGCCAGTAATATAAATATGTCTCCTAGAGAGCCTGCCTTGTAGAAATAGTAACAATAAACAAATACCCTCATACATTTTTTTTAAAAAAACATCATTAATCACAAAGATGTGTGTTATATACATAAAACATAAATATATAATACTTACTGAAATTGATTATTTTGTGCAATTATAGACCCATGATGTGGGTCATTGTGGGGGAATGTGTCTCACACAACACAGTTGGCACTTGTGCTTATCTATGATTAGGTTTTGTCTGATAAACAGCCTGTGGGTTAAACATGATTAGTTTTCTTTTTTTTTTTACAAGGTACATCATAAAATACACGTAAATTAAACTGTCTTTTAAATCCATGCCCTCTAAATCTATTCATTAAAACCATGTGAATGCAATATTGATTCATTCTATCTGCAAAGAAGAAGAAAGACATCAAAGAGATGCTTTCCTTTGTCTTAAACAATACAGAAAAAAAAGGGCTCTGCTAATTATCGTTAAAGACTAGTATTTACTCCAATATAAAACAAAGCAACTTAGTAGGATATACAAAAACCAATACTGACAAGACTTAATGATTGTAATATATAATCCTGATCATTTATTGTATATGTTTATCACTTATTATTGTTTGTAAATTGTAAATTGGGCGTTTTGTGATGTGTGATATATTGGTTTAAGTGAAAGGCGCAGCTGTAATCTCTAATCAATCTTTATTATTAAACCAAACTGTTTATGCAAATATATATATATGTGTATATATATAGAGTAGTATATTGATAGATGCTAATATAAGCACATAGAAAAGAATGATTTATTTAAGCTAGGCAAGAGCAATTAAACCAGCTATTGATTACGCTGCTGGTGAAGTTGAGACACGCTGGCTTCAAATCCGAATTCAACATGGTAAAAGAAGAATGGAATGTTTGTAGAAGCATACGGGTCTACATGCTGTTGTTGGATGTTTACTCTGGGCAATTGGTTATTGAAATCTGGCACTCCCATTACAGAGTTAGGACTGTGGTTTGGAAGAGGAAGATGGGACGGGTGGGCAAGTAGAGAAGCCAAGGGAGGGAGGCGCGGTTGGGCCGAATATTGAGCACACTGCTGAACAGACACAGGCGTAGTTGGTGTCATTTCTGGCAACTTAAAGGCGCGTTGCTGGTACTGAGCAACAGCTGGCGAGTAAAAAGTAACTCTTTTCTTTGGTTCCTTGTCTTCAGAACTTCTTTGGTCAGCCACGTTGAATTCATCAAGCCTATTTTGCTGATAGCCACCAGAAACTTGCGGAAGATGGTTTGGATCACGTCTGGTTTTCTTGGTCTTTGGCATGGCTTCTTCTTGGGTCTTTTCTTTGGATTTCCGGCCTTCTCTTTTAACTGAAGCTCTTTTGTTTTGGTACCTACGTGGCAATTCAGGAAATATAGGAAAGAAAGAGGCAACAAAGAGTAAACAAGATGTTCCTTGCTATCCACTTATAACATTTGCGAAAGTCAAAAAAAAGAACCCCCGACTAGACAACATCTATTTAGTGCGTGTGGGGGTTTTCTTTTATTTTGTTTTATTTTTGGTTTGGTTTCTATTGCATATATCTGTATATTAAAAGTATCTTTATTTCTTTTGTTCTTTTATTCTTTATACCAAAAATGAGTACTTCTTGGCTTTATTTTGACTTCTCTGGCAATAAGCTTTATTTCATTCTTGCTTGGGACAGGGTTTCGAGCAAAATGAGTATTTAAGATACGAGATTGCTCTGGCGTTGTTCTAGGACGACGTTTAGCAATAGTACTAAGCTTTTCAGCAAGAGTAATATTATTGGCGTTTGTCACAGAATCCATTTTGAATTGAGGATATGCAAAAGACGAAAGGATATTACTTATGTACTACGCCATTTTATTTTATACTTTCAAAATCATGTACTGCATTCACTTTATCTTTTCTTTTCTTGTTTGGTTTTTGATAAATTGTAAGTAAATTGCACTTTCAAAGTAATTATCATTTTTTTTTAATAGAATGATTTATTCCTCATTTTACTTAATTTCATTTTTTTGATTCATAAATGGGTGAAATGTACCAAGTATCATAGACACCATTTACAAAGCACTGTGCAAACGGCTAACGGAGACTGGCTGGTGAGAGGTCTATTCTTGGGTCAATGATAGAGTTGTAAGTGCACGATTACCACTACAACTACAATAATATGCCCGGAAAATTGAGTAAAGAATATCAAGTTTGGCGCTCCGTTCGATCTTCTTGAGATAAAGACCAATCCAGAGTTAAGTTGTGGTTTGCTTGTTAATGTAGCAATCAAAGTTGTTTTGGCGGCGTTCATTCTTTTTATCTTTACTATCTCTTTTTCGTTTACAGTCTGCAGAGGTATCCCATCAAACTTGGGCTTGATATATTAGAATATCAATACAAATAATGAAGAAAAAGAGATCATTTTATACATTTTCTTACTGAAATTCACTACTTTAAACTCCTAATAACTATGTTTTATATAAAAATTTGAAAGATATATTCCCACTATATCTATTTACAAATCGTATGGTAGAGACTCAAAATCCAATAATAAAATAAGTGTTAAATATACAATTATATAGACTAAATCCATTTGGTTCTTTTTTCCAGTTTTTTCTTTTAAGTTATCAATAAAAGTCTTGCGCTAAAAATGTACTAATTAATATACATACATACATACATACATACATACATATATATATATATATATATATAAAGGTGAGATTTTGATTGCAATTTATGTCCTGGCCTGTATGTGTGATTCTGATGACAAAAAAAAAACTGTAACTGTAAAGTGAGATTATTTATCGGAGTATTAATATTTTTGCCTGTACTTTCATTGTCAAGTGCTTTCTTTATTCTTTTCCAAAAATGTGGGCGGACTTTTCAAAAGAATCGGTAAATTGAGAGTGAAAGAACTACAAGAATTTGGAGATCTTCTCTTTATACACAACTGTTGTTGTATTTATTATATTTTCAAGCATAGTTCCAGGGCAAAGTACCCAATCCCTTTGGAAGCATTACACTAAGCTAAAAGCCCATTTATAGGCTCCCAAATATAACAAGTAGTCGCCTTCAAAAATTATGTATTATTGTTGTATATTGCCATTTCCATCAACTCTTTGGCTTATCCTCTTCTGGAAATATGTCTGCCTGCGTCATAAACAGGTGGTGCAAATAGTACACATCACAGCTAATTAAGTTCTGTTACGTCATCTGAATAAAACCTACAAAAAATCCAAAGGGCAGCGATCTTGTTCTTGGCTTCAATTCAGTCATGGGAGCGACAGACAGCAAGTTAGCATTTCGAAAAGGTGTATTCCGTTTGTTTGAGGAAAGAGTACGTAATGCCAGCTACATGTTGAGGATTTCGGCCGGAACGACGTTGACGGACCTTTATTTCGGTGCGATCATAGAGCATTCCTGTGGATGCAGATGATTATTGGACACTTGTGAGTGGAATTACAGCCATGCCAGATTGAACGAGATGTTGACAGAATTATATAGTTCTGGACACTTCCAGAATCAACGGATGATGTGTTTTCACTTGTCAGTCAATCTGACATCCGTAGAGCAAGAGACACTGCGAAAGAGAATTTGGAGACATTGATCGACAAGGTAGATCCATACGCATAAGATATAGATAGCAACATCTGTATATGCTTTGTATATTATACTGTTAAGAATATAAAAGATGCAACCAAGTAATTCAACGAGAGATAAGCCCTAAAGTGTACAAATTTAGATTATTTGTCAAATGGATGAGATTATACATGCACCCGTATTCCCTTCTACACAACATAGTACACTCCGTCTCTTGAATTGTTGCAGAGTATTAACTCGCATTATGCCATACGTATTCGAGAGCCCTGAATGCGGAGAGTGGGAGACCTCATTTTTTTGGACTCCGCGATCCGTGAAAAGACTTGTACCCAATACAAGTGATGACCAAGACAAGGTAAGCAGGCCGTGCTCATCAAAATAGATTCTCAATAAAGAGCGATACCTCTCCATTGAAAGCAAGAAGATAAGGTTCGCCAAGATATTGAACCGCCCAGAGGAGAAGTTATGATAACCTGTAAGAGTATCTTGACTTTAAGAATTATGTTTATTGCGTTCTTGTTTACTTTCTTACCAAATTTTGGCTCACAAAAGTGGCTATTCGATGTTTGTTCCTTGCTGGATTCTCTCTACCTCCTTCTATGGCTACATTAGAGTCACATGTAAACTATGTAATATGGGAGACCGGCGTTGGATCTTCTACTCCAATCGGATCCTTCCGAGATAATGACACCAACAGAAATGAAGCCCTCCGGCTTCTCACAGTCCTTTTATCAAAGTCAATGTATATCTCTCCTGGGCAGATTACAACAAAGGAAGATCCATGGCTTCGATTTATAGTAACAAAAATGGAACGAAAGGTGGTTCTTGCTTTATTGTGCAGTTTGTTAAACACATCCTGCAAATATAATCCTTTGGGTTGGGGTGTTCCATACAATCATGTCATGTTCACAGATACTCGAGAACAGCTTGTATCTATGTGCCTAAGAACACTTTTAGTCATATTAGATTATCGTTCTCCCAGATCTGTTCAATCTTTACGTCTCGAACAGCAGTTTGGGTCTTCTTCTAAACAGACCGAGTCCGGTGTAAAACAATCTCCAATCGAAGAAAAAGAAGAAAACAATGAGAGAGAAGACAATTTGGATACTTCCGATAATCTCTTTAGACATTATCTTTCCAAACTCCATCGAGCACAAGATTTTCAGTTCCTCATTGATGGTATTTACAGAATACTTAGCTACCCAATGCAGGTAAAGTAATCACAGTGTCCACATCCTTCCTTTCTCTTTTATTATACAGACCATTATTGACAGAGAAGTATACAGGCTACTTCTAGTTATTTTCCTAGTCCAAACAAACACATTAAATGTAATGTTGAGATGATGATGCTCTGTTGGAAATTGCTTGAGACAAATACGGTAGGACATTGCCTTTCATCATGAGTATATTTAACTAACAATGTATGAGCAGAGATTTAGAACGTATCTAATTGATACTGAGAGGTCTCTGGACTTGGTGGTTGTTTTGATTTACCATTGCATGGAGAATAAGCTAAACCCAGGAAAGCATTTTTCCTAAAAGAAATCATGTAGTTAATGATGGACTAACATGTTATAAATTTATTGTCTACAGCTCAAGTTGGTTTTGTACGGATGAGTGCCTTTATTCTTCAAACTTTGTCTTCAGACCCCATTTTTGGCTCGAAGCTTGATAAGCCATTTGAGAATCCTTCATCTTTACCCGTTAGCATTCGGATACCATACTTTAATGGAACTTACGCCGACTTTCTATTGATAGTAAGTTCTAAAAAACATATAATAGCTATCTTTTAACAACCATTATAGTCCATCTTTACGCTTATTGCAACTTCGCGAGGCTCACTATCGACACTCTATCCAACCCTGGTATTCACAATTACCAACATATCACCATATGTCAAGAATCTGTCTACAGCTTCTTCCAGTAAACTTGTAGCTTTGTTCGGATCGATATCAGCACCTGGTTTTCTATTAGCAGACGAGTCCAACCATCGTCTGGTTGGATATCTCTTGAAAGCATTCAATAATATCATCCAGTATCGATTTTCAGGTACAAAAAAAACCTACTTGATTACATGTTGTCAGTTATTAACAAACAAACAAACAAAAGACAACCCAAGTTTCATTTATGCAATTGTCCGTAACCACAAAAAGTTTGAAAGATTGCGTGATATGACTATGGAAAATGCTCTTGAAGACATAGAGAATTCCCGCCTGTTGAAAGAAGGAGCTCAACGTTCCCAGCACATTCCAGCATCTCCATCCCACTCCATCCCCCCTTTATCCCCAAGTAAAGAAGTTTCTGGAAGTCCATTCACAGAGTCCGGTGGTGATGTTTCTGAGTCAGAAATAAGTGCTACCACCCGCGTCTCTGGCGAATTAGGATTAGACCAAGTCTCTGATAAAGTAAGAGGTAAGAGGCCAGAACATCTTCTCTCTCGAGGAACGAGTGAGGGAAGCCTTTCTTTCCAAGGTTTCCGACAGGGAAGATCGTCATCTGTGGTGTCTACCGCAAGTCTTATGCCAGGTGCAAAGCATGGTTTTACACCAACAGAAGAATGGGTATGTTGTATTATTTATAATACTTTATATCAATAGCTAATATTCTCTCTGTGTGTATATATATATGGGGGTACAGGTGCAGAAATGGCATGATCAGCTTCCTCTCAAGACAATACTGGCGACATTGGACTATCTGGTGCCACAAATAGAAGCAATGTGCACAACCCAGTCGCTTACTTCTGACCAGCAAATTCTCGACTTTCTGCGCCATCAATCTCTGAGCGGGATTCTCCCTCAACCACAGCCTCTTTCGATGCACAGATTCCAGTGGAATGAGTCGCTTGTAATCTGGTTTAGGAGCATGCTTTGGGGTCAGACCTATGTATCTTCAATTGCAAATCATGGTCCATGGAACGGAACTTCTGTAAAGCTATTCCAGATCAAACAACAAGAAACTCCCCAGAATGAACCTCCTCCATCTCCAACAACTCAATGAAGGACTACCGTATAATAAAAGCAAGCTCAATTTTACAAGAGTTTTATCAGTTTATACTCTTGTTAACCTTGTCTTAAAGCAAATATTTCTTATATTCAAATGATTAAATAAACAAATAAGCAACAAGTCAATATCAATACTATTTATACCTGGTATCATATGGCGCTTTAGTATCTCTACAGATTCAAGTACACATCATACAACGTAAAATATTAACCAATAAAAGTTATGATAAAGTAAAGTGCATTATGCTTCTCTTTTGATTATCCCAATTATAACTTTAAGCTTGCTATTTAAATTATCACAAGAGGTATAGACGACAATATCTAAGCTTTGAACTGAATATTCAACCTGTTGGCTTTAATTCTATACATATACTTTACGGTCTATAATTCATTGTTTTTAACAGAAATACACAATCTTATTAAATATCTTGTATTGTATTAATCTTTTTTTTTTATGGAAAGGGACATTATTAGCAAAGAAGTATACCATTTACATATTATTTTACACACACAATTTTGTTGTTGCTATAAGAAAATAGCTTAAAATGAACAGTAGAAAAGCAGATCGGGTTTGTTTTTTGTTTTTTTTGTAATTATTCTACTTTTTGCTTGCTTGTTGAATCTTGTAAATCTTTTGTTCACATTGCTCAATGGTAGCAAGGTTGGATCCCATCTTGTTCATAGTCTCCTGGTATTCGTCTTCTTCAACAGAGTCACAAACGATACCTCCACCGGCTTTGTGATAATAAAAGATAGTTAGAAACAGACCATTTGATCTATTTATAGCTGTAGTCAAAAGCTTACCTTGCAAATACGCAACATCGTTTTTGAATACCATAGTACGGATCGCAATGCATGTATCAAGATCACCAGAGTAGTCAAAGTGACCCACAGATCTATCGAGTTACAAGTAGATTTAACACCAAGTCTCTTTCTAAGCTAGATGTGTTCGCTTGGTCTTACCCTGCATATATTCCTCTCTTTTCCTTCTCTAGTTTACGAATAAGCTCAACAGCCTTGATCTTTGGAGCACCGGAAACAGTTCCAGCAGGAAATATGGCACGGAATGCGTCAAATGGTGTCTTATCCTCTCTTAAAACACCTGACACATTAGAGACGATGTGCATAACATGTGAATAATATTCGATCTCCATCAACTTGTCCACCTTGACAGATGCTGGCTGACAGACACGGTTGATGTCATTACGACCCAAATCCACAAGCATAACATGTTCAGCTCTCTCCTTGGGGTCTTTAAGAAGATCATCGGCCAATGCTTTATCTTCTTCGCCTGACTTTCCTCTTTTACGGGTACCTGCGATAGGATGTGTGTATGCGACCCGATCTTGGACCTTGGTAAGCATCTCAGGAGAAGCACCGACAAGAGTAAAGTCTTTGAGAGTCACATAGAACATGTAAGGTGAAGGGTTGAGGGATCTCAAGTGGCGATAGACATTGAAGGGGTGAAGGGAAGTGGGGCGTGCCAGACGCTGACTAGGGACAGTTTGGAAAATATCACCCTCCTTGATGTGGTGTTTCAGTGTGGAGACAAAGTCCATATAACCTTCTTTTCCAACGTTAGATGTGGCTGTGTTTCCAAGAACAACTGGTCCTTGGGGAACAGGTGGGATGTGTTCCTGATTCAAGAGTGTCAGGGTACATTCGATCTCCTCTGAAGCCTTGATATATTCACGGCGGACAAGTTCGGGATCAGTAGCGTCACTTCTATAGTGAGATACTACATTGACAATATGACGGACACGGTCAAAGACTACGAGTGTATCGCACATCATAAACACGGCATCGGGAATACCCAATGGATCCTTAAGCTCTCCCTTGACACTAGGCTCAAAGTATTCAAAACATTCAAAACCAATATATCCTACAGCACCACCTAATTAAACACAAAAGTAAAAGATGATTAAGTACCTTATAATATACATATATACCTTTTCCCACTTTTTTTTTTTAAAAAAAAACAATAACCAAAAAAACAAACAAACTTACCAGTAAATCCAGGAAGGCCCGGTACTTTGACATATCGGATAGGCTCTAATTCTTTTTCAATGGCTAAAAGAGGATCGCCCTTGACAGCCTCATTAGGACCCACCTTGATGAGTTTATAGGGATCTTTGATGTGCATGAGTTAAATTTCGTCCAAGATGATTTCCAGCTTCCTTTTTTGTTTTGTTTCTTACCAGCTCCAATAAAAGAGTAGCGACCAATGTTCTCTCCACCTTCGACAGATTCAAGCAAGAATGAGTATTCGCACTTGTCAGCGACTTTGAGATAAGCAGAGACAGGTGTCAGAAAGTCGGCTTCCAGTTCAGCATAGATTGGAATAGTATTTCCTTGTCCGGAAGCAATAATTGCCTGAACTTCTTCAAGGGTAGGTTTTAATGTAAAGGCCATGGTATGAGAGTGTAATGTATAAGAAGAATAAAATAAGTCAGTTTCCTTTACGACAGATAGACTTGAACAATCAAATGTCGCTGTGTAAAATGTGACTCATTTAGACAAAGTATCAGTATGTGACGGGTTAAATAGCGTTTCTAATGGATCGTGCAACATCAATCATATTTTAAGTTGTCTATCACTATAGCTGAAGTCTGTGAGCATTTTTCTCAAGATCATATTCTTTACCACAGCCTAAGTGCACGCCACGAAAACAATAACAACAAAGTTGAGGACTATAGATCTTTTTCCATTTCAAAATTCGTGAATGGTTTTGATCGCCTATTTAACCCAATTGAACACATTAACCTGATTGTTTTTATAATATCTTATTCATATTCTTTTATTAAAGAGTATATACTAAGTATACACAGCATAAATACCATTACTGAGATGTTATATTTATTAGACTAGGTAGATAGCATGTACTTTTTGCTTTTAAGATGGTTATAAGAAGGTATTCATGTTAAAAAATCGGCTACCAGGACATAAGCCCGTAGAGTATGCTACGGTTTGTATCACCTGAAATGGCGGATATTTCATCGGACTGACTTTTGACAATGCTATGAATATACGGAAGATATGTTTTTGACGGTGAGATTTAGAGGATCAATTAAGCAATAACCCATGGAGTGACTATAATGCGTATGGTTTACTAGACTTAATTTCATTGTTTGGGTGCAGCATACTATAAAATGTATGTACACATATATTTATATATCAAAGGTTGAAAAGAGGTGAATACAAATTTCAATACAAATAGCATGTTTTTGATCATTACAATTTCTTTCGCTTATACGTATTCCCTGCTTTTAATTGAAAAAGGTCGATATGCTGGCCAGGTATTTTTTTTTGTAGATATAAGCATATATTGAACCTTGGTAAGCGGTAAATAAATTTGATAAAAAGGTACAATACTTTCGGGGGTAGGCACCAGTGTTTTATCTCAATATCCTGAAAAGTTGTTATACATGTTCTTGAACCTTTTGACTTTCAAAATCAATCTGTCTTCATACAAGTTTTTATTATTGTTAGCATTGTTGTTTTTTTTTACCAAGCTTTAAAGGTCAAACTTTTTGCTTTGAGTTGTTTTTGTGAGTTCATTTATTTTGCCTTTCAATGCTTCTGATATTCTTTGTATATACACAGATTCCAAATACTTGGTGTGGACATATCAAAAGGATTAATCAAAGATGAAACAAAGACAGGAGTGTTAAGCTATATTATTGGTTTAGAGTTTTAAATAAAGATTGAACTTTTTTTTTGATCAACTCTGAATAACTTGATATTTTTCATTGCCAATTGGATTGATAATAACATTCGGTTGCTAGAAAGGGTAGTATCAATAAATAACTCTATATCAATATTTCCATGTCCTTAAACTTTGGAGAATATTATATAACTTAAAGCTATATAGTAAAATAAGGATAATCGAAGCGCTAATATTAGGGAGACGACGTTTACTGATGGAGCTCGCCATTTCCTGGTGGCAGACGACACTTTTATTCTCCTGGATCACAAATTGCGATCTTCTTTCCGGCATGGAATAACTCTATCTGGTTCCTAAGGATACATAATATCTGTATAAAGATTCTCTTTTGTGCTTTGCAAAAAAAAGAGTGGATGAGGATTACTTATCAGTTGGTGCTGTCGAACTCTGGGAATATACGTAGGTGAAAGAGAGAGAAATATATAATACGCATAGACAGGTCATTAGATAGTAAAATGTCAACCAAGATTGCATTTCACGTTAATGACAACAGCTCCTTATAATCTTCTACATAACTGGCTATTGATATAGTGTATTTGTGCCCAATTATTATGTATTTATTGTCAAGTCTATATTTAAGGCTGTTTATTGAATATACAGGATTTACTTTTCGTATGAGACAGTATTTTATTATTAAGTTGCCCAAATACAGGCTGTAACTCTTAAAAGAATGATATTTAGGTGCCTAAGGAGAGATAGATAAATGCAAAGTGTGGGGACAAAGTAGTAAAGCTAATGGTTACAATGAATATATTGTAGTTTTTGCAGGACACCATTTTGCCGTGAAGGACTAGAAAGAAAAACCGGACCCCGGACAGGTAGACACAATGAATTAGCCCGGTTAGATAGAAATGTCGTGCACCACCAGAAAACATCGTTCCAGTAAGATTGCTGCAAAAGCAACCCTACATACTCGAGTTAGATTGGTGATTTAATGAAAGAAGCTTCTAGCAAAGCTAAAATAATCTGGTATTTCTTATTAGACACGACTATCAAGGCAAGTATAATTCTTTTCCCCCTTTTTCTACTACTTTATCAAAAATTCACTTTCATATTTTCTATATAAGTTTGCATTTCTTCTCCTAAGTTTGTTTAATTTTACGAATGTAGCTCGTATCCTTGATTGTCAATTTAACGGTGCTCCTCCAACATACTTTCTTACCTGTCCAACCATTTGGACGTTTTATATCGGTTATTCTAGCATTTAGTTTTACCATTCTCTGCTATATATATTCTTTACTGGCGGTCATCTGGGCTCTACCTTTTTCATCTTCCCTTTAATATTTATGCCTACCAATTGAGTAAAGATGATAAAGAGTGTAGAATACAATCATTAAACAATTTGTTTTAAATTCTTCGTATAAATAAAGAAATCACGGTAACACAGCCAGAATCTGGGAAACGAAGAGTACTGATTTTAAATTACCTTTTTTAAATAAAGCAAAAAAAGAAGAGAGAGAAAAAAAAAGCAAAAGGCTCATCTTCATTGACGATCAAAATGGACAATATTTTACCTCTTTGTGAGGCATATCCACCTGCACCTAATTGGTACACCTCTTATGCTGCAACAACAGTAGAGCCGCACTTCTACATCTACGCAGCGCGCAACTCAATCGTTGTACTAGACATGCGCACCATGCAATTCAGACGTACTTTTCTGGCATCACTTGATAAGATCCAAGCTGTTGCAGCCTATGAACAATTTTGTTTCACGGGTGGAGTTGATCCTACAATCCGTGCATGGAATATACTCGATGGAAATTATATAACTAAATATAATTCTCACAATGTAATCCATCCTTCCTTTCTTTGATCTTAAGACGCGAATTATTATTTTTCCAAAAAAAGAAAAGCTCATTTACAGACATATACTATAATTTTGACAGGTGGAAGTGACAGCTTTACTATGCATTCGAAATGGAACAATCTTGATCTCGGGTACTTGAAGAATCTTATGTAGATTGCAAAACCTTGATCTAAATTATGCATCTTTCGATTCTATTTATCTGTAAAAGGCGACAAGTCAGGCTGTATAGTGGCTCAGGAAGCATTTGGATCCATCGTCGTGAAGAAAAAGCAAGTGAAAGCGGAAGTACGAGCATTAGCGCACACGAGCTTCC
Source organism: Phycomyces blakesleeanus NRRL 1555(-) (assembly GCF_001638985.1). Classification (NCBI taxonomy): domain Eukaryota; kingdom Fungi; phylum Mucoromycota; class Mucoromycetes; order Mucorales; family Phycomycetaceae; genus Phycomyces; species Phycomyces blakesleeanus. The sequence continues at coordinate 1,135,195 of NW_017265139.1, read as the reverse complement.
ACGATGAAGATTATATTGCTGTTGGTTATTCAAATGGGATGATTCGTATCGAAAAGCTTGATGCCCAGCTCAAGTTGACTACAGTGTATGAAATGGTAGACCAGATCAACGATGTACATTCACTTGCTTGGCAGTCACTTCCTTCACAGACAACCGAGAGTAATCCACAGTGGCCACTCCTTGCTTCCAGCTTTCGCCATCAAAAGCACGTAGATTTGTGGAATGTTCCTACCGAATCCCATTGCTCTAAAATCAATCTACCTTCTCCTGGTGGCCAGTGGTCCAGAAACCAAAAAGATACATCGTGGACTGAACTATCTTGGTCTCCAAATGATAAAGATTTGCTGTACATGACATCTCAGTCGTAAATGTTTTTCTCTTTTGCTTTTTTTTTTAATCTTTAAATTCCAGGATATACTTTACTGCGCATGTCTTTCAACTAACTTTTTTTTTTCGTAGAGGTGCGATTATCTGCTTTAATACAAAAGAACCTCGTAAGCCTGTAGAAGTCCCAAAAGGGGGCTTTGGGGACAAACACACCCGTGTAGTTTTCAGCATGCTCTGGGCCTACGGCAGTAGCCATATTATTACCAACTCTTTAGATAAGCAGGCAAGTTGATATGTACTATGAGTGCGCCCATATTTTTATATGCTATAAAAGAATTGAGCCTAAATCATTTCCAGATTATCAAATGGAACGTCAAAACACACGAAAGTGTAAATTGCATTAAGGGTCATAATGGATACCCTTTCAGCATCTCAATTTCTCCGCTCACCCCATACCAAGCAGTCATTGGTCTCGGTGACAGTAATATAAAGATCTGGACCTTCTCAGGCGAAGGAAAATCGATGAAAAAGCGCAAGAAGCATGATTTCTATGAATCCAAAATCATCTGGAAAGGTTTACAAGGTCAAATCGAGCACGTTCTGTGGCACCCAAAGCGTCCTGATCTACTGGCCTACAGCACTCAGTATGGTCGAGTAGGTGTCTACGATGCAAACGCCAACAAAAATACCGTATTCAAAACATACCACAAGCAAGAGTACGGACCTAATATCTCATGGGGGTCTTTGTCAAGCGGAACTGGCTCGGAGTATGTGCTGGTATCATGTGGAGCAGAACACATAATTGCCTATGATCCCATGGAGCCTGAAAAACAGCCAGTATTTCTTGCACCTTTATTAGAAAATGCTAACCCTGCATGGACACAGAGTATAAATGTGTGTATGTTATGTATATTATGTATATTATGTTCTTTATTCTTCTTTTTTTTAAAGGGAAGTAGTTTGTTAACATTTGTACTTTCTGTAGGCCAAAGCAAATGCAAAACGATCTTGTATGGCCATCGACAGTACTGGAAAACTAATCGCATTTGGGTACACGGACGGTGTCGTTGACGTCTACCGGTTAGATACTTTCAAGTTGGTTTTTGTAGCAAATTGTCATCGTCATTGTGTACTCGCAATTGCTTGGCAAAGCCCAACAAAATTTGCAACTGGCTGTAGACATGGCACAGTTGCAATACACACTATACCATCAACTGGATTGGATAATTTACCAGGTATGATATTTCACTTGTTGTAAAAAGAAAAAAAATATATTTGGATAAAATATTGTTTTTGCTTTTACTATTATTATTATTTTTTAAAAAAAGAGAGAGGCTCAAAAACAAAAACTTTACTTTAGATATTCCTTTGGCCGATTCCTCTGCATCATATGTTCTATCTGGTCACAAGAAAAATATTACTGCACTTGCTTGGAGTACACACAAAGACACACCTTTGCTTGCATCTGTTTCTGTTGATATGATAGCCTGCGTGAGTAACCTACATTGTACATGTGCAAAGTGCTTAGACGATTGTATTAATTGGGCTGAATGTATTTGCTTACATGTATATCTATTTTTGAATATTAGGTGTGGAATGAGCAGTCGCAGAAACCAATTGCATGGTTTAGAGAGCATCGTGGACGTATATTTTCTGTATGCTGGAACATACTTGAGCCTAATGAAGTATTTACCTGTGGAGACGACAGATTTATATTCAAGTGGAAATACACTGACCACCCATTTTCTCCTAAACTTGGTAAGTACTGATAGTTAAGCACTCAAATACGAATAATAGTTGGTTCTTGTCATTAATTATATCATATCATTACTGCCATTAGAAACAGAACAATCATATTACGATAAAGAGATTTCAAAGCTCAAGACACCCAAGCGAAATAAAACCCAAGAACCAACAGAAAATGGAAATAGCAAAAACACTGCTTCTGCTGCCAATGCTGCTGTTATTGCCAATTCCAATGCTACTGCTTTTATTGCTACAGCTAATACTACCGCTAAAACCGAATCAGTAGAAGGGGAGCCAAAACCAAAGAAACGAAAAACCAAAGGATCTAGTTTGGCATATCTTGGTGGAAAATTAGAAAACATTAACCATTCTACTCTCCAACGTTATTGTCTAACTCTTGCGTCAAAAATATATGGAGGAGATCCAGCTGAGACCGTAAAAAATGTCAAGAGTCAATTGCCTTCCGATCTTTTAAGTGATCAAGTCGACAGTTATGCCAAATGGGTTCCATTCGACGATAATACTGAAAACAGTAAAGCATTCTTGCTGTTTGGTGGAAAAAACGATGTGCGACTATTGTTAGAAGAAGAAGGTAAGAAGATTTCTTGCACATTAAAAAAAAGAAAAAACTTTGAATAATCATGTTTTGTTCTTATAATTTTAATTAATTTATTGCTGTTGTTGGAAACAATTAAGCTAAAATGTTTAGTGACTTTAAAGACAAGCAAGCATATATAAAAGATTCCGAAAACCCTTCTACAAATGACACACGACTCTGGCTGGGTACCACACGCGGATGTGCTCAAAGCTTTGGGGATATTGGGAATGATTTTACCGACAACTCTATTGCAGACTGGATTGCACTCGCTCTTAGTCCAATGAGTAAGTTTATTTGAATAATAGTAAGCTAAATAGTCCCAGGAATCAATGTACTAAACATATATATCTATATATATATATATTCTTTCTTTCTTTCTGCTGCTGTAATTTCTCACAGATGGAAAAGATGCGTGGATCAATTTGATGGAAAAGAAGGCCAAAAAGCTTGCAGAAACCGACCATCATATTTTAGCCGCGACCTGCTACATTGCCTGTTCAAGGATTTGTGAAGCGGTCGAGGTGTGCCGTAAAGGATCAAAGTTCAGGTAATTTTTTTTTTAAAAAAAGAAAATGATAAAATATACAAGGCCAAGTTCTCCATGTCTTATTTTTTTTTTGTATATGAATTAGAGAAGCAATTACTATCGCCAAGGCCAGAATGCCTCAGAATGAAAATGTTCTTAGTACCTTATTTTCTGAATGGGGTGGTGCGCTCCAAAAATCAGATGAAGAAATACTTGCAGCTTTATGGTAATAAACTCACACTGAGAAATATAAAGATAAGGAGATAGATACAGCATTTTATTTTTATACCTACTTATTTTCTTCTAAATAGTTTCCTGCAATCTAAACGTCAGGGCTCAGTTGTAAACGCGATCCAACTTTTGGCACGACGTAATACGGATGAATGTCTTTTTTGGTCAGCCTGTCTGGCTTGGTTGACAAAAGACTCGACAGTGGAAGAATGCATCAAAAAGTGGGTATCGTTAGTGAAGGAAAAGGATGAGCAGAAAGACAAGGTGGCTTCCAAGAAAAAGGCCGAGGAGGCTGATGTACCCAAGATACCAGAAAACATCAAAGACAGTACGAGTACAGCTTGCTCTTCAGAGGAACCTATCAATATAGAGAATGTGGTTGATATAGTGATAGCTGAATCGCACGTACATATGACTGCAGCTGGAGCTGAAGTAGATGAAGAGGCTGCAACCAAGACTTCAGAAAAACCAAGTTAAGTGAAAACAGATGATTTACTGTAAGCATATTTGGCATATATACACATAAAGTAAGGATAAAAAAGAAAGACAATCATCACTCTATTCATAATAAGTTTCTGCGCTGGTAAAAGGTTACTGTTAAGGATAGTGATAAAATAGTATCAGAGAATTCAAGTGTTCATCAAGCGAAAGTTGGAGTAGTTGGGAAAGAGAGGATAATGCTGTCTATTTTCATAGAGATAATTCAAGATCATGACTCTATATATACTACTCTTAAATAACATAAAACGTTTTCCGCTCTTTGAACAAAAATCAACAGCTTATAGAATTTATATAATCTTTGGTCTTTTTCTTTTATAAAATTGAGCTTTCAAATTTTGATAGTGTATATAGATTATGAACGGAGTCTTAATAAATGGTTCGAATTAAAACCAAGAATAAAATGTATAGCTACTGAGATTTAAGAAAGAAAAATAGTAACCCCGATGATGAGAAGGGAAGGTTCACGTGACTACTACAGTCCAAAAAATAAGGATATTTCAGGCACAAGAAATGACGATTAAGAAAAATAGTAAAATATACAAAGCGAAATAGATAACTAAGAGGTGCTTATTATTTAGATATATATTAACCTTTTGTTTACTTGAATTTGCATGACATTTGTTGTATGATCCAATCATTGTACAGAATATATATATATATATATATTATAGACATTTATTCAAATATTCAGCCATCTTTAATAAGAATAATAATATAAATGCTTACAATATAGCATTTTCTCGAATAATAGTAGCTTCTAGAAAATTAAGACGCTTGATATTCTGGAATATTACAACCGACAGTAGCCACAAGCCTTCCCCCTTTTTTTTACTATGTTCATTTCTTACAAAATAGGAGAAAAATATTTCAAATGAAAAGAGCAATATTTTCAGTGTAGAGTATATAGCGTAAATAGGAATTATACTATAATGGCATACAGATATATGTATATATTATATAGGGACATGCAATAGAACAAGAAAGAAAAAGAAAGAAAATTACAGTGAGATTTAGTGGTTGTTGCTTGACTGGCTGGGTCTTAATCTATAATCATTTTAATTTTATTTATATTTGACTGGACTGACTGGACTGACTGACTCCACTATAGAAGAAGAAAAAAAAAGATAAACCGAATTTCTCCTTTTTTAGTCCGACCTGTACATTTACAATATTATTAATTAATTTTTTTTTTCTCCCCTTGTTTTTTTTTGTATTGATTTACAAAAGCAAAAAATAATAATAAAGTAACTCGCTCGTCATGGTCATTCTGAGAACTGCATGGAGAAGTTTTGCGGCCAACAAGAGTGTGACCGAGACATTCTGTCAAAAGGCCGGTCACTGTAACAGTATTCACGTCTCACCAACTAACACCCAGTGGTTCCAAAGTGCAGTCAAAGGTACCTTCGTACACAATATATATATATATATATGTGTGCATGTCAACAATAGTGACAGTGATAATATCAAGTCAAAGAAACTTAATATATATAAGAAAGCAGAAGAATAATAAAGAGGAAGAGGGGGAATAGAATTATACAAGGGGTTGTTTATTAAACATACACTTTTATGCTAACAATAAATAAATAAATAGCAAATGGATCTGTTTTTGGTGCAATTCCTTCAATCTGTGGCCAAAAGGTATGTTAACTATGAATATGGTCTTTATATTGTTTTTAGATCACAAAGATTTAAGTGTTAATAATAATGCATTTCTTTTAAAAAAAAAAACAAATTTTTATAGCGAGGATTTCATGCTTCAGGTAACCAACATAAACACCAACAAAAATTAAGAGAAGAAGAAGAATAAAACGAGCAAACGAACGAACGAAAGAATAGATAAACGAAAGAATGATAATAAAAGCAAATTAGTCCAAAGAGATATGGGATATGCTTTTACTATTACTATTACTATTATTATTATCGTCATCATTATCGACCATTACTACCATTACTACCATTACTATCGTTCAAATATATATATATATATATATATATATGGGATAAAAAGAGAATACGATTGACTGACAAGAAAAGATTTTATAATGTACCAAAACACACATATGGATCTATACATATACATTATATACATATATTATATGTGATTAGTTCCCAGTCGATCTTCCAAGAAGGATCCCTATGAGCAGCTAGGCGTTGGAAAGACAGCTTCCCAATCTGATATCAAAAAAGCTTATTATGCGGCAAGTATAATTGAAATTCATCTAAATGCATTATGTATATCTATATTGTACAATCTTAGTCTAGAAGTACCCTTATTTCTTTATCAACCAGAAGGAAGATCAAAAGAAGATGAATTGTTCATTTATTTAAATTATATATACCATGTTATAATCTTAATTTATTTTATGAAAAGACAAGAGCCATCATCCTGACATTTCTCTATTTTATATTTACATGTATTCTGACTGTCTATATATCTATTTCTTACGTTTTATTAGCTCGCCAAAAAATACCATCCTGACACCAACAAGGATAAAGATGCACGTGAAAAGTTTGTTCAGATCCAGGAAGCCTATGAGATCCTTTCCGATGAACAGAAACGTCAGCAGTATGATCAATTTGGTCATGGTTTTGAAGGTAAATTCAATATGACCCTATCATAAATAAACCAATACATACATTATATATATATATATATATATTCACTGACACACACACACACATTAGGGGCTGGAGGTTCAGGTGGCTTCCACGGTGGTGGAGGAGGTTTCCCAGGTGGTTTTGATCCCAATGACATCTTTAGTCAGTTCTTTGGCGGTGGTCGCGGAGGAGGCGGTCGCGGAGGCAATGATCCTTTCCGTAATGCACCTGGTGATGATATTCAGGTAAACATCTTATATAGATACAAAATATTATAATAAGAAAAGAAAGGGGAAATAAAGAAAGCCAAAAAGGAGAGAAAGAAGGGGAGAGAAAGGATAACGAGTAAGAGTTAAGAAACAATACTAGATTTATTATCTATATATCTATCTGCTCTTTTTTTTAAAATAATAATAATAATAATTACCATTTAATGTTTAACGTTTAATGCTCAACGCTTAACATTAGGTTCCCCTGACATTGTCGTTCATGGAAGCCGTCAAGGGTACGACCAAGTTCGTAAATGTGGATAAGGTAGTCAACTGCTCGACCTGCAAGGGCAGCGGCATGAAAGCTGGCAAACAAAAGAGCACATGTCAGAGTTGCCATGGCTCGGGTGTACAGACCATCATGATGGGTGGATTCCACATGCAGACTACGTGTCAGACTTGCGGAGGCGTCGGTACTTCTATCCCTCACGGCGCAGGTTGTTCCCCTTGCGACGGTGTGGGAAAAGTGCGCGACCGCAAGACAGTTCAGGTCAATGTTCCCCCAGGTGTCGATCAAAATTCACGCATCAGAGTTTCTGGTGAAGGCGACGCCCCTATCAAGGGACAGGGATCCAATGGCGATCTATTTGTTACTCTCAACGTAAAGTATCCTAAAAGAGTGTCATATCAACCAACATACCAACACACACACACGCACACACACACACAATCTAATATTTTCTATGGCTATTGTTATCTATACCTATAGGTAATCCCTTCAAAGATATTCCACAGAAAGGACTATGATCTATTTGTTGAAGCCAAATTGCCTTTCTACAAGGCCATGTTGGGTGGCCAGATCCGTATTCCTACTGTCGATGGCGATGTAGACCTAAAGATCCCCTCTGGCTCCCAGCCGGGTGACAATGTGTCTCTGCGCGGCCGTGGTGTTCAGCGTCTTCGCAGCAATATCCGGGGAGACCAGATCGTGACTCTCAAGGTCGAGCTTCCCCGATCTCTCAAGGGAAAACAGCGTGAATTGATTGAGCAGTACGCTAGTCTTGTAGACGAAGACTATCGTCCCAAAGAATCCGTAACACCTACATCCCCAGATACTCCTCCCCCTTCTCCCTCTCCCTCTTCTTCTTCTTCTTCTTTTGAAAACGACAACGACGACGACGATATCAAAGAATCGACCAAAGAAACCGAGAAACACAAAGGTTTCCTGAAGAATGCCTTTGGAAAACTCAAGGACAAAATCTACCACGAAGACAAGGACAAAAAGGATAAGGACAACAACACATCTTCATAAACGTTGCTTTTCTTTTCTTTTCTTTTGATTTTTTTTGATGTTTGATGTTTGATTTTGTTATGTTTTGTTATGTTATATTTTGTATTCCCCCCCCTTTTCCTCTTCTTTTTACACTTCTTTGTCCAAAATAGAATATTTGTCTCTCTAACTATCTATCTCTCTTTTTTTTTTCTCTTTATAAATGAAATAAAATAAAATGTCAATTCCAAATAGAACGAGAAAGGAATAAAGGAAGAAAGATAAAGAGAATATTTATCCTCGCATATCCACGCATGGATAATGAATTGTAGAAGAGGATGATAAGAATATATATATAAAGATATATAGATAGGCTTTGGCGTGTAAGAGAAGAAAAGGTGTGTTAGAGGGGATGGAAAGAATATATTTGGTTAATTTGGTTAATTTGGTAAATCTGGTAAATTGGGCTCGTTTGACTTGGGTTGACTGATCTCTTTTCTTCTTCTTCTTCTTCTTCCTTTTACTTATTCTTTTTTACTTCATTTTTCTTTGGGTTTGGGTTTGGGTTTGGTTTAAGGTTTGTTGACGTATTGGCGCATTCGATCTAGTTCCTTGTGCACATCTTTTCTGCTAATAGTCGACCTTCGGCCAGTACCATCTTCACCACGTCCATTGGAAGCCGCGGTATTCAAAAGAGATACAGGCGAGGCAGCTGTAGGCGAGGCAGGAGACCCACCAGATGTCGCCTTTTTGGATAGCAAGGACTGGAAAAAGTTGGCCAAGACTTCGTGAGAAGGTCCTCCGGGTCCACCAGCGCCACTGCTCAATGGACTACCGGGACTTCCGGCCGCAGCAGGCACATTATTTCCAAGACTGGTTTGGATACGATCCACAGGATTAGGGCTTGCCGTCACTCCCTTTAATCCAGGCTTGTCCAAAGGTGAATCCTTATGTTGATTTTTGAAGTTTTTATTAGTACTTAATTCATTTATTAATTCGTTCAATTATATTATATTATATTACTGCTTCTACTGTTTTTTTTTTAAAAAAATAATAATAACAATAATATAAAATTACCTTGTGTCTTCTTCCATTTTCTTCTCTCTCTGCGCCTACACGCATCATATCTGCGGTCACAGGCGAGGCACCCAGTGGTCCGACCACACTAGGTCGTGCAATTGCAGCACTTCCAGTACCCTGTCGGGTAGAAGTGCCTTCAGATGCTCTTTGAAGAGTCTCAAAGTGACGCTCAAAGAATACTTGCTCATCTTCACATGCAGTAGTCGGAGGAATGTTGAGAGGCTGTTGTATAATTTGTTTTAATTAGCAGCCCAAACCTCTCCCTCTCTCCATTTTATATTAATATTGTGATTTACCTGTTCTTCGGTTTCTGGATCGGGTATTGCGTCTTCGTAGATACCTCTCGCACCATGACTTCCAGGCTGCTGTCGGTCCACAATAGCTTCCATATCAGAATCCCATCCCTGATGCACACTCTCACAGTCAAAGCCATCACGTAACACTCGCAATTTTCCCCACGAGTCCCAGCCCGAGGGTACTAATACCGCATCTCTTTCTACCACCTGAGCCTTTGTGGTGAAAGGGAACGTTTTGGTGGTTGTGGCCAATAGACGATGTAAGAGATACTGGCGCAGATTGTGGAAAGTGTAGGGTTGGAGAGTCGAGGTGTAGAACAAGGATGCACCGTCTAGATAATTATTGATATTAGTTTATAAGTTATGCAGAGTAAATGCACAACATCCACACAATGATCTAACTATTGACCACCTCTTTTATTCTGTTTTCTATTTCTCTATTTCTCTCTCTATATATACACATCTCCCTCCCATATGTCTTTTCTCTGGTATATAGATAGTGGGAATAATACTTGCACTTCATGCACACACAGCGAAGAGTCTGTTGGATGAAATCAAATTGTTCTTCCTTGTAGTCTTGTGTTTGCTCAAGTTTGTTAAGTGTGTCACTCTACAAACTGGTCGTGTGAATTTAAAGGCCAAGAAAGAAAACAAGAAAGAAAATGACAACGAATGTATCTAACCTTGCAACAGACAACTACAATTGGAATACCCAAGTTTGTTGTGAGGCAGCCCTGAGTCAATGGTAAGGTAACTTGGTCTGCAGCTGTCGTGGTTGTCACAAGCGGTGCGGTCACAAATCCAGATGGTGTAGATGGAACTGAACTTGTTGATGTGGATGGTACGACGGCAAACCCGGTTGTGAGGGGTGAAGGTTCAGAATATGTTTGAAGGTAATGTTCAACTGTAAAAGATATATATATATTATGCACACATCCATAATTTAATTACAAGCATCTTTATTTTCACTCTTATATATATATATATATATATATATATATATATATATTGATTGATTGATTGATTGATATTCCATCTCATGGATTTCACACAACAAACCTTTTTCTCTTAATTCATCCACAATAGCCTTTCCACGACTCCATGATTCACCAGCACTGCCTTCTTTGCAGATCTCATCAATGGCATGTTGCAACACATTAATCCAGCGTTGAAGTGTTTCAAGGAATTTCCAGGGACGTGTCCAGTCCAAGACGATCAGTACTGTAGAGTCTGCAAGTGTATGAGAGCTGAGGGCAAACTTGAGAAGTGGGAGGTATTCTGGTGCCGACAAGCCCAACTGATATAATCCCAAGCGTGCAATAGCTTTTATATATATATATATATTTATTTTATTATTATCATTATCATTATCATTATCATTATTGCAAGGAGAATATAGATATATAAAGGAAGAAGTGTTATTATTGTTTTTGAGATTATTGTGGTATTTTGTTGAGTTATTTGATAGATTAAATATTAATTAAATATTATTAAATTAAATTAAATTAAATTATCATATCATATTGGCTTCCTTTTTTTTGTAATTTAAAAGTCTCACCTTCATTCTCTTCATCGTGAACTTCAATGAATGTGTAGCTTAGGGCAAGGGTGGCGGTTGCGTCGTCTTTGTCAAGCATGTCAAGTGGCATGGGGGTATAGTTGTTGGTGGCATTGACACCAAATGAATCATTGGCCGAGACTTCGTCATTATCAAGCTTGACAGCTTGCGGTCCTGGATCGTGTTTGAGGTAGTGGATGAGAGTTGACTTGCCCGAACCGGGATCACCTATGTATATATGTATGTGTGTTGTGTATGTGTGTATATTGTATATGTGTGTGCGTATGCGTATGCGTGCGTGTGTGCGTGCGTGCGTGTGCGTGTAGTATGTGGTACGTGTGTAGTGTGCATATATATATATATATATATATTATAATTTTTTTTTTACAAAGAGGCATAATTGTTTAGCAAGAGGTATTTTTTTTTGTTTTTGTAGATTGTATATATTGTGTTTAAATTTGCCCAAATGTATAATGAAATTGAATGTAATGTAGTGTTTGAATTCAAGACTTTTGCTTATTCATCCATTCTTTTCCTTTTTTCCTTTTCTCATTGTACTGTATTGACCTTTTCTTTCTTTTCTTTTCTATTTTCTTCTCTTGTCTTTATATTTCTTTTTTGAGGTTGCCTCTAAATAAAGATTCTGAATTTGCTGTATATTACCTAAGATGAGTACATTCTTGCTTGGGACCATCTTGGATGATGCAGTTCCCTTTAGAATGGTGGACCAAATTTCATCGCGTTCGGGATTCGTTTGAGTGCCTGTACCCGATGGTTGAGAGGTGGTCGACTGGCTTTGGGTCGGGATTGCCGTCAATAGACTTAGGTTTTGGTTGGAGGTTTCGGGCAAAGTAACCGTCATTTAAAACAAACAGAAGAAAAAGAAAAGAAAGAAGAAGTAATAATATAGAAATAATAAAGAGAGAATAAAGGTGGGATTTTGACCTAGAAAAAAAAAATAACAATAAAAAAAATTATATATATATTTATATAAAATAAGGTGTGTGTGCGTGTGTGTGTGTGTGTACAAGTTTACTTGACTTTTTTTTTTATATATAAATATATATCCATTTTTCTCCATTTTTCTTAACCCCCCGACCTTATAAAAAATCAAATATACATTAGTCCCCTCACTCAATCACTCACTCACTCGCACAGTAATTTGTGTTTTTGCCCTCTTTATATATATATACGATTTTTTCTTGTCTTATCCTTCATTATCAAATTTTTGCCTTTGTACATTTTCACACCTTTTATTATATTTTTATAGCAGTGATTATTCCTAGTTTTTAATTTTATTTCATTTTTGAAATTCTTCTTCATCTTGTACCACTACTACGGCTGCTACTGCTACTACTTCTTTTACTTCTTCAATTACTACTATTACTACTATTACTTCTTTTTTTTTCTTTGGTTCATTTTCGCGCTGTTTCAAATAACTATATATATATATATAAAAGGGGGGGAGGGGGGGGTAGAGGATTTAAACAAAAGAATGGACAAGTGAATAAGCGAACAAATAATGAGAGAGAGAGAGAGAAATAATGGTGACGTTTACCTTTTTTTCTTTTCTCTTTTTTTTTGATACCAAAAAAAGAAAGATTAATATATATCTCTTTAAAGTTTATTTAAAAATAATAAAATAAATAAGACAATGTTCAGACGTAGAGTAAAGAAAGCCGAAAAACCAAGCTTTCCAGCTGATATTGACGGCTTTGGATATGTAATCAAATCTGACGGAAGCATCAGAAGCAAAGAGGAAGGCAAGCCTTTTTCTTTTTATTTGCTTTTACTTTATTTTATATGCATATTCGTATTCATATATACATACACACACGCATAAGCAAATAAACTCATTCAGACAAATCTATGCACATACATTAACGCGTACAAACACACAGACACTCCTTATAACTTTGAAGTCATTCCAAAGGATCGTCCTTACAATGAAGCACGTTATGATGCATTTATCGGTACAGAAATCATCATTTGATTGTGTGAATCTTATCTGACTAGATCATATACATGTATACATCTTTAATAGCATTGATTGGTGATGAGGTTGAAAAGAGACTTCAACAAGAACCTCTTTGTTTCCAAAAGACACTTATTCCTAAGGGCGCCAAAGAATCCGATCCTCACACATACATTTATATGACGTAAATTCAATCTGTTTTGATATATATATACGTACATACATACATACATACATACATATATGTCTTGCTTACTTGAATTGACATTTTGTGCGTGGCATTTTATGTGGCATATATTTTACGCACAGACCAAATGCATTGACGACCACAGACAAACTCCTGTTCTTGATCCCCGGCAACAACACGAGGTAAAGGAAGATTAAAGATATTTATTATTACTATTATTATTGCTATTTAATACGTGTGGATGTGGATGTGGATGTGGATGTGGTCAAGGGCTATTATTCTGATTTCTCTCTCCTTGATTATTATTATTTTATAATAATAATAATAATAATAATACTAATTTTTATAGAATCGGACAGTGGAGTAGACGTGTGATGTGCGATGAGAGTATAATGGTAAATATGTGTAAGCAAAAGAGGGAAAAAAGAAAAGAAAAGAAAATGTATGCTAAAGTGACAAATTATAGAGTGGATCGATGATCGAAGTTGCTACGATGGCTAAAGATAGAGGCTATGAAACTATCATCTTCAACCCAAACGGTATATACTGGTACAACAACAAAGCTTGGGTTAGTAACACTACAGTGACATCTGTGGGATGCGTGGAATGTGTGCATGTTATTAATATCAAATACAGGAAGTACCACCACTTAAAAATATCGACTTTATTACCGTTCCTGGTAATATATTTATATCCTTCACATACACATGTATAATATATCTGCTTGATTTTACCCTCCCAACCCTACCTTTTCTCCAGTAGCAATTAGTGGTGGTGACAGTGGTGGTGACAGTGGTGATGATTGATAATGATAGTGATACCATTTTCATTACTATTATTATTCCAATTACCATTACAATTACTATTGTTGTAGTCGTAGTAGTAGCTGTTGTTGTTGTTATTGTTTCTTTAGAAAAGGAGAAGGGGTATAGGAGGGGCTAGAACAGCAAAATATGGCAATATGAAAGCTTATGATTCCTTTTTTGGCTAGAAAATGACTCGCCCGAAGCACATTGCCACTACGTGTTTGAAAACTTTGTTAGGTGAGTCAAATAATAATAACAATAGTAATTATGCTACCATACGTATGCATGTATGTATGTATGTATGTATATATATATGTTTAGCTTGCTCTTTTGTCATTATCGAATCCTACTAACCATCTATACTATACATGTATATGTATGACTTCTTTTGACAGAAATACAAAGGCTACAAGAATCGCAGCAATTACTCTTGGATGGGGTGGTCACTGCTTTACTGAAATTCTCAACAAGAATTGTAAGATCGATCAAAAAAAAATAGAACCAAAACCAAAACCAAACAATCATCTCTTACAAGATGTGCATGAGTTCATATGACAATTTTATTTATTTATTTTTATTTTTCAGTTGACTTTCTTAAAGACCGCATGCAGGCCGTAGCAATGGCTGACAGTGTTCATTCGAGAGATCTTGTGGATGGTTCTGACAAGAGAGCATGGATGTTGAGTGTAGGTCAACAAGATAACCTAGAAATCTAGAATAAGTATTATGTTTATGATCATGCTTATTCTTATGATTATAATTATAATTATGATTATTGCGCGTGTGTGCGTGTGTGCGTATGTAAATGAAAAATAATCCAAATCATTATTTTCTTTATGTAGCATGCTGTCAACTGGGCAGTGTCGCAGCAAGCCCGTGGTGAGATCATTGCTGACACTCGTTTCGGATGCGAAGTATTATCATCAAGTAAGTGTTATATATGTGTATTGCAAAAAAAAAAGACTCTAGACTTCTTATAAATGTTCTTTATTTCTTTGTGTCTTTGATTTACAAAATTAGATTGTGAGATCGCAGACTTTACACTTCCTTCTAGTATCAAAGACATTGTGAAGTTTATCGATATCAAGATGGGAGACCTCAAGCTTGAAATTGAGGGTAATGGTGATCAGGAGGAAGAGGAGGAATCGGAATTGACCAAGGAAGAAGAGGCTGAGTTGAAGGAGCACTTGAGTATATTGAGTGTTGGATAAGTTTGATTATGGTATTTTGGCTGTTGTTTAGTAATACAACACAACACAACACAACACAATACAATACAGCTACCAAGGAATCAAAAATCAAAAACCAATAAGTGGTTCATAGTGAGAACATCAAAATATCAAATCTCATGTATCAAATGGCAAATATCTTTCCCTTTGATCTCTTGACTGTTGAGAGCATGTATAGATGTAATGTAATGTATGTAATCTATGTATTTCATTCATATTACAAATGGGCCAAGTCAGTTGATTTGGTTGTATAAATGCATATATATATACTTGTCTGCAGTGTACATAAATGGATAGAACCCCTTTGAGTTTAGTGCTTTAAATCTTACAAGATATAGTTCATGTCACTATATGTTGTGTGTGGGTGTAAATATAGCCTGAAGCCAAACAACAAACTGTTTGTGAAGGAGGAACATACAAAATAGAAATAGGAAGAGAGAAAGAGGGTTGGAGAAGAAAACAAGGGATAATGGGGCGAACAGTTTATTCTTACAAGAAAATAAATATAACTGCTTTTGTAAGCAATAAGCAATAAGCAATAAGCAGTAAAAAAAAACAAGCAGTAAGCAGTAAGCAGTAATCAGTAAGAACAACTCATAGCTCTTGCCTTGCCTTACTTTACCTTACTTCACCTTCCCTTGTCTTCCCTTGCCTTTACCCCTCTATCCCTCTTCTTCCCTCCCCTTCCCCTTCTCTCCCCCTCTCCTCCTCCTCTTGCTCTAACTTTTACTCTTACTCTCTGCCTTTATGTTTCTATCCCTTCCAAACATCCTCCTTTAATTATTGTTATTATATGCGTGTGTATATTTTGCAAAAAGAAAAGGAATCATTGTTATGATTGCTATATGGACCTGCCCTGATTATGAAAATCTCTTTTATTTTTACTTTTTTTTTTATTCTTAATAAACTGACAGCAAGGCACTTGCAGTACCAGAAAATACATTGTATATTTAAATATAGAGAGAAAGATATTAACAGCAAGGCAGAAGCACAGCCATCATGTCAAATACTCTCAGGTATACAGTTTTGTTTATATCCTACCTCTTTATTTGCTATTCTTATATATAAGCTTCTTCTTCTTATTCTTATTTACTTACTTATTTAACTAAATAAATAAAAACCCAAAAATAATGATCTCTAACCCTTTCGCTTCCCTATCCTTCGTTTCCCTTTAGTTGACCTTCCTCCGCTTTCCCCTGAGAATACACACAATATAGACTCAAAGGCGACTATGGAATCTTAAGCATATATATATAGTTTGCCACCAGAAAAAAAGAAGAAGAATAAGAAAAAGAAAAACCAGCACCTTATTCTTTTCTTTAGTTTCTTATTCTTTATCGTCTTCTTCTTTTGATAAATAGATAGGGTATCGAGCTTTAGTATTTTGAGAAATAAGGATCTTACTTTATCCTTTTTCAATTATTGTTTGGATACTTTGAACATAAGGATAAAGGGGGATGAGGCGCCAAATGATAATAATAAATAAACAATAATAAATAAGATAAATAACGGAGTGTCGGACAGCAAGTTTAAGATGTGATGAACAAGGCCAAGCAAAATAAAATAAAAGGGATTTACTATTATTTTAGAGGTAAACATTAATGCAGACCAAAGATAGATTCTATCGAATAAGATCAAACTTATAAGCCAACCAATAGACACAATTCACTAAATATAAATATAAATATAAAAATAAAAATAAAAATAAAAATAAAAATAAGAGTAAGAATAAGAATAAGAATATATTGTACAGGTTAGTATAAATATTTATATATATTATATATTACTTATTTATATTATGGGCAATAATAATTAATACGTTACTATAGAAACAACCTCTTTTTAACATGTCCAGTGCTAAATCTTTTTTTTTTTTTTCAAAAAATAATAATAATAAATCAATTCTGTTTTATTATTTTTTTGGTTGGATTTGCAAATCTATAAGTTTAAGTCGATCTTACTTTCTTTTCTTTTTCTTTTTTCTTTTTCTTTTCTTTCTCTATTAATTACCTTGGTTACCATTTCTATATCTTCTGCATTTTCTACTTGCTCTATCACTACCTCTTGTTCTCATTTTGATTTCCTCTCTTAATAACTACATAGACAATATGTACCAAAGCATGGGCCAAGCAACCCCGTACAGTTCTCTGTCGGACATCTACCCAAATCAATACAACTCTCCCGTAATGTCTCCCTCTTCTGCGCCCATCACAGGCAGTCCTCTTGGTTGTGAGCCCTACAGCACACACCAAAGCTCTCTTGGAAGTCCAAGCCCCACTCATACCCCTACTCAAATAAACGCTCAGACAACAAGACCCAACTCCACTTCCACTTCGAGTCCTATTTCCACGTCTACCTCTAGTCCCAGTCCTAGCCACAATAGCCACCAACCCACAAACAACACAACCACAACCACAAACACTCACTATAGCACACCTACATCTACATCTACTGGCACATCTACAGCCACAGCTACATCGACACCTACCCCTACACACACATCAACATATACTCCAGCATCGTACCTCTCATCACACTGGTCTTCTCCCGGATTGTCTTGGTCAGCCAGTCCTCCGCTTCCAGTCACAAGCTACCAACCCAATCGACCATACTACTCAAACCTGAACAGTTCGTGTTTTTCCTCGACCACTTCTCTCACCGGTCTACCGATCCAAAGACCAAAGCTCACCACAACAGTATGGGAGGATGAATCTACAGTGTGTTACCAGGTAGACACTCAAAATGTGTGTGTTGCACGAAGACAAGGTAAAAATAAATAAATAAATAAATAAATAAATAAATAAATAGCTCGATAACAAACAAATAATAAAATGTTTAGTTTAATTTACAAACCTCACTCAATAGATAATGATATGATCAATGGTACCAAATTGCTCAACGTGGTGGGCATGTCTCGAGGCAAGCGCGATGGAATCCTAAAAAATGAAAAGGGCCGGGTGGTAGTCAAAGTAGGAGCAATGCATCTCAAGGGTGTTTGGTAAATATCAAGCCTTCTTTCTTTATCTATTTCTTTATATCCATAGATACATGTACATAGATATACATATAGTTTAATAATTATCCAGAATAAAAAAGAAAAGCATCCTAACAAGTCTAATAGGATTACATTTTCACGCGCCCGATACTTGGCCATGAAATTTAAGATTTATGATCTGCTGTTCCCCCTCTTCACAGACGATCCATCGGCCTATCTGCTGGTCTCCCTCGATCACCCGGCCAACAAGAATCTCCACACAGCAAAAGGCACCAAGACTACTTGTGAATCGATATGTGCTCCATCATGGGACACCTCACACACCACAGGCCTACCCAGGCTTTCTCAGTCTGAAGGCAAGCATTCTCTTTTATATATATATCTGTGTGTGTGTAAATTCTCAGGCATGTTTACTAACCCCAACCCAACCCCTTCTTTATATATTTATATTTATACAAACAGTGTCTCTACCTCATCCGTTTACATATAGCCCTGTCCCTGGATTGCTGAGTTCTCACTTTTTGCAAGACACACCTATGTACATGCAGTGTGAGCGAACACTTCAAAGGACAAGTTTCAGTGGTGTGTCATACCGACAATCCTATCCAGCAACTACAGCTACAGCTACAGCAACAACAATGACAACGACAACAACAGCCGCAGCAACAACCTTGCAACATCAACAGCATCAGCATCATAATCAACAACAACAACAACAGCAGCAGCAAATATATACAACCTTACACGACCTTGGATCAGAATCTTCCTCTTCTTCTTCTCCTTTGTACCAGCACCGTTCATTCTTGTCACATTCTCAACGCTTCAGTGATAATCTGGGACTAGAGTCTGAAGACTACAAGTACAAGTACTCTGTTGGTGGTTCTCAGAATGAATCATCTTTGTACCATTTACCCAAGTCCTTGCACACCTTACAGTTGACCGATCTCCCTTCAACGTTTGGCATGGAACAGACCTTGGGTAAACACAAACAAAAGGATCTAGAGAGTGCCTTTCAGATCCATTTACCCGAGAAGAAAGTCAAAAAATACATCAAAAAGAACTAATGCACATTTTTATTTTATTTTTAAACAAAATCCCACCCCTCCTCTTTTACTTACATAATAATAATAATAATAATAATACTTTTTTTCTCTCTCTCTCTCTTTCATTCAACCATTCAACCAATCAGCCAATTTCAATTAACCAAGCAACCAACCAATCAATCAATCAATCAATTTCTATCAATCAATTTCAATTAATTAATTAATTCATTCATTCATTCTTTCTTTCTTTCTTTCTTTATTTTACTTTCTCTTAATAGCTGTATAATTTCTTATATGTTAATCATTTTGTACAATCACAATTTTCGTGATTTCTTACTGTATTTTCACAAAACATTTGCCCAGTCTCTTTTTAATAAAAACAAAACAAAAAACCCACAAAAAAAATGAAAAACGAAAAAGGAGGAATTGTTAACTAATCCACCAATAAATTTTCTATAATATAATCCAATTGGATCCATAAAGATATTATTAATATTAATAATAATCTAATTGGTGAATAAGAGAATGATTCTTTCTTTATTTCTTTTATGACCTCTTTATTTTTGTCTGGATTGAGCAAATATATATATAAAAAGCATAAGATATAATATCAGTGCCACTCTCGTTATGTCTTTAGAAAAAGTAAATGTTCAACTGTCAAAACAGCGATTAAATCTTGTATTTACTAAAAGATAGAAATTGTGTCCAATTGAAAATAGGCTGTAGGAAAATAGGTAAAATTAAGGACCAAATGGCACATCATATAGCATCTAGGCTTACACGAGTAAACCTTTAGCGATCAAGGTAACTACATATATATATACATATATACACATGATTGCTTTATAAACATAGATAAATGGGGTATTTCTTCTTAATGTAGTCCTCTTGAGCGGGCCACCATTCTAACTCGTCCCTTTCTTTTTATAATTTCATTTTATATCTTTAAAACATTTCACTTCCCAAGTCACTTGACCTGGCTCTCAACTACTTTTTTTTTATTTATTTATATAAAAAATACCCCCCCCCCCCCACTTTCAAATTAATCTTTAAAAAGGAGTGTAGATGCTCTGTATGCAGGAACAAACGGTTAGGATTTGGTCGTGTATCTGTTTTGACGTTTGAGCGTCATAAAGACCACGATGAACGTATTGAAGACATCCATAATTGTAGGTTCTCTCTCTCTCTCTCTCTCTCTCTCTCTCTTTACTTTATTTAAAAGCTATTAGTTGCGAATATGACAGACAATTGAACATTGATTGTGTGAATGTAGCACCGGATTTTGAAGGGATCCTTGTTTCCTGGCTACGCAAAAAGGACAACTATAAGAGATGGAAAAAAGATGATCCACAAGACAAAACAAAAGATGCCCTGTGTACAGAAATTAAAGAACTCATGGAAGAGTGTGCAATCCTTCTCTGTCAAAAACAAGCCATTTACGCAAAGATCCAGCATATACAGCAGAATTTCCTTGAGTCACAAATACTTCACCGACTTCAATTCCGGCGGATTGAAGAAGGGATGAAACGTCATGGGGTGCCAAATGAACTCGTTGAAAACACTATAATGGGTATACACACACACACACACACACACACACACATATATATATATATATATATATACTTTTTACTTAACTTTCTTTATGTAGAGTTAATGATGAAAGTTTTCCCTTTCTATTACGATCTCGTTCCAGTAATGGGTGTTAATCTACAGACCGACCCTGTCTTAATTTCCTCGTCCACAGTCAAAACCTATCCTTGGGGCCCCCCCATTCCTTGGAAAAAAGCAGGTCTTAGAAACATCGATAATTCCGAGAGAACCAATGTGGTTGAATACATTAAGGAATCGGATATGCTTTATCAGAAGAAGGCAGAGGGCGAAGGAAAACCTAAGCTTCTTAATGTAGATTCCTCTGAGGCCGACCGACCCAGGAAAGGGGTTCGTGATAGAGATATTATGATGGATATAAGTGGGCTCGTTAGGGATTTCGATCAAGTAGAGGAAGAATAACTTTCTCTAGATAAGAAACGTTTCGAACTTCAAGAAGAACACACACTAAATATGGAAAGGATAAAGAAGCAAAGGATTACTTGGAGGAAAAAGTTAATGGAAGAAGAAAAGAGATTGGAGCTTGCAGAAGAAAAAGCTAAAGGAAGTGGCAGAAAAAAATGAAGCATTTAGGGTCAAAAGAAGTTTGGTTAAAACCGACTTTATTTTTGAATTGTATGGCGCAGGCTTTCCAAGAAAAAGGATTTTGGAGATTTTGGACAATACGGGGATATAGAAGGATAAATGTACATACGCAAGCCAAACAAAAAAAAATAGATTAATTATAAGCATTATACAGGAAGAAATGTCTTTAATGTATATTTCAATCTTGGTCAATTACCCCACTCTGTTCATAAACAAGTCGACATTGGGCTTGAATAAGCTGGAGGTGTATTTGGACTCTGTTGCCTATGAATATTGAAAAGTGTTATATTTCTGACAATAATCACAGTAATAAACTTGTTCCAATACTATTCAAAAGCGAAAGAGTCGAGTTAGAAGTTTTGAATTTTATGAACAAATTTGATATATATTTTATTCTTTTCCGGGATATTTAATTTACACTTCATAGTCTGAAATGACTAGCTTGTTAGTGCCATTTACATCACCTAATAAAAGGATAGATTTTGATGTCTTCAATAATATTTATTTGCTAATTGGTTTCAGCTTTTACTCATATAGGACTACTAGTAGTATTTAAATTTTGTTAAAAGAAAAATATTGGTAATTCCTACTATTTTCTGACCATCATCCTCAAATATCTTTTGACAAACACTCATTCTCTT
This sequence comes from Phycomyces blakesleeanus NRRL 1555(-), assembly GCF_001638985.1. Taxonomy (NCBI): domain Eukaryota; kingdom Fungi; phylum Mucoromycota; class Mucoromycetes; order Mucorales; family Phycomycetaceae; genus Phycomyces; species Phycomyces blakesleeanus. Next base: position 1,113,183 of record NW_017265139.1, on the reverse strand, counting down.
AAATAATCTTGACACCTTCAATTATCGGTATAACCTCATTTCAATAAAACTCAACCTGAAATTCACAATTCCGCTACTTATCGTATTGCGATGTGATCCAGATAATATATATGTATGTATGTATTTTGCGTTCTTTTCTACCGTTTAATTATTATTTAGTATCGCTTTGAAAGAAACGTGTGCTTCTTTCCTAGTAACTGTTTGTGTATTTTGTATCTACTTGTACAAGCAAAATAAATAAAAAAGCTTTTTCTTGTGTTCTTGAACAAAAAGTGCACAGACCACTTTAGAGTAACCTACAAATCGCCGTTATAGAAACTTGTATTCCCCTTTGAGAATTATTGCTACACCGATAAAAACTAAACTCTTCTTTACTCTTTTTACTTCCTTGCTTCACTTTACTTCACTTTGCAAAGGTATTTTGTACAGATTTTTTGATGAAATTTATAGGCTGTTACTACTGTCATATAAAAGTTACACAAACTCACAAAAAAGAGTTTACAGCTATGTCACTGCTCTGACGTGGGAGTCAAAAAAACACCCTGGCAAAAAAAAGCGCAGTCCCAAACTTTAGTCGCAGACTGTGGGTATATCAAAATAAAGCCCATTCAACCGACACGATTTTCTTCTCTTTAGCTTTTTTTATACTCTGGAGACGGGTACCCCCTGATTGCCTGTAGTTGAGTTTGACGCGCTACCTATAGGTGATTGGGAGACACTCTTTTTCCATTTTGTGCAGGAAAAAGCGGAAGTGCGTCGTCTCTAGCTTCTTAGTTAATTCTTAGAGGCGCAGATCAACATTGTTCTGAATTGTGAATTTAATTGTATAATTTCTGAAACAATGGCGACGAGCAATGTTTAAAAAAAGCTGCCGCCGAGTTAGCATCATGAAAGTTTATTGAGTGGAGGACGGGGAGGAAGTGGAGTTTACTGCCGACTCTTCATGAAATCCTTGTTCGAAGCTCTCTGGAACTGACGGTGTTGCTTGGTGGTCGAACACGCTGGACCCTGCTACTTTGTGGTAGGTTTCTCTGGTACGTTCGCAGGCCCTTCTCAGTGATGAGATAGGGTAGTTGGGATGAACCCGGTTGTTGTCTTACGCCACGGATGAACACCATTCCCACACCTCCTTCGCTACCAAGTCAGGTTTACGTCCTGAGGGAGATTGAGCCGCGTAATGCGGGGACAAAGAACTTGGTGTCATGCTTTTTATTTTTTTACATTAGTAAAAAAACATTAAGTGAAATCATATAAAATAAAATAGCTCCTTTATGTATATTTCTTTAAATAAATAAATAAAGCCTTTTTTTTTTTAATTATTATCGTCTTTAATACAAAACACGCGTTTGGACTTTTTTTTTACTTGATTGAAGAGGTTAATTTTGTAATTAGAAAGTCTCCTTTATAAGAAAAATTAATCTAGTTAAAGAAATCTGAAGATTAATATAATATAATATGGGTGCTCTTATAATTTTGTTGATCGCCGTGTTGAATTGTATAGGCTTTATTTGTCTGTAAAGTCCATTAGGAAAACTCAGAATAATTCTTAAGAATGCCAATGGCGTGAAATTCATAACTGAATTTGGCTAATCTGTATGGAAATTGTAAAGGAGATGCACCGGAATGAAATAGAAGGAAAAAATAAAATAAAAAAGAAGAGAGACGAAAAGGTATAAAAAATGTGTGTTTGAAAGAGAGACATAAAAGGTGTGGTGAATTGAGTACACAAGCAATGTCTTCGTTGTATTTACACAGGCTGTGGATAGAAAAGTTCAATTTGGATGTATTTATGAAACAATAATCATTATCGACAAGTCTTTTTGTACTTTGAATATCAATAAATGCTTGGTACCCTCTATTCGCTATTACATACGCACACGCACAATTGTATTCATAGTGGAAAATATGATTTGAATTCAAATAAGAAGAGTGAACAAGTATTGATACATTACAAAGTACAACCCTTCAATATTTTCTATAAAAATAACTATCAAAAGCACCAGCTGCTCTTATATTACAGCTCTTAAAGATAATTTGGCAGATATAGGATATGTTGGCTAGCAAGGTATGTATATCATAAAAGAGATACATTGTCATATTGAGCTGCACGGAGTGAAGTGATATTTTGATAGATGCCGGCTATTATAGTCGATTCTTTGATAGAGTCTATTTGTATGTTGTTTTTTTGCTTTGTTCTGCTTTGTTTAAGCTCAAGCAATCAAAAGATACTGTGGTTTTGCCATTTCCATATCGTCGATTTTCTTTAAACTAGATAATGTTGGTAAAAGTCCAAATTATAAGAAAAAATGAATAAAAATAATGAGTAAAGGCAATACTAATAGTAGTAAAAGTAGGCATTTAAATACGGCGCTTCTATCTCGATTATGTTGCCTCCCAGCTTGGAGCAAAAGTTTATTTTATCATGACTCTTTTTCTCTCGAGCATGGTATTTCTCTGGAACTTGTAATTGGTCTAACACGATGCTCTTGTCTTAGACATGGTCTGTATAGAACCTTTGTTCTTTTGTTGACAGTTGCCGTTTTATTTTTTGCTATTGCTCAGAATCAATAAAGGTGCCTCGATACTGTGTTATTGGATTCCAGAATCATGGATACACCTCAAACAAAAAACAGAAAAACAGAAAAAAACCAAGTCACTCTCCTTGTATTGAACTGCAAAATATTCTTTTTGTCCTTGAGAATCTTAGATTAGAACTGACAGCAATAAGAAAATAAGTCAAAGTTTGATATCTTAGTCTCTGTGTTTTTTAATGGATTGCATTTGATCTTTATTCCAAAAGAAAGAGAGGTTGCTTAATAAGGGATTTATGTTCTGGGGAGTTGAAGAAGAAGAATAAAATGAACGAAAATAAATTAAATTTTTGGTGTGTATACGTGGTTCGCTTGGTTCAATAATCAATCTTGATGAATCTGGCCTTTGTTTGCTTGGAATTTTCATGATCTAACTCTTATCTTTTATATTAATAATGATATTAATAGGAACAGTAATAAGGGTAGCAAAATAAGAAGAAACGAATGAAAAATATATTATCCCATGTACATTGTATATAAAATTAGTCTTTGTTTAAAGAATGACGATTGTGGCGGGTTCTCTAGGTCTAGGTTAAATCAAACTAGACTAGGCTTATTTTATGATTAATATTAATATTAATATTAATATTAATATGAGGCTCATACGAGTCAGGATCTCTTTAATATTGACTTTGTTTGTTTAGGGTTTCGTGGCTCTTTATTTTATAAGAAAGAAAGGTAGACATAAGGGGGAAGGGGAGAAAGGTAAATTGAGTACCTTTATTTTATCTGTGTGTAAATAGATTGCTTGATATTCATCTTCTTCCAGTTTCACATCAGCCACAGCGTCATTTAGGTTCTTCCAACTGTGGAAACTCGTATACTTGATGCATTATTGGATTCTTATATTTCTTAAATAAAGGTCGGTATCATATAAATGACACAAAGGGGATATGTAACTATTGTGTTTCTTCTTTCTTCATTAATTGCCACACGTATATTGATAAATCAATAAATTTATATATATAAACATTTCCTTTTTGATCTTCCTTTTCATTTTGATCTTCATCTTCATAATAAAAATTATATATATATATACATTTGAAATCCGACCAATGTTTTTTCTTTTTATTTTATTTTCAGTAGGTGACTATAATTAAGGGCGGAAAAAGGCTTAATACATATATATACATAGCTATGTACATATATCTTTGTAAAGAAGTGATAGAAGAATAAGTTAAAAAAGTATATAATACAATAGACACTAGGCATGATACACATCATACAGTAAATATTAATAAATAAATATATAAAAAAGGGTCAGCCACCATTTTTGAATAATTTTGGAGTGAAATCAAGTGAGATCTTTTTTTAACTACAACAAGCTTTTTTTTTCTTTTCTTTTTTCTGTGCGATTGCTTGTACGAGGCGTCGCCTTAGTTTCCCTAAATGGGATAGGCAGGTCACCGCCAATTCGTAGTCGGAGTTATAGTTGATGTGGTTCTCGTGGTGGGAGTAATGTGGCGCGGGTCAATGAGCCAATCCGCTAAAAGCCACATTGACCGGCTTGGCACTGTTACAAAAAAAGAAAATCCAGCCCGTGTCACAGCTGGAGAACAAATAAAATAAATAAAATAAAATAAAAATTAAAGTAGAGAGAAAGAGAAAAAAAAAAAAGAGCGCGGACAAGAGTGAAATAAAAACAACAAAAGTATACGTCCATTTTAATATATAAATCCCTACATACATTAATAAATGGTTGCTAGGTTACTGATATAAGAATTAAAGAGTTTGCAAAAAAAAAAAATTAAAAAAATTAAAACCAAAAAGGTAAGACAAAATAAAACTTAAATTCATCAGCCCTTTTTTTCCCTTTTCTTCTTTGCATTTTTTTACCCTACTTGTATATTTATTTAAAGACGTATAACTATATATATATATATATATTAAATAAATAAATAAAAAGAGAGAGAGAGAGAGAGAGAAAAGAAGATCCCTGGATCTAATGAATTAAGGCTCGATATCGATCACGTGACCCTGCCAAAGCTGTCATAATAGTAACAATGATATCTAATTATAAAAGGGTGGTTGTGCATAGTATTAAGACCCTTCATAAAGACATATTGCACAAAGAAAAAGGTTTCTATTATTGAATATAAATATACTATGTATGAAAGGGAAATCCTCCAAAAATAATGATGATAGAAAAAGAGGGGGGAGGGGAGTACAGCGTTGTACACCTATAGTTATTTATAATTACTTATTGGTACTGTGGCATACCATTCAATGCCTCTTTTAAAACAGAATACTATGCCAAAATAACACTAAAAAAGACGAAGAAAAAAAAAAAGAGGAAATATTATGAAAAGGGAAAGAATATCAGCAGCAGTAATTATCAATGCTGATTATGATGAGTATGAGGTCATAAGCTTTATTTTATCGTTTTTATTTATGGGAGAGGCAGCGGTCACTGCATTGACCATGTCATCTTTAAGATCGATTAGTTTGGCAACCACATAGACTCTTTCTCTTTCGTTCTGTTTTGTTTTCGATTCAATTATTTTCTACACAAATTCCAATTTGAATATAAGAATTGATATCAGCGGTAGAACAGAGAAATTGAACAAATATCCTAAATCCAGGTTAGACAAAGGTTGTTGGTGCAACCTTATCCTACTCTCTCTCTCTCTTTTATACTCACACACATGCAAGGAATAAAGAAATAATATTCAAGTGGGGGACCAACTCAGAAATCTTGGCAAAATATATTGTTATACTTCCACACGTACAAACACATACAAAGATATACATTTGATGGTGTTCCTTTGTCGAGAAGATAGTCTCTTGGTATATTAAACCTACAAGAGTACAAGTGGACAAGAGGAAGGATGAGCAAAGCAGTAAAAGAGTGGACAAAAATGATGATTCTGGATATTGTATAGATTAACCCAGGAAACAGTATAAAGTATAAGAGGGGGGTATTGATACTATTATTATTGTTGTTATTTGTTTGGGTGGTTTATATAGTAGTTAATAGAGAGAGTATTTTGATGGACAATAGAGATTCTTGTCCTTCCATTTTGAACCAAAATAAAAATAAAATAAAAGCACACGATGCTATATAATTTTTTATATATATAAAAGTCCAGACAGGCGCATGAGCCGGTTTTTGTTTAACCAAAAAGAAAAAAAAAGAAAATTCAACCAGCCTCACAATTAAAATAAACTATAATTTTCTATTTTTCTATTATTTATTTATTTTTTCTTTTTTTTATTTCAACATCCAATGAACATCACTGATTTATTTTATTATTATAATTTTTTTATTATAATAATTTTTGCTGGTCTTCATTTCCCACTGCTCATTTTTCTCTTTCTTTCTTTCTTCCCTTTTTTATATATATATATTTTTTTTTATTTCTTTCGTCTTCTTCTTCTTCTTCTTCTTGTTCTTTACTCTTATATACAAAATATACAAAATATAAATATTAAAGTAGAAGATAGGCAAAATCAACCAGCAAGCCAACCAGCAACTTATTCACTACACAAAATATCATATATTACACTACACTACACTGCACTGCACTAAATTACATTAAAAGCATTATTTTATATGACAACTGTAAAATTGATGATGGACCGACCAACACACGAGTCCCTTGAACACCACGACCACCCAAACTATCTCCCCACCCCCGTCACACCACTCGATGATTATCGCGAGACAAAGACTGAAGGTGGACTCTATGGAACATTCGCTGTCCAAACAGACTCAAGAAACACAACCGATAAGCAGTTCTCCTGCCACGAATGTAACCAGACGTTTAGCCGGCCACACAATCTAAAGTCCCACTTAACAACCCATTCCTCCGAACGCCCTTTCCAGGTATGTATCCCAAACACTTCTGTCCTTTCTCTCGCTGGGTTTTATATTACTATTATTACTATCATTACTGTTCTTGGATGTGTCCTGAACAAAACAATATCTTGGGATAAAGAAATATGTATATTTAGTTTAAATTGTATTGGACTCTGAGTGTTGGTCTAAGCTGGTTAGCCAAATGGCTGGCTTAGCTTAGGATTTAATAGAAAAAGGGAAAATATATATATATATTATTAATATCTTTTTTGAATAAATTAATTAATATATTTATATATCCAAGTTTACTAATAATTTTCTAAAATAAATAAATATATATATATATTATATATTATATATTATATATTATATTATATTATATATATACATTATATTTTATAGTGTGATGTGTGCAAACATTTATTCAGACGCCACCACGATTTGAAAAGACACCAAAAGCTACACACGGGTGAAAGACCTCACGTTTGTAAAGCCTGCTTTCGATCTTTTGCCCGCCTGGACGCATTGAATCGCCATCGCCGAGCGGAAGGAGGAACAGCGTGTAGTGCTGTGCATCAACAGAGACCTAGTGAGTCTAGTGACGACAACAACAGCAGCCGCAGCGCCACGCCTTCTTCTCCGCCGCGTGGCGTAAGCCATCACCAGCAACTACAATCACAGTCGCAGTCGCAGTCGCAGTCGCAGCAACAGCAACAGCAACAGCAGCAACAACAAGTACAGCAAGTACAACACCAGCAGCAGCAGCAACAACAACAACAAGTACATGTACAACAGCAACAGCAAGTACAGCAGCAGCAACACCAGCAGCAGCAGCAACAGCAACAACAACAACAACAACAACAAGTACAACCATCTTCTAGGCCTGTCATCCCCCAACTTTGTATCCCCTTTCCAGCCTCGCAACCCCTGCAGCCGCAACCATCGCAACACACCACTAATGTTAATAACAATATATTTCCAAATGTGTCTGACCCACCTTCCTTGCGTGCCCCATCACCCCCTTCACTGCTGCCCTCGCCAAGTGCACTTTCTTCCTTACCAGTATCGGAAAGTGCCGATTTGATGCCAATCTACAATCATCCTTCACCCCCTTCTCCGACTCCACACCCACCAGCCCTTCCTTTTCAATCATCTTCCTGGTTTGGAAACACCGCCGCCTCTCCCAATGAGAGCCGCGTCTTACCACCGCTCCAGTCCACTGACCCCATCTGGACTCGTCTCTACCAGGAAAACATCTCCCTCAAAGCAACCCTTTCTAGTCTACGTCTCTCGGAAGCAGACAAACTTAAATCTCGTCTTCACGACCTCGAAGTAGAAAACAAAGTCTTGCGTTCGCTCATCAGTGAAAACGCCACAGATTCACCGCTCAAGAAACCTCGTAACCACTAAGCCCCTCTTTCAAACCCCTCTCTTTGTGAGCACTCCCTCTCCTCCCTACACGTCTACACGTCTACACGTCTACACTCCCTCCTCTTACTCTTACTCTATACTTCCCCTACTCTCTCCTTTTGACTCTCTTTCTGCCTTGCTTATTATTTGGCTTACTTTCTCAAACCTCCAAAACCTTTTTTATATATATATTGTTTTACTATTATTTTGTGCAAACAATATCTATTTCTCCGTCTTTCTTAGCCCTTTTTTTTATGCCTCTAATTCTCTTACATCCTTCTTTTCACCTCCCCATTTTTTTTTACAATTACAATTATAATTGTCTTCTTCTTACCTCACTTATATATACATCATCCTTGCACCTTTTTTTGTCCCCTTTGTTTGTAAATATTCTTTTCATTAAAAAAAAAGATTAAAATATAATAATACTTTTTTATAATAATAATAATAACATCATAAAATCACCACCAAAGAAAAAAAGGGAATCTGACCATTGATACTATGCTATTGTTTATTGTTGTTCAAATATAAATGTATATATATATATATATATATTCTGTCTAAATTGGACGATAACTATCTTCTTTACTAAAGCACCCCTGCAGAAAACAGAAGCCAGCTAGTACAAATGATCCAAACGCCACCCCCATCATTGGGAGCCCTGGACCCTGTGTTGCAATAAGCTGAGGGTATTCGCGTGTCAGCTGAGTTGCCGCATTGGCGTACATGACAGAACACTCTGCCACAAGTAACAGGGCAAGTACAGCAGCAGCACAGCACAAGAATCCTCGACCATAATGCTTGTCCTCAAATCCACGTCCCATTGTCCGAAGCAATCCCAAAGTCAGTCCGGATCCGCCACACAGCAGGCACAGCACAGCAGCAGCAAAGATTTTGGGATCGTGAGGAGGGTTTGGACCAGCCAAGGGGTTCAGATCAGGATCCTGGGGAATCGCATTCTCAAATAATTCTGGATATGTTCCGTTCAACATATCACTCACAGCAACATCTTTTATATATACATTTATTTGTTATTTGTACATATATATATATATATATACACAAATTGTCGTTGTCAAGTCATCAGCGTCATCGTCATCGTCATCGTCATCGTCAGTGGTTTCCATACATACATAGACATATACACAATATCAGTTACAGCAGCAATGACGATGACAATGAGAAGAACAAGAACAACAAAAGAAACTTTATAACATATATAAAGCAAATATTGTTCCAAGAATATTTTTTTTATTGTCACTATTATAATTATACTTTTTTTTGTTTTTTACTTTACCAAATGGAACCACCATCATCGAGTCGTCTGTTTTGCATTGCCATGTCTTGTCATTAATACAATAACCTCTCCATCCATATGTGACAGCTAATTGGCTTGGTGGATTGTCAGTGATCTTGAGAAAATGTAAACTTTGACCAGCCTTGGAATGACCTCCACTCAAACAGAGGATCACCAGTACAAATCCAATCAATGAAAATAGTAATCCAAGATAATTGAGACGAGATGGCCGGACTTTTGGTATAAAATAATTCGTTTTTGTTGCCATATTTTTTTATATTATTATTCTATTTGTTCTTTGATGGTAGGTATGATTTATATATATATATAATGTGTGTGTGTGTGTATGTATGTATGTATGTATGTATGTATGTATGTATGTATGTATGTATGTATGTATAATATATATATATATATATATATGTATGTAAAGAGGAGGGGGGAGAGAGAAAGAAGGAGGGGATTTTACACTTTATTCCCGCCTTTTTTCATTAATTTAAATTAATTTATTATTATTTTTATTTTTATTTTTAATTTTTTTAATTTTTTTTTAAAACCATCAAATGAAATTTCAAATGTTTCAATTTATGCACACTTCCTTTCTTAATAATTAAATATGTGTTCAGTTGGATTAATATCACTAATAATGATAATGCTAAACATATATATATATATATAAAATCATTGGTTTTTTTTATTTCATTTAAATCAACGCTTTGTAGTGCAAATAATAATAATAATACTGATACTAACATTTGTTGTCACATTCATTACAACCTTCTTCTTCTTCTTCTTTATCTTGTTATAAATACTACTCACAAAAGCGTGCATTTGTGTTCGTGTCTGTGTCTGTGTCTGTGTCTGTATTTTTTTTTTAAAAAAAATTGTCTGTGCCTGCTTGTGTCTGTGTCTGTGTGTACCTGAGCACTTATATAAAAGTTATATAAAAAAATCTTATTACTGCTATTATTATCCATGAGTTCTCTCTTGGCAATCTTACTAGTGGTAAACTCCACTCGAGGTCACCATTACGTATTCAGTTATCCCGCTGACCCAAAACGACCATTGTCCACGCGCGATCGCAGTATAACAGACCCTTGCATCGCAAAGACCTGTAAAGATCCCCACTATCATCACCATGAACAAGAAAAGTCTAGCGATGAATTCGCAGGAAGAGATGCAATCTTTAACATGGACGTTGGATTCCTTGCTGATGCTCTTGCTCCAAAACCTAGTCTCTGTGACCGCAAGTTCCAACTGAGTATCGACGACCTCACCTTTGTTGGTCATCCTGTCAGTCTCACTACAAATCCCAATAATACTGTTATTCATGGCAGATCACAAGGTTACAACAGCAATGAAAATAACAACATTGATAACAACAATAGCAACAACAGCAACAACAACAACACCAATGCTAATACTAATCATGATAATACCAATAATTCCAATAATTCCAATAACACAAATAATAGCAATAATATTGCCAACACCACCAACAACAACGACAACAGCAGCAGAAATAGTAATAATAAGCACAAAAACGTTGATTTGGATGGCGAGGCATCTTCCCTTGATGATGACGATCACGGTTTTCTACCTCATGACATTCCTGCTCCAATCTCGGATGACAAGCTTAACCACTCTCTCACGCACATGACACTTTTCCACGTTGTGTTTGTTCTTTCACCACCTGATCTCGAATTGAATTCTCAGGTAGAGGCCATATACGACCACGTTGTGTTGCGCTACACTTCGGCTTTGCGCTACGAACAGCTACGATGCGGCTATGTCCAGGAAGAGATTGACAAGGTGCTTTCACTCAAAGAAGATGCGCTAAATAAAGGCACGCCTTACGATCAAGTCACACAGGACATCCTGAGGGTCTCGTCGCTTGCACAGGACATGCGTCAGATGTATCTGGCCATATCGACCAACACGGCAGCCCATTTGATCATCAATGACTTTATTGATCTCTCGCTTCAGATCCCGCTTCTGGGAGCAAACGTAGTGGGAGCTGGTGGCAGCGGTGGTGGTAGTGGTAGTAGTGGTGGTAGTGGTAGTGGTGGTGGTAGTGGTAGTGGTGGCAATGGTAATGGCGGTGGTGGCAGCGGTGACGGAAGTGGCGGCGGTAGCGGTGTTAATGGTGGTGTTGGTGGAAATGGCGCCGGTCGATCAAGCTCGGTTGATGCTGGGGCGTGGACACGCGAAGGACATGCATCATGGCTGATGGATATTTACGGCGTCGGTGGTTATGTCTATGACACATATCCTGTCTTGTGCCCGTACCACACACTGCTCTTGTTGGAGGATCCTGAAGAAGTCCTCAAGAACATGCCACTAGATGCAAGTCCAACTCTTGTTCAACTTGTCCAGATCCTCACACCTACACAAAGGTGAATACTATATAAATATATAGAAAGAGTCTATGAAAATTTCACAGCTTTTGGTAGTGGCCTTATATATTATTATGATTGTATTTTTTTTTTATTAATTGATCTGGATTTTCATTTTACTTCATTTTTTAGTTTACAAGAACTGCACTTATTGCTGGATTGCTCACTTGCTCAGATGTACCGTCTTGCCGCTCACTTGATATATTGGCGTAAAGCAAAACTGATCCACACAATACATGTGCGGAACCATTATGTGGTTTCACCTCTAGCCAAACTAGATGAGTAAGTTAAGCTAACAAGAAAACAAAAGGGTACTATATCGATGTGTGCAGACAAAGAAACAAACCAGCCAACAAACCATACCATACCATACCATACCATACCATAGTAAACCAAACTAATCAATAAATATCAAAACAAAACAAAAAAGTATCCCCGCACTTGACCGAGACTTTCGCCTTCATATTCCCAACCTTGATTTCCCTACTCTCCTGTCTCAATTATCAATCGCCAAACCCCTTTACAAGATCGCACCCTCAAAGGAATTCCGAAACCAATACCTCGAGGCAATTACTTACCTCGTGCGCAAGGACCTCGTCGTACAGCTTCACATGTTCCTGGTCCTTGTTCTTCCCTTTGGTCTCCGCCCTAGTCTGGGAGACAGCGAAAATGAAGACGAATCAAAGAAACAACTATCGTCAGCAAATGCCTCGGCAGCAACAGTGTCGGCCTCAGCAGCAGATATGGCAGCCAGTCCTGGGGAGTTAGAATGGAAGGCTCTCAAACGACTGGCTCATGAAAAAGCCCCAAAGGAAATTGCAGACTTGTTTGAAAGGTAAAGATTATATTATATTATATTTTTATCTTGTCTTATTTTAGATATCTATCTGCACATATACATATAAAGAATACTTGTAATAATAAGAAGAAGGAGAGAGTATAGATATCATCAATACCTCTTTACCTCCCTATAGACTATATAGACTATATCGACTATATAGATATATTTATATTGTGTGAATGAGATAACGTAGGATTTTTTTGCTTGTTTCTTTATGTATATGTGTATATAATAAAGGTTGGTTCCATACATGGATGGCAAACATCCAATTGAAGAGATTATGTACCGTGAAGGAGTATCCAGACGTCAGCTAAGCTTGGTCCTCAAGTATTACCGAGACAATATTGTTACTATTCACCACTACTAATATATATAATATAATATATAAATCACATAAAAACAACCCAACCAAAAAAATGGTAATAAAAAATTGTAAAATAAAATGACAAGAAAATATAAGACAATAAATAAAATAATTAACATAGAATATATATATAAAAAAAATTAAAAAAAAAATAAAAAAATAAAAAACAGAATAAAACAAAACAAAATATTCAAATATATATATATATACAATTTTTCTTTCCTTTTTCTTCATCTTCTTCTTCTTGTAACAAAAGAGGTTCAAAAAAAGAGGGAACCTATTTCCTTTTCTCTCTCTCTTTCTTTTTCTCCTATAGTAGCATTATTATTATTATTATTATTATTATTATTATTATTTGTTGCTGTTGCTGTTGTTATCATCATAATATTTATATATTTTATATATATATATTTTTTTGTTTTTAACCCTGACGAAGGGCAGTCCGGCTCTTACGTTGTCGGTAAGTGGACCGGTCAGCACGAACCTTTTCAAGCTTAGAAACATGGTGTTTTCCGTCACAGCACATTCGTACATCTTCCAAGCCATCTTCAAGGTCACTCTCCAGTTCTTCTGCTGAATGCTTTGGGTGGTGATAATGTTCAGTCTCATGCTGCTGTTGGTGCTGCTGCTGGCTGGCATTTGTCCTTTCTGAGTCTGCGCGCTTTAATAAATGGCGAAGGGACTAAAAATAATAATAATATTGAGATTTTGTAAGATTAAGTGATAAAATGAGGAGTAACAGACACACACACACACACGCACATATATATATGTATATATATATGTATATATATGTACATATGTATTTGTACTTGTATTTCTATTTGTAATTTATATGCAAGAGAGGGAGAGGTATAGGGGAAAAGAGGTATATGGATAGATAGGTAGATAGAATAGAATAAAGGGAGAGAATGTGTGTGTGTATATATTTGAGATTAATAGTTTAATTAAGCTTACCTCGACCCAAACAGTGTGAACTGCCATAGAGGGAGCTGTGAGTTTGATCTGGCGAGTGCTGGTCTGAATCAGTATACTGACATTTGGTAAACCAGGTGGGCTAATTGTAGGGTCTGAGATGACATCGACTTGCTCAATAGACGCTACAGAAGAAAACAAGAAGAGTGATAATGTTCATATCATGTTTTTTTAAATGGAAATTAACAAGGATACCCTCTCAATCCTTACTCCTCTACAATAGCCATATATCTTATTGTTTGCCTCTTCCTCTTCTTCTTTTTTTTTTAACTTACCACTCCTTGTCCGTGACTCGTCATCTCCCCCTGGTGCATGAATACTCCAATACAGGGTGCGTGTGTAAGGGTGAATCCAAAAGTAGCGCTTGTGCCGATGTTCAGACAGCCCACCTCCTACGGTCTTGCGAGTATACTTCCACAACCAGTCACCAATCATGGTCTGGGTAATAAGTGTGATCATTGGATCAGTGGGCTGAGTTACTGGCGAAGACGCTTCGGTATCCAGACCACCTCCAATACCAATCGCACTATTGCTATTACTGCTGCCGTGCAGTTCACTTCCAGCAGTTGACACACTAGATGCACTTATCGACTGCCGTCTGCCATCGATTGGCTCCGCAGGATGAATATCATCAGACACGGATGAAAGTACACCGTGAGCCTTGATGAGCAGAGAAGCAGGGGGGGAGCAGGTTGGTCGAGGAGGTGCAATGGTGACGGTTCCAAAGCTGCCGACACTATCCAGACCAGACAGGCTGAACTGATCCGGACTGAAGCCAAGGTCATCGGGCGAAATAGCACGGATCTCCGGGACACTCGTCTCCTGAGACCGGTCGGCCCCAAAAGGACTTATAGATGAAGTGTCGGTGGGATGGACAGAGTCGGCGTGTGATAGACCATATTGTCGTCCAAGTCCAAGTCCACCCACAGTCATGGCCGCAGTCGCAGCCGCAGCCGCAGCCGCAGCCGCCGCAGCATTATCTTTGGCTTTGTCTTTGGCCTTTTCATTATCCGTAGCATTAGCCGTAGAATTATCGATATAATTGACTGTGGGGGCTACATTAGCCAGTGACACTGACACTACCTCGGGTTCTGTTTGTGTAGAGATGGATTCACCATAAATCGATGTATTGTGTGTTTGTGTAGAAATGGTCTCGCCAGAGATAACTATCTTGGGGGTCTGTGTCGAGATTGATTCAGTAGGAACAGCTACTGGCTCAAGGGTCTGTGTAGAGATTGATTCAGTAGGAACTGCTACTGGCTCCAGTGTTTGTGTGGAAGTCGATTCAGTAGGAGCAACAGCCGCCTCCAGTGTTTGTGTGGAAATCGATTCAGTTGGAATAACTGCTTCCTCGAGTGTCTGTGTAGAAATTGATTCAGTGGGAATAACCGCTGCTTCTAGTGTTTGTGTTGAGATTGATTCAGTGGGAATAACCATCTCAAGTGTCTGTGTCGAAATCGATGCGCTGGGAACAGCGATAGGCTCAGTGGTGTCTGTCTGGACACCTGCAGACTCTGTCTTGGCAGCCGCAACAACAGGTATGGGCACATGTTCATTTACATTTACAGATTCAGCAGATCCAGGTACATTTACAGTTACGGGTACAGGTACAGGTACGGGTGCGATTGTAGCAGGCATAGGTGCAGGCACAGGTGGTTCAGGGATAAGGTCGGTTTGGACTCCCACACTGATAGTTGGATGAAGCTCGCTTGAATTACGGTGACTGGCTCTGTTGAGTTCATCGGCCATTGACATCGCCAGAGGTGAACTGCTCTGATCTGGCGTAGGTAGGCTTTCGGGATCAAAGTCGCTCTCGCTCTCTTCAGAAAAGCGACCAAGAGGATGTTCGGTGTCAATCTCAAGTCCTTCGTCTCCTTCCTTAAAAGACCGTCCCGTACTACCTACTCCTCCCACTCCTCCTCCTCCTCCGCCTCCCGTTCCCCCTCGTACACGGCGAGCATGGCGTCTTCGGGTTGCAGAAGCAGGTACAGATGACTTTCGCTTACGGTCATGAGTGCGCACTTGAGAATCAACCCAAAGTCGAGGATCATTCTGAAGCTGCTCGATTGTCTCTTGGGACTCAGCCAGAAGTTTTTTTAGCTCAAACTTTTCGGTCTTTTCGCGGTGGAGATTGGATCGTAGATTGGAGATCATGCGGTGGGTGTGTCCGAGGGTAGACTTGAGAGTCTCTACTTCTATACTCTGTCGACGGACCATGGGCTGTGGGGATGACGGCTCGGGTGTGGGAGGACACTCGAGAACTGATAACCGAGGTCCGGATAGACTGTTGTTCATCTCGTCGTCGTCTTGAGCGGAATAATTTTGGGAGTTCGGTTTGGATGCTATGGTAGCCTGTGCCCGTAAGATTTTCATCTCGCGTGTGAGATTTTCGATTTGCTTCTGTTGATCGTTATTGTCTTTGGCCAGGTTGGCTGCATGGCGTCGGACGGAGGCTATGTCTTGCTCATGACGTGTCTTCATCCCATCAATCGTCACATTCTGTCGTTCCTCACGATCCCGCACTTGATCCAGCTCGGTCTGAAGAACGCTTACTTGTTGAAGAGCCCGCTGATGGTCAGTCGTGGCTCGGTTGAGGTGCTGCTGGAGATCTGTGACGGTTAGGGTGATCTCCTGTCGGGCCAACTCAAGATTCCAAATATCTTCTTTAAGTTTCTCTATAAAAAAAAAGAATTAGTGTTAGACAAACTCAATGTCGGTTGAACTACATCATATTGTGCAACACCCCCACTGACATTTAAAAAAAAAGCAAATCACATAAACACACGCACACAAGCACACATAAAGCAAAAAAGAACGTCTTTGTCCCACGGGCATTTCCTTACAAAGGCACACGCGTGCACACCAAAATAAAATAAAAGAAAAGAAAAACTAATAATAACATCAAGTGCACGCGTGTAGGTATGTGTAGGTATGTGTATGTGTGTTTATGTGTGTTTGCGTGTGTATGCGTGTATGTTATACGTGTGATTGGGTAGATGGGTAGATATGTCGATGTGCAGATAGGTCCGTGAATGGGTGGGTGTAAATACTATCATTATTCTTATTATTCTTATTATTTTACCTTCGCTTTCTTCTCGTACCCGCAGTTGCTTGGTCGTCAGATCAGCGGATCGTTCGAGGTCGGCCTTTTGGATCTCTAGGGCTCGCAGCTGTTCTTCTTTTTCCTGCAGGAGTGATTGCATTTTTCGCACTTCAAGTAGTAGCCCCTGTCCTATTTCGGTGGCGAACTCAATGTCAGTATTTCTTCTGTCTTTGTTGGGGATCTTGGACCGTCGTTTTGTAGGTGTAGACCCGGTGGGTGGAGGAGGAAGGATGATGTCGTGAGGAGATAATGATGTAGATGGGCTGGGAATTGGATCGAGGCCTGTGCGCTATCAAAAAAGAAAGAAAAAAGATAACACAAGCACAAAGTACAAAGTACAACGTAAAAGTTGAGAATCAATACAATTGTATATATATATATATATATAGTGTGTGTGATTGTGTGATTTTGATATTTGTATTTGTTTTTAAAAGCGAATAAAAAAATGTAAAGATAGATAGATAGATAAATGAATAGATATATTAGTGTAAAGGCCCATATATAAAATATATGATAAAGAGCTGTGTTCTGTATCAGCCTTGTGTGTGTGTGTGTGTGTGTTGATATGGATATAGGTGTATATATTATATATACAAAAAAAAAGAGCAGGAACAAAATATGCTACCTTGTCTTTACGAAGGGTTTGACTTGTAGATGGAAAGGCTCGATAAGCTGTCAAGTCTCTTTCTAGGTTCTTTAGTTTCTCTCGGGTCATAGGTGGAAGTTCGTCAGCTTTTTTGGTGTCTTCGGTTTCGTCTCGAATCTTATCTTGGAGTTGGTTGATTTGGCGGACCAAGACATTGCGACCGATTCCATTTGGAGAGGCTTCTAGTTGTTTCTGGCGCTCACTAAGCTGTGACTTTAGGGTGTCGGTACTGATTTTCGGTGAAAGAGAGTCTGTTGGAAGAACTGAAGCGAGTGGACTTGGTGAGACAGGAGAGGAGAAAGAATGATGAGGGAGTGCCATTTAGGCTGTAAAATTTATATATAATATAAAATATATAATATATTATATTATATTATATTATTATTATTATTTTTTAAAGAAAAATAACAGATAGTAGTAGTAGTAGTAGTAGCAGTAGCAGTAATAATAATAATAATAGCAGTAAGAATATTATTATTAATATTAATATTAATATTATTAATAAGAGAAAAATAAGAAGAGGCAGAAACAAAAGAAGATGAAAAGAAAAGAAGAAGAAAAAAGGAGAGAAAAAGAATGAGTTGAAAGTTTAGGGTATGGAGCGTGTATATTCAATGGAATAAGAGATAAGATATATAAGTAAAAATGACAAGTCTACAATGACAGTACAGTACAACACACGCGCAATAGGGCTAAAGAGGTTTGGCGAAGAGTGGAAGCAAAGGGAAGGAAGAAGTATGAATATAAGATAAAGAGGTAATAAGGGGGTAGGAACAAAATGAAGGAAAGAAGGAAAGAAGAAAAAAAAATAGATCATCCAGCTCCATCACTCTCTTTGGTCTCATTTTTTTTTTCTTTTTTTTTTTGTCTTTGCCATGCGAGATGAGTGTGACGATGGTTCCCTATTATGGTATTTGTACTCTACCCGAGCCACTGTCGATTGGGTTACCCAAGGCTTGAGCAACTACCAGAAAAGATGATCGGACACGACAAGAGACCCTTTGGCGGTTGGAGTCCAGCAAGTACATAAAATAGAAAAAAAGGGAGTTCTATTATGGGTTCTGAGCTGATTTGACACATGGAAGTTAAGCCTTTCCGTTTAAACCACAGCAAGACAGTAAAACAAAAATAAACATTTTTAAAAATAAAAATAAAAAAGAAGAAGATATAAATAAAATTGGTAATATGATTCATTTCTTCTTGTGAATCTTTCATTGACTCGGTTTGTCTTTGAATGCTTTATATTACATTATTATGTGTACGATAATGAGGTAGTGAAGTAATGGTAATGGAAGTGGTAGCGGTAATGAAGTAGCGGTAATGAAGTAGTGGTAATAGCGGTGGTTGTAATGGTAGTGGTAGTGGTAGTGGTAGTGACAGTGGCAGTGACAGTGGCAGTGGTGGTAATGGTGGTGAAAAATTGTAGTGAAAGTATCAAGTATTGGTAGTGTGTATATACATC
The DNA here is from genome assembly GCF_001638985.1 of Phycomyces blakesleeanus NRRL 1555(-). Classification (NCBI taxonomy): domain Eukaryota; kingdom Fungi; phylum Mucoromycota; class Mucoromycetes; order Mucorales; family Phycomycetaceae; genus Phycomyces; species Phycomyces blakesleeanus. Next base: position 1,094,299 of record NW_017265139.1, on the reverse strand, counting down.
ATGAAGTGATAGAAAATAAATAAAAATGAAACAAAATAAAACAAAAATACAAGTAAAAATCAATTTTCTTTTCTTTTCTTTTTCTTTGCTTTTTACTCGGTAACGTTGCCTGATAGAAGGGTTTCTATTCCAGCGTCCATCCATAGATGGTCAGATTTGGTGCCTTTGTGCTTTGCGTACTCTGTTTTGAATTCATTAATAAGAACATCAGCCATATCACGCCGCCTTGCTTTTATCCATGTGCTGATAATTGCATTATATGTAGCCGTATTTGGCCTATGTTTGGGACTGCTCTTCATCAACTCAAAGATCTTTTGGGCTGTATCTGGCATGCGATTCTTGCCGCAGATATCAATAAGCAGGGTGTATGTGAAAACAGTCGGGTTCACATAATGGGATAACATTGTGCGATGAAGGGCCAGCGCTCCATTAGGCCCAGATGTGTCGGATTGTATCTGGAGCAGAAGCGTGTACAACACACCATCGCCCTTGACACCAGCCGCCATCGCATTCTGGGCAATGTGCTGCACTGCTTCGGCAATATTTGGATGTGAAGAATGCCGAAACGCCTTGATCGCAGATGAAATCGCGACAGAGTTGGGTTGAACATCGTTATCAACCATGAGCTGAAACCACTGAATGACCTGGGGAATATCCCCACGCTTGGAAAACCCGTCAATAATGATACTATATGTGTACACATTCGGTACAATTGCCTGCTGTTGCATTTTCACATAATAACGGATACAATCTCGCATCTGGTTTGCATTTGCATATGCACGTATAACCTCTGAGTACGTAGCCACATCTGGTGTCACTGACAGTGCCACCATGGTGTCCAGCATTGTACTTGCCCGTTCACCCAACCCCTGTTCAGCAAATATCTGAAGAATAGCATTGAATGCCTGTATTTTTGGCTCTACACCTGTATCCAACAATTGGGCAAACACAGCCAGTCCATCCTCATACTGCTGTCGTTTCCGATGTGCCTGGATCAAATTGACATACATTTGTTCTTTTTGTTGGGACGACTTTTCAAACCGTTTCAGCAATTCAACAGCAGTCTCTAGCTCTCCAAATTGCACCACAAGCCAAATCAATTCGTCCAGTGCATCCACTGAGCTTGGTTTTGTGTCTAGGTAGATATTGATGGCTTTTTGAGCGTTCCGAGTTTTGTTTGTATTGTAAAGATGGTAGATCTTTGCGAGGGGTTTAATATCAACCCCTCGTAGACACCGTCCATTCTCCTCTTTTCCACTGTGCCTATTGGCCACAAAGTCAATTCTTTCCATTCGCTCAGCATTACTGATCGTTTTGTCTGACCGGATCATCGACAATATTTTCCAGCATGTATTACGCGATATGGACGTCAGGTTATTTGATGGGTCGTTCTGCATACTGCAATATATACTCCATGCTTCTTCTGACTTTTGTTTTCGAATAGCTTGATGCAATAGTTTGTACTTTGGTATTGGGAGAACTTCACAGTTATCGATAAATGCGTCAAACGATTGTTCGTGTGTCTGCTCAACATAATCTAGCACTTGATCAATTTGACTTTGTCGGTATCGAGACACTCCTCCTCCACCTGCCAACCGTTGACAAAAAAACATTAAAGAAAATAACCCAGAGCACAGGGGTAATGGTACAAGTGGTACATCATCGCGAGACGCCAGCGTCATGAACAGCGACCATGCCTTTTCTGCTTGTTGATTCCGAATCGCTGCCTCTAACTCTTCTAGCGATACTCGATTCGATAAATTAAATACTGAGAGTGCACCTTCTAATAGTGTGGGTGCCTCTCTTAAGCGTCTTGGTGCAGTTTTTGAAGATTTTCTTGAGGAAGTGGTCGTAGACGTTGCTGCTTCCGCCATTTCTATCGTCGAAGGTATCGCAAGTGTCGTGGGCATCGTCGTATGTGTCGTCGTATGCATCGTCGTTGTCGTTGTCGTTGTAAACGTAGACGTAGGGGTAGACGTAGACGTATGAGTAGACGTTGTGGTGGTATTATTTGTATGGTTTGACGAGTTTGTTGTACAATGGTCTTCGGGTGCACTGGCCACGGCTGTCGAAAATGCTCGTGCCTTTGGCAGTCTTGTTCTGTACCAGCGTACGGGTTCGCGTCGGGGTATCTTTCCTGGTAGAAGAGGACTGTCAAAGGCATCCAAAAGGGCCCGTAAATGTGTGTCCCAGCAGCAAGAAGCCACTAAAGGCCGCTGCGGTTGGTTCGTCCGTGACGCAAACAGCAATGTCGATGCATCTTTGAGATGGGCTGCTGACTTGCGCATCGTCTTGTGGTTCCTTGCTGCCCGTCCTGCTTTGGCCGCTGTCCAAGGGGATAAATTTTGGCAAACAAGACTAAAGCCGTCATGTTAGTGACTTGCTGATGACGTCCAATGGTTCTTTGCTTAATATTTTAATTTTTAATTTTTTTTATTTTGTTTTTAATTTTTTAATTTTTTAATTTTTTTTTTATTGCTTATTTTTATTGCTTATTTTTTTGTGGATTAAAATATTTTGATTTTGTTCAAAAGAAATCCACCAATGAAATTCATTCATTTTAATATAAATGTAAAATATAAAAATACTTTATATATACATATTGATTTTATTACTAGGTTTTCAAAGGAAATCAAATGTCTATCCTTGTAATATATGTAATATTAATCAGGTACTCTGATGTACATTTTTTTGATATAGATAGCTAGATGATTTGTTACGAGATAATCTCCCCCTATATATAATATTGCTTTTCTATTTATTTTATTTTTCTTTGGAAAGATAACCCCCTCAACTCTCCCCTATCCAATGCCCAATTCCCAATTCTCGATGCTCAAAAGACAGCTATTTGGTTGTGGTTACTGCGAATATTTTACAGTGATTATATCTTGTTTAGTTTTCATTTACCAAAAACCAAAAAAAAGAGGCTTTGATTGTTGTAATCTTTTTTTTGGAAATAATTTAATAATGCTTTTGCTTTATAACAAAAAAAATTCTCGTATTATTACAAGTATAGAGAAAGCTATATATAAAGGGGAGATAAGGGGGGGATTCAGATAAACAAGGCCTTTAAAGAAAGGAAATAATAATAACAAAAGCTTGTTAAAAGATAAGAAAGACCAACCAAGGTCTAGAGCTGTCATAACAAACAGTGATAACAATCAAAAGATTAAAAATAATAAAAAAGAATTTAGTCTCTATAGGCTATTAATTGATTGTAGATAATAAAATAATATCAAGTATCTTCTTCTTCTTCTCCTCTTTATATATTAAAGATCTCCTGGAGAACAATACTTCCTGCAAAATTTAAAGTATAAGACTATTTTGAATGATTAGAATTATGCCTCATTTTTAAATTCAATTATCAAGTTTTCAACCAGGCAAAATAGGTTTGTAAGACGCTCACAATCTGGAGCAGCCTTTAAGGGCTAAATGTCTTCTTTAAAGTCTTTTTTTTTACATCTTATTCAGCTCAAAACCCATTGATCACTATGAAAGATTTAATAACTATTTGGCGATATTAGTAGTAAGATTAATAATAAATGTATATAATAAGAAAGAAAGAATGAATGAATGAATGAAAAGGCAGGAATTTCAACCTTGGTTTCTCGGGTGATCCCCTCGAGCAGTTTTTTTTTTTTTTTTTTTGGGGGGGGGGGGGGGGGGAGGCCATTTTTCTCTTATATTATAGGAATTTTAGCTTTTGATTGCAATATTGGACGACTTCGAATCTTGTTTGTATGTATGTGGTGAATTTCAGTGTGAATAAATTTACTGTTGAGGAAGGAGAAGAAATAAAGACATAGACCCATGAGCAAAGTGGAGAGATTGTATAGGGGAACAATCAAAGGGAGCAGCAAGACCACAATACAAAAAGACAGCGATAAAGAAGTTTCTCGGTTTAACACAGACGATACTAAATAACCAAAAATATTTGTATTTTCTATGACAAAAAGTAGAGTTGGGTTTATTCAAATGTATATTATAGTAGAAATATAATAGCTGTGGTAGAGGCTGTACTCTATCCTGAGAGGCTTCTCTCTCTCTCTCTCTCTTTTGGTTTGGGCGACCAATTTGCCAAACCAGCTAAAACTTGTCTGCTGGTCTGATTCTGACAGCTTCATAGGGCTAGTAATCTTGTTTAATCATTAAAGTAACTTAAAATATTGCACTAAAGTTGATTAAAGACTAGTGCATTTATCTAGTGAATATATCAATAATTTTAGCTGCTACAAAACGTAGTTTGATTTATTACTATTATTATTTTTAAAAGAAGATAAATTATAGAGAGATAGAATATAAGAATGGACCCTTTATATACTTTTTATTTTTCTGTTGTATTCAGACAGACAATACACTCTCCATTTGTCGCTCAAGATGGTTATTTAAATTAATACACTAAAAATAATGGAAATAGCTTTCATTTTAATATCAATACAAGGCACCGAAATTGGGCTTAGGAGCATCTTAAACTTAGTAGACCTGCGATTGATCTTACAAAAAGCCGCCAATAATTTTAGCGAGAAAAGCTGTTTTATATTTTGAAATGGCTAGCAGCTTCTTTTATGAATTATATTCTTCACTTAGTTTTCTTGTATCGTACCGTAATCCCCACAAACACTCTACCCGCTCAGAACTCTTTATTACACTCACCCACAGGCTATTCCGTCAACTCACATTCTTTATTTGGTGTATTAAGTCTTTAATCTTTCTATGTAATTATCTCTGTGAATTCATTCATCGCAGCTACCTCCGTCTTTGGTTAGATTTTGTTGACCATATGGCGACATTACCGAAGGTTTATCTTTGACAAAGTCCCCTTCTGTCTCCTCTTCTCTTCTCCCTTCCCCTCGTCTATCAATATTCTTCCTGACAATCTCAATAGCAAAGTTGACTCGCCTTTTTGTGAATATAAACCTCCATTCACAACTATACAAAAACCAAAAAACAGACACACACAAATAAAACTCCCTTGTTCTTCACTTGTTTGTGTTTGTGCGTTTCTTTCAAAAAAAAAAAGTTTTGCCTATAATCCGCATGGAATGCCTACAATGCCACAAGTGCACCAGGTCGCAAAAAATATCTAGCATTCAAGATAAATAACTTCCACCCAATTACCCCTATTATTTATTAGGTAAAAGAAAATAGAAAGGGGGAGGAAGGGGAAAGGGAAGGGGAAGGGAGTGCATATTTAATATTGTTACCTTTCAATTATTATATTACATTTATTAAATATATAATATTGAAACATATAATCAAATTGAAACAAAGCACCGAAAAAAAAAGGAATGAAAAAAAGATAAAGAAAATCAATTGAATATAATTGGTTAATTAATTAATTAATTAAACATTTATACAATTGATTTTTATTTTTATTATCTGTGTATTTATTATTTATTGGATTTTTAACCTTTTGGATGACAAGCCAGGGAAATGGCTCGTTTGTGACATCCAAAACCTAATATAATATATATAATAAATAAATAAATAAAAAAACAAAAGAAAAAATATATGGATAAAAATTAAATGCCTATTGCAGAAAATATGTAAGTGTTACACAGTATATTAAAGAAACTAGCCCTGAAATTTTAACTCACTCAGCCTCTCCCTTCTCCCTCTCCTTGCTCTTGTTCTTGTTCTTGTTCTTCTCCTTTTCCTATTCATTCAGTCATGGCAAGCGACATCGGAAACCCGCTCAAGAAGTTCAAGCTTGTTTTTCTGGGAGAGCAGAGTGGTAGGTTCAATGGCGGCCATTCAGCTCTCATCATCTCATCATCTCTATAGTTGGCAAGACCTCGCTTATCACGCGCTTCATGTATGACACATTTGATAATACATATCAAGTAAGCCTTTTTTTGCTCTTTAAATATATGTTTATATTCATATAGATGGTTTAGTAAAATGAATAAATAAATAAGCAGACAAACAAACAATTGTATTGAATTTCAGTAAAATTGAATTATACTTATTTGTTTATTTGTGTTCGATAATAATAATAATAACAATAACAATAGGCCACGATTGGTATCGACTTTTTATCCAAAACGATGTACCTCGACGACCGTACAATCCGACTTCAGTTGTGTAAGAAAGAGATATTGGAACCCATGGAAATAGGATGCTGAATCATAAAGGGGTGATGGTGATGGTGATGGTTTAGGGGATACTGCCGGACAGGTAATTCTTATAAACGGCACACACACACGGACCCGATGTGTGTATGATGATGTGGACCTGTGTGTGTGTGTGTGTGTGTGTGTGTCTGTTATAGGCCAAGGATTTTTATCGTGCTTAGGGCACTTGTTAGGAACGGTTCCGCTCCCTGATCCCAAGCTACATCCGGGACTCTTCTGTCTGTGTTGTTGTGTACGATATCACAAGTAAGTACATTTAAATATTTTAATTTTATTTGTGTATGAAATGTATGGGTATACTATGTATACTATGTATAGTATGTATAGTATGCACATGCGCCAAAAAAAAAAACAAACAAAACAGGCAAGCAACCTTGCATATTTACATTTAAGTTTTTGTATAGATCGCAATTCTTTTCTTAATACAACAAAGTGGATTGACGATGTGAGGGCAGAGAGGGGTACGGATGTTATCATTGTCCTGGTCGGTAATAAAACAGACCTAAATGACAAACGGTAAGACAAACTAATGTTGTTCCAGAGTACAAGGACTAAATAAGGCCACACAAACACACAAGTAGGCAAGTCACAGTAGAGGATGGAGAAAGAAAAGCAAAGGAGTACAACATTATGTTTATAGAGACCAGTGCAAAGGCGGGTTACAATGTAAGTTTGCTGTTTACTGTTGTGTGCTCTTGAGATCTTATCAGCATTTAATTAAATATGATGTACAATTGGCTACTTAATTAACTGTTTAATTAATTAATTAATTGATTATTCGATTCAACTGATATCTTTGGTGTATTTTGTATGTATGTATGTTTGTGGGTGTGTTTTTTAATATTTAGGTCAAGGCACTCTTTCGGAAGATCGGCCATGCATTACCAGGCATGGAGAATACATTGGAGGACAGCCACAGAGATCAATGCAAGTTCTAAACAAAAACACATCACATCACATTAAACAGTGACGGCTTTATTCTAACTCTGTGTTATAGTGACAAAGGTCGATCTCAATGAATCTTCTGCGTACAAAGAAGACAGTAGTTCTTGTGCCTGCTAAAACGATAATAATAACAGTAATAGTAATAATAGTAATATCAAATATCAATATCAACAATAATAGCAACAACAGCAACAGCACCAACAACACCAAAAACAACAGTACCAACAATAATAGCCACAACAACAGCAAGATACCAACAAATTACTTCTTCTTTCTCTACTTTTGATATAATATACTCGAGTGACTTTCATCATATTGCCGTAAAAAGGAAAAGCAGTAGCAGTTGATAGCGGCAATAGGAAGAAGAAACAAAACATTATAATTTATTTATCTTTTTCTTCATTATTATTATATTTTTTTTTTTGAAAAAAAAAAGATGCAAAATAAAAACGCAAAATATACATATACAAAGTCTATACTTATTTCATAGAGACCAACTTGACCTCGAAGATAAGGGTAGCGTTGCGAGGAATATCTGGGGGAGCACCACGCTTACCGTAAGCCAACTCAGCAGGGATGGTCAACTTACGCTCACCACCGAGCTTCATGCCAACACAGCCAGCATCCCAGCCCTTGATGACCTCACCACGACCCAACAAGAAGTTGAAGGGCTTTCCGCTGGTGTTCTTGTCAAAGACCTTGCCGTTGGTCAACTTACCGATGTAACGTACACCGATGCGCTGGCCGTTCTTGGCATTCTGACCCTCACCGATCTTCTTGTCTTCGATGATAAGACCGTTGGCAAGCTTGGTGACCTTGGTCTTCTCTTCCTTCTTGGCCTCTTCCTTCTTGGCTTCCTTCTTCTTGGGCTCCTCCTTCTTGGCCTCGGCCTTCTTCTTAGGCTCCTCCTTCTTGGGCTCAGCCTTCAACTTCTTGGCAGATACCTCCTCTTTCTTAGCCTCAGCAGCACGCTTCTTCTCGTTCTTCTTGGGCTCAACCTTCTTGGGTTCTTCTTCTTCTTCTTCTTCCTCCTCCTCCTCTTCATCATCTTCTTCATCGTCATCCTCAGAGCCGAGGTCACCTCTCAAGAAGGCATCGATCTTTGCGCGATCAAGACCCTCGGGAAGGCTTTTTTTTCAATAAATAATAATAATAAAGTTAATAAGTAAACCAAAATATTTCCAAATCAAGACATATATATATATATATGTGTGTGTGTGTGTGTAAACTCTAATATTATTTTGCATTGAAACACGTCAATACTTACTTGTCAAGATCAAAGTCTACTCCCTCGTCGCTCTCATATTCATCACCACTCTCATCGTCGGAATGCTCATCATCAAAGACGTAGTTTCCAACAAGATGGATAGAGCTATAACCAGACCCAAAAATCAGTTTTTCTTCTTCTTCTTCATTTGTTTTATATATAAATATATTTTGAGTACCAAACTTACTTTCCACCGATAACAGTAAAGGTGATCTCTTCACCCTCAACAAAGGTGATGTCAAGAGGCTGCTGCTCGCTCTAATTAATTCAAAATTATCACAAAAAAGAATTGATTAGTTTAGAAACAACAATCCAATAATTCATAAGTATATGTATGTATATTACCTTGCCAGGGGTCAAGGAGCACAAGACGAATTCTTTTTCGTCAACCTTGACGCAGAGAGAGGTGCGCTTGTTGTCGGCAATCTCGGTAGACAAAGCAGCCTAGATCGATTACAAAGAAATGAGAGTAAAAGTTACAATTAGTTGATGTGATCAATATAACTTTTTTTTCGGTTTTTTTTTCTGCTTCTACTTAGATCAGCCCTGTATCACTCACCATCGAGATGCGGAAAGGTGCGGTAACGACCTGGCTGAAAGTCTTTTTGGGAATGACCTGAAGGCCTACATAACATGATGAATAACAACAGAGATGTTTAGTACAAGAATTGTTATGGATTTCTCCACTCTCTCTTTTATTTTAACAGATCAACGAGATCTCTTTCTCTTTCTTACCCCAGAATCCTTGAACACTCATAATTATAACTATAGAAAAAAAAGTTTTTGGATAGTGTAAAAAAAAAATAGAGTCAAAAGTATATTCATTTATATAAGTGAAAAAATTATGCCTCTGTGACTGCGATTTGACTTAAATAAATTAAAAAAATCCAGTCGCAAATTATTGCTATTCAAATATATAGATAAAAAAAATATGTTATAAATATATATACAAATAAGCATTTTCTACAAAAGAGCAAGAGAAATGGTTAAAAAGAAGTTATTCTGGTAGATTAATTCTTTACTGAAACCTACCTAAAGCAGTATTACTATTGTGTCGCTCGCTCTCTGCTAACTATTTCTATCCTTATTTTTGAATAGCATGTATTTTTCTTACACACGCGATTAATTGTTAGATCCGACGTTTTTCTTCAAGCTAAATAACTTTGTCGGAAATGTCAAAACTAAAGAAACTTCTTAGCTACAGACATAGAGAAAGTGTTTCTAGATAGATCCGAGCGGGCACTTTTTTTTTTTTAGAAAAAATGTATTGTTTCAATGTAATAGCAGGGGAAGAAGAATATTGACTTAATCCTTCATATATAATGATAGATGAAAGGAGCTGATCCCTTAATAGAGTAGTTTTATGTACCGCTCAAAGTTTATAGTCTCATTTTGGATGAGACTTCACTGTCTAATGGTGAAAGCTTATACTGAAAGTACTTCTTTTACTTCTCCAGTAAAACAAACATGAGGGTGAAAAATAAGACCTTTTTTACACTGGGGATAAAATACGCGGGTTTTAAAACAAAATACCATATATGGCTATGTGCTGCCTAAATATAGAGAGCACAATATATAATCGATTATCCAGTTGGTGAGAACCGATAGTTATTTTAGAGTTTTCCATTTTTAGAAGGTTACTCGGTTTTTTTTTGTATCATCGTATAAAAATAAAAAAATAAAAATAAAAAAAAATGACTTATTAACCCGTGACTGTTGCTTTATTCCAGTGCATTCTTTCTGATGTGTTTTAAAAAAAACGGTTTTGCAGGACAAAGCTTATTGTTTTCTTTTCTTGTTTACCTTTTAACTCAAGATGTCTGAAAAAGTACAGCAGCCCGATAAAAATGGACCTCTCTTTGTGGACTTGAATGACAACAGCAAGCCAGCTGAGATTGAGAGCATGTGCATGAGATGCCACGAGAATGTAAGTAGTTAGCATGTCAAAACAGAATAGGTATTTACACTGTATATTTTTTTATTATATTTTAGGGTACTACACGTATGCTTTTCACCAAGATTCCTCACTTCAAGTACATATTAACCTATATAGGTTTATACTTTAATTTTAACTTTAGATTTATATGAATATATATACATATATACATATGCATATGCATAATATGTTTTTTAGTATATCAAATTCTTATTTGTATTAACAGTAAACTTATAATGTGCTTATTTATTTAATTATTATTGGCTTATAGGGAAATCATTATTATGGCTTTCGAGTGTCCTCACTGTGGATTCCGTAACAACGAACTCCAGAGCGCTGGATCGTTCAGTGAAAAGGGCCACACTGTTACTCTCAAAGTTAATGGCAAGGGAGTAAGTCATGATATTTTATCTAGAAATTATATTATATGCATACATACACAATTTTAATTTATATTTTTTTTTATTTTTTTTTAGGATTTGGACCGCCAATTGGTAAAGTCTGACTATGCTTCTGTCAAATTCGAAGAGCTTGATCTCGAGATCCCCGCAAATAACCGCCGCGGACTTTTGACCACCGTTGAAGGATTGTTGGGTAATGCCATTGATGACTTGGCTCAGGGTCAGGCCGTTCGCAAGCACACCAACGAGGAGCTTTACAACCAGATTGAAGCTATTGTTAAAAAGCTTGAAGGCTACAAAGATGGCCAGGAACCATTTACACTCATTATTGATGATCCTTCTGGTAACTCTTACATCGAGAACAAATGCTTGCCTGCTCAGGATCCTCAATTAAAGGTCAAGACCTACACTCGTTCGGCTGAGCAGACCGAGTTTTTGGGACTCCAGCCTGAACAGCCTACCAACCCTGCTGCTGCTGCCGCTGCTGCTGCCGAAGAAGAGGATGAAGAGGTTCCCGAGGTTATGACTTTCCCTTCCAACTGTTCCCACTGCAACATGCCTAGTGAGACCAACATGCACATGATTGACATCCCTCACTTTAAGGAAGTTGTTATTATGGCCACTAACTGCGAGCACTGTGGATACAAGAGTAACGAGGTCAAGGCTGGTGGTGCTATTGCTGCCAAGGGTACCAAGATTACTCTCAACATCACCGAGACTGAGGATCTTTCAAGAGATATTCTCAAGGTAAACAAATTTACACACATTTTGTATTTATCTCTTTTTTGTTTTGGTTTGCTAACTAATGCATTTATTCATTCGTTCCACAGTCTGAAACCTGTGGTCTCTCTATTCCCGAGATTAACCTCGAATTGACTCCTGGTACCTTGGGTGGTCGTTTCACTACTGTCGAGGGTTTGTTGAGACAGGTTTACGAGGAACTTCGTGACCGCGCTTCCTTCTTGAGAGGTGACTCTACTACTGGTGAAAGCAAGGAAAGATGGACCAAATTCTTGGACAGTCTTCAAGAAGTTGCTGACGGCAAGCGTATGCCTGTTACATTGATTGTCGATGATCCTCTTTCCAACTCATATCTCCAAGTAAGAACCATGATTTATTTTATTTTTTATTTTATTAAAAATTTACACATTCTTGTTCGCTGTTGCTGTAGAACCTCTATGCTCCTGACCCGGATCCGGAGATGAAGATTGAGACTTATGAGCGTGATTGGGAAGTTAACGAGTCTTTGGGTTTGAACGACATGAAGACCGAGAACTATGCAGAAACCACTGCTGAAGAAAAGTAAAGATAGCGAGCGATAAGAATATCCAAAGAAACACATACATACATATATATATACATAAATACACACACGAGCAATTACTGTATCAATAGAGTTTTTGTATTTCTTGGTATTGTATTATTATTATGATTATTATTATTTTAAGAAGAAATATTTTAACAACCAATTGGCTATACCGTCAATAATAATAATAGTGATAAATAAATAAATAAAAGAATCTGTACAAAATTCAGCAGGAAAATATAAGCTCTTTTTATCAGGGGAAAGCTTTCTTTTTTCTTATTTTTCATATTATTTTAAAAAAAAAAAATATCAGAAAGTCACACAAACCATAGCACGTTGAATTGACAAGAAAGTAGGAACACTTTCCAAATATAGAATGTGTCAATGCGCTTTGAATCAAACCTGGAATGAGAATGATTTGTGTACAAGCAAGTTGTAATTGGTGATAGAAATAAATGCTTTTTAACATTTTCATCTACGCAAAGACATAGCATGTATATCATATATATAGCCCTTGAATATTTTCTTCTTATATTTTTTTCACCAAAGAATAACCGTAAGTTTTTATGCGCATTGTGTTTCTTGTCATAAAATTCAACGCGTTGCATATCAACTCTGTACGCATGTGCAAATGTTTGATCCTCAGCCAGCAGTCCGATCTCAAAATGCCTTGTGGTATGTTTGATGTCGCGTATAGCGAAGTGTAGCGCTGTATTGCGTCGGTATAATTGACAGATAAATCCGTTCCTCAGGTCCCTCAATCCCCTCAATCCCCTGTTAGCTCTCCTTCCCTTTCTGTACCAAAAGCTTGAATCTTCTCTTCTTCTTATTCTACTCTCTGTCTTAACGTACAAACCTTCTTGAGTACTCAACTACTCCCGACTTCAATAAAATAAGATAAAATAAAAATAATAAAAAAAAGATGTTCTGTCTTTGTGGGTGGCTTGTATTGGAGGTTATGGTCTGGTGTGTACGTTTCGTTTATTCTTAGAATCTCTGTTGTGGTCGTAAAATGCTGTTTGCTAAGCTGGCGTGTGTAGAAGCTGTGTAATAGATGAAGTCGTGTCCACGAACGTCCTGCCCGATAAACAAGGGTGGAGGGGGGGGGGGGGGAGTGGATAGAATATGATGACGCAAGCGCAATCCAGCCTCCGGTACGAATCGGTTTTCTCCATCTTGGCCATTCAAAAAAATAATAACAGCTAAACACCGCCCGCCTGTTTTTTTTCTTCCCCTCCCCTCTCTTCTATTTATCTTACAACGATGCTTCGTACTGCCACTACTGCCCAGCGCGCCGCTCGCGTTATCGGTCGCCGTAACGCCTCCACAAATGTCTCTGTCCAGAACCTTGAGACCCGCTGGAAGACTTTGTCTACTGCTGAGCAGAACACTGTCGCAAAGCAGCTTGAAGAGGCACAGAAGGCTGACTGGAAGTCTTTGTCTGTTGATGACAAGAAGGCTGCCTGTAAGTTTGAGAGAAATAAAACAAAAGAAAAAAAAGAATAAGAAAAATAAAAATAAAATTGAAATTGAAAACGTACACAAGAATTGACATGTCATTTCAACAAATCTTCAAGTCTACATTGCTTTTGGTGCTCACGGTCCCCGTGAACCCTTGACCACCCCCAACCACGGTCTTAAGGTCTTAGGTGGTGTTATTGGTGTTCTTGTTGCTTCCGGCGCTCTCTTCTACGCCATGCGTCTTGGTGGTATGACTTTTTTATTTCTCCATTCGTAATTGCGTTTGTTTGCTGAATAATTCTTGTTGTTGTTTTTGTTTGCTGTTGTTGAAAATATAGGTGGTGAGAACCCCCCTACCATGACCAAGGAATGGCAGGAGGCTACCAACGAGTACCTCAAGAGCCAGAACTCCAACCCTATCACCGGTATCTCTTCCGAGGGTTACAAGGGCAAGGGTTACGTTGTCGAAGAGTAAAACGTTGCTACCAGGAGAACCAGAAAAAAACAAATCATTTATACAGAATAAAAATAAAGAAGCGATATTCGTTTGTCATAGAGAACTTACACACACACACAAACACACAAAACATTTGCCCGTCCGTACAATACAATACAATACAATACAATACAATATAATACGATTATACTATAATATAGTATATTATATTTTATCACATATATTATGCATAGTGTTTTTTTTTGCTAGTGAAGAAGAACAAGAAGAAGAAGGAGAAAGTGAAAGAATAGGAACAAGATAAAGAAACCGAGATGAAAATGGGAGAAGCGTGTGAGAAAGTTGTAGTTCCTTTCAACATTTATATTTATTTTATTTTATTTTTACAAGCAACACAAGGTTTCCTTTTTTTGTGTCTGTGTGTGAGAGAGTACTTTGTTTAAAAGTGGCGTGATAGAAATTCACAAAGGTTGTACCATCCTTGGACAACGAGAGATGTCTTGTAACCATTTTGACTCGGCGCCTTAGGCACAACCGTTTAGTCTGATCACTCCAGCCACCCGATCTGTGGTGTAAGCGGGAAACCAGACGTCACTCAATGTTCAAGTCTGTGTGAGTCTGGCGCGTTCCTGCACCTTTTCTCTCTTGTCTAACAAATATGTCACAGCAAGTCAACCTCAACGATCTCGATTTCCAGTCTCTGCAGCAGGTCAAGAATCAGCTCGAGGAGGTATATTTTTTATGTCTTTTTTTATCAACAAATTATTGGGTTATATATAAATATATATCTACATGCATACTTATAAATCTATCATTTATCATCCTTTCATCTCAGGAATTGTCCCATCTTACACAGTCTTACTCGAAGCTCAAGGGTGCTCAATCCCGATTCACTGACTGTGCAGACAGTGTTAATGCCCTTCAGGGAGAGAGAAGAGAAGGTATATGTGTGCATGGGTGTTCTTTATTAAACTTATTGTTAATCTTGTTAATTTAATAGAAAAGACCATCTTGGTTCCATTGACATCATCTATATCCTTTTTTTTTCCGTTGTTCTTTTTTGATATTAAATAATATTTTAGATTTGAATACTCGCCTTGAATATTGATTTATATCCTTAACCTTGGTCGATCATTTTGGTGCCTTTACCTTTATGTACCTGGCAAGTTAAGTAACGTTGAAAAGGTTATTGTGGATGTCGGCACTGGCTACTACATTGAAAAGGTAAAGTAAATAAATAAATAAAAATAATGTGCCTGTGCCTGTGCCTGTTCGTGTGTGTGTGCGGATTTTTTTTTACAGGTGGAAGTTAGAAGCGTGTTAATGGCTCTAAACGAGATTTTGGATGAAATATTGATATATAAAATAGTCTGTCGGTGATGCATCCAAATTCTATACCGACAAAGTCAATTACGTGAAGCAGAATTTGGAAAAGTTGCAAGAGGCAGTAACGGGCAAGCAAAATAGCTTGAGGGGTGAGTTCCATAAAAGGCAATATGTTCATCTGTCCTACCATTTTGCTTACACACATTTGAAATACCTGGAATTCTTTCTTGTTCTTTTTTCTTTTTGGTTCACAAAGCCATTGTTAGTGTCATGCAAGAAAGAGCTCAGCAGCAACATCAGCAGCAGCAGCAACAGCAGCAGAAATAGAATACAAAATAGTATTTGTAAGAATAGAAGTATAGGAAGAAGAAGAAGTATCATCAGTCATACCAAAAGGAAAAACTATTATAAACTTCAATATTTATTATATAAAATTATATAAAGCTGTTTAAAGAAGATTACCATTTTATCCAATATAATTATTATTATTATTATATATTTTCTGAATTCAATACAAACAGGAGTGTAAATGAACGGACTTTTGATTCAAATTGCAAAAATGCTATAAGTTTTTAGATTTTTTTCTCTTATATATAAAACCATATACTTTTGTATACAAATATATATATATATATATTTCTGTACCCTTTTTTTTATTTTTTATTTTATTTTAATATTCATTCTTTTTTTTTCTGGCTTCATTTCTTGTCACTCCTTTAATTTATACCACCCCTTTACTTTCCTTTACTCTTTTTTGCTCTTAAGCAAATAAGCCTACTTCTTGTCTAAAATTGTCCAGAACTCTTTTGTGATGTTCGGACTAGGCAAAACAAAAGGAAAGCGCAAGCCAGAACTACCAATACCGCCGGCCTCTGCACGACATTCACCAAACCCACCCTCTCCAGGAAACCACACACCACCAAGCCCAACACATTATTCTACAAACCAATATGCCTCTATGAACTCGAGTACCTCTGAAGAATACTTCTCAGGTAACAACAGCCCATTTTTTTTATCTTTGGTTGAGAGGTGATCCAAATGAGATTAAACAGAGATGAGTTCATCTTATTCAGGCAATGGCGAAGGGTCTTCCATTCGCAGCTCACAATCCTCGACAAATTACTCCCTTCCAAGCAACGATGGTGAACATGGTCATCCGAGCAGTTCGTCAGAAACTGAAATACAAGAGTTATTCGAACGCATGCTCGTAAGATATTAATATTAATATATATATATATATATATATATATATTTGTACCTTTGTGTATTTTCTTATTATTACAATTATTACAATTATACAATTTTCTATTGATTCGATAATCTAATTTATTAAATATTAATAATCTAGGCTCGGCGTGGTATCAATGATTCCAATGCACGAAACGTTATGTTGGCTTTTCCGTTGGAGAAAAAGAGACTGATGGTAGCCCAAGACATCCAGGCTGAAGCAGGACCTACGCCAAATGCTTCTCTTTCTACTCGAAGAGGCGTCTCTGCAGATCGGCACAAGGAGCAAGAAAACAGCCCTGAATATTATGTCAAGAAATTATCTGAAATAGGTTCAAAGGGATACAGCAGTAAGGTGATCTCTCATTTGGCCGTTGGATTACGCACCATGCCATTAAGGTAATAATAATAATTATAATTATAATATATTTATTCATTTAATTTTAGTTGGGTACGACAATTCATCGAAATGAGCGGCCTCTTGATTATTACCGACACATTATCAGCCCTTAACCGATTGAAGCACAAGTAAGCAAGGTTTTGAATTATCAATAATGCATATTCTTCTGGATGTAGATGACCTGATCCACCTACCCACATATACACAACAAAAACATAATAATGATAATAACTGCAACTGCAACTGCAAATGCAACTGCAACTGTAATTGTAATTGTAATTGTAATTTTATAATTAACATTACAATTAAATAAAAAGGCGTGAAATTGAGGTCCAGACAGAGGGTGAAATCCTTAAATGCTTTAAAGCCCTACTCAATAATAGGGTGAGTACACAAATAACAAGTTGCCCACGTTGTTGTTCCTGGGTTAGTCTGGCTCACATTACACAATTAGATTGGTGCAAAAGAAGCAATCAAGAATCCGCAATGTATCCAAGAAATCGTCTATTGTATTGTCTCACCTGCTGTCAATACTCGTCGACTGGTCTGTGAAGTATTGGTTTTCTTGTGTTACTTTTCTGTCCCAGTCGGCCAAGAACTTGTATTGAGAGCAATGGACAATCTTAGAGATGCACGCAAAGGATACGGTCGATTCGATGCTTGGCTTAAAGACCTCTTGTACACCTTGGGAGGAAGAGGCCGTATGGGAAGTATGGTCGGGGCCAGCGAAGATTTCAAAAGGCTAGCTACCCACGGTGCTCCAGACAACCAACTCAGTGAATTTGCTGTAAGAACCATATTTCATTTCATTCCATCTGTAATTTAAGTTAATTTAATTTAATTTAATTTTAACAAGCTGTGTACAAAAGACACCAACAAAATGCTAACTGACACACATAACCTTAGTTGTACAATATGATCCTCGTTAACGCCATTGTTAATGTTGTCGAAGACCCAGAAATTAGAATACACCTTAGAAACCAAATGAACGTATCTGGATTGGAGAGAATTATGGATAGAATGTTAGATCTTTGCTGCGATCAGGTCGATAGACAGGTCCAGGAATTCAGAACATTGGCAGAAAACGATCATGACGAAATTATGGAACTGTACCACGAACGAGTATTACGCGACCTCAACGACCCACGCGACGTATTCGAATGTGTATTAGCAAGCGTGGAAGGCACTCGTGGCTACGACTTCTTTTTAAGTTCCCTTCAGCATCTACTTCTTATCCATGAAGAAGGGAATCTCAAGGCACGCTACTTCCAAATCATCGATAATCTCATTACCCAAGTCGTATTAGATCACAAAGGCCTCGTCGATGATTTCTCGTCTTCCTATGGCACCTCTGTGCGTCATCTTGTCGACAAGTTTGCTGATCAGGATCAACTTCAGGCCACAATAGAAGAAATCCGGCAATTGCAGACAATGTACGACGAGCTTCAGGTAGAGCACAATGCAGCTCAACAGCAATTAATAGAACGTGGTGATGGACTAGCAATTACTCAGCTAAAAGAGAAAACGACCTCCCTCGAAGATCTACTACGTATGTCACGCCACACAATATCAACTTTACAAGGAAAATTACGAGACCTTCAACGAGACTACGAAAAAAATCTTGAGGCGATGGAAAAGCAACTTGATACATTCTACAAGGCTGTAAATGATACAAAGGGAGAAGAAGGCGATTCAGATGACGGAGAAGTAGTGATCAAAAAGCAAGACCTCGCTAAAGCCTTTGGACGCATCAAGGCCCAGGAGAGTCTAGAAGGAAGAGGAAAGGATTTTGATGGAAAAGATGAACCAATAAAATCATCCGATGTGATTGCAAAAGAGACAGAGAAGTACCGCTCACTTGCTATGGGCTTGTCAGAAGAGTTCAAGAACCAGCTCGCGATGCAATTTGGCTCAAGTAGTGGCCTTGGAGATTTTGTGACTCCAGGAACCATGCCACTCATGGGATCTGCCACTCGAAGAAATAATACCCGGCGTCGACAAGCTCACATCAATACCGACTCCAGCTCCAACTCCATCCACAGTCTTTCTGATTCAAACTCTCTCACATCTCCATCAATCAAGAACATCGTCTCTGATGAGTTTCTTGCCACTCTCAGCAGCAAGGTCGGTCCTTCTGCCGAAATTGGCCCTGGCCCTGGTACTGGTACTGGTACTATAACACGACCTCGTCCCAGAGGCTCCCAGTCCTCAGAAATTTCCTTTAGAGATTCACAAGCATCTTCAATCATGTCTCGCACTCACAGTCTATCACGGTCAAGCAGTCTTTCTCGCTCAAGTAGCCTTTCCCGCACGCATCACATATCTCATTCAAATAGTATATCACGTACACAATCCATGTCTAGAACAAATAGCATATCGGAGCCCGACAGTTCTCCTGTAATTTCCCCTGACATTTCATCAACTCCACCACCTCCCCCTCCACCTCCACCACCACCACCACCACCGCAGCCCCTTACATCATTTAGCTTATCTTCATCTACTGTTCATTCTGCTCCTGGATCTCCTTCACCAACACCAACACCTCCTCCTCCACCGCCGCCACCGCCTTCTCTGACTAATGCAACATCATCTACTACGCCTCCCCCTCCCCCTCCTCCCGGCTCCCTTAGACCTCCTCCTCCAACCATGCAGGCACCACGCAAGATCATGAACCATCTCCCAAGCGTCAAAACGCGTGCACTTCAATGGCAAAAAATTAACTCAAACCACATAAAGTCCACTGTGTGGGGATCTGGTGTTGATGAAGAACAACTCGAGCGCCTATTAGAATCTGAGGGTGTCTTTAATCTGATGGAAGAACTTTTTGCCCAGAAAGTAACAGTAACACAGAAGAAGCTCGTCAAAGAAAAGAAGCAGGAGATCTGCATTCTAGATTCACGCAAGGCTTATAATATCAGTGAGTATATTTGCTGTTATTGTTTTTATAGTATTGCTATTGTATAATCTATATAAAGGTGGATCGACAAGAATGTTATTAAACTACTGCTTTATATATTTATGTGTATTTAGATATTGCTGTCTTGGCTAAATCCAAACACATCACTTTTACTGATTTCAAAAAGAGGATCGTGGCTGTTGATGAAAAGTTCTGTACAGAAACCTTGCTGCGTAATTTGCAAGCCAATGTACCCACCCCTGAAGAGATGGGCAAGCTTTCTGTGTTTATGAAGACAGCCTCTGAAGAGGATATCCAATGTCTATCAAAACCAGACGCCTTTTGTGCAGAGGTAAGAAAAAGTTTGATAATTGTTTTTAAGAGAAAAAAAAACAGATGGTAAAATAATTGGTATTGAATCGTTTGATAATAACCATTATATTGTATTTCTTTTTATGTTTATCAGATTATGACCATCGACCGCTTTAAGGAGCGTATTGACCACATGCTCTTCAAAGTAACCTTCCACGAACGTATTACACAGCTTGGAAAGGTACAATACATTTTTCTTCTTCTTGTTTTCAGGGAAAGAAAGAAGACCATATACATATACGCATATATTCAATTTATTTTTTGTTAAAACAATTTATTTGATTTATTTTAGAACATGACCAATGTAATGGACGCTTCTACTTCTGTCAAAGGCTCTAGTTCATTTAGAGAATTTTTGAACGTAAGTTTAAAGTTGGCTGTATAGAACCAATTACTAATGTGTTAATATTCATCTTAGTTGATCTTAATTATCGGAAACTTTTTGAACAGTTCCAGTTTTCAAGGTGGAGCTTTTGGTATCCGTATCTCAAGTATTAATAAGGTGAAGTTTAATTCCAGCAAGCCGAGAAAGATAAAGGGGACTCTTGTAAGATGTATTAAACTTTATCGTTTCCTTTTTATTTTCTGTATACAGCTGGTGGATACAAAGGCATCTAGTAATGATAGTACCTTACTCCACTTCCTTATCAAGATGATCGAGTCAAAGTTTCCTCACATTAGTGAAAGTCTCTTGGAAGATCTTAAGCTCTGCGGTGAAGCATGTAGAGGTAAATGATAATGGGAAGAAATAGAGAGAGACAGAGAGATGCCCAAAAAAGAAAAAGAAAAAACGGCAAATATTAATTACCGGAATAATTCTCTCTATTTTCGCTTAGTCACTATTCAGGATTTAATCAAGGACTACAATGAGTTACGAGTTGGTCTTCGAGGTCTTATTCATGAACTTGATCGCCACTATGATGTTGACTCTGAATTTGAGGATGGAGATCGTTTTGCTTTTGAAATGACCAGATTCCGTGATGGGGCAGTAGAGAAGTTTGATCAACTTGAAGTCCGGTACACTTCTATGGATATTGCGTACAAAGATGTTGTGTCCTACTTTGGAGAAGACCCTAGTGACATGAAACCAGATGAATTTTTTGGTATCTTTAAGACTTTCACATCCAGTTGGGAGGTAATTAAACGCACACATATATATAATCTGTAAAAAAGAATTCAATGGTGTGTTGAATTGGTCTATTGACTTTATTTGGTATTTATAGAGAGCCAAGAGTGATATAGAGGGCCAGAGAAAGAGACAGGAACAACTTGAAAAAGCGCAATCATACGAAGAGCAACGAAAAGCACGGAATAAGAAAAACCACTCAAACGCTGATCTGAATGATGGTGAGTAAAATAGATAAGATAACAAGAAATCACTTACTGACAAGCTTTTCTTGTATAAATTATTATATTCATTCTTATCTGTAGCAGGCTCATCAGAAAATCAGGAAGATAAGGATATTATGGACAACCTCCTTGAACGTCTTCGTTCTGGAGAGATGGCTAGTACGGCTGCAAAGAGACGTAGCAGGCGCATGTCTACCCGGGAGCGGAGGCGGACAAGAAGTGAGTCTGTGGCCATGAAGGCTGAGGACATGTTAAAGCATATCCAAAATGAGGAAGATGTACCTCCCCTGCCACTCCCTCGAAGCAGTGGCTCAAAAAGACTCGCCAGCTCAGACCGAATGCGGCGGCTAGCATCTTTAGTAGAAGAGAAGGATATTGAAGGAAAGATTTCTTGAAGGACCTATTTTTTTTTTGTTTTGTCTGTTTTTTTTTCAGGCCCTTTTGTATAAAGTTATATAAACAGAAAATATTGTACGACGCTCTTGTGAGCCAATCCCAACAAACCACAAAGAAATATATTTGTTGTTCCGATCCGCATAACAGCCGATCCTGTCTTTATTGGAAAGCAAGGAGTCCAAGACGTAAGCAATAGTGAGCAGGACTGTTCATTCTACAAGTTGGGCTTATATTTTATCTACTGCTCATTCCCTTGGCATCTCAACAGAACATCCCAATCACCGTTCTTCTGTCTTTTTTGCTCTGATGGCATCCCCACACAAAGACAAATTATCGCCGGGATGGGTTGACCAGAACAAAAATGAACTGAATGCCTCTCATCAGTCAAGTCCCTTTGGAAATCCTGCCCAGACAAATGCTTCCACAAAGAATAATAGCCCAGTCGCGTCTCAGGAAGAAAACAACTCTCCTCATCATGAGATAGTTGGTGATGCCAGTGCATTGTTCGGAGGAACCTCTAATGCAACTGATCCATTTTTTTCATCCATTACACCTGCCGAAGATTCTTCCTCTTTTTTTGATAATGTTAGTGCACCTGCACCAGAAAAAGCCTTTGACTACACACACCAGGCGCAAGCTCATGATACTCAATATGATTATCAGTCACAGAAAACTTATAATCACACCACCGAAGCTAATACAACCGGACAATACTACAACCCTACACAGCAAGCATACGACCCTTCGCAACAGCAATATGATCCATCACAACAAACATATAATCAGTCACAACAAGCCTATAACCATTCCCATCAGGCTTACGACCCTTCACAGCAGGCTTATGACCCTTCGCAACAAGCTTACGACCCTTCGCAACAAGCTTACAACCCTTCGCAACAAGCTTACGACCCTTCGCAACAGGCTTATGACCCTTCGCAACAGGCATACGATCCTTCGCAACAGGCATACGATCCTTCGCAACAGGCATATGACCCTTCGCAACAAGCATACGATGCATCGCAACAATGGATTGCATTTGATCCTAATCAGCATTATTACTATGATGAACAAGGCCAGCTTCACTTTTATGACCCCAACACAAATCTGGATGTAGATTATCAATACCCGGGCACAACTGAAGAGTACCAATTTGACCCTCAGTATGCACAGTATTACGACCAAAATGCTTATGCTGCGAATGACCAAGTTGCAGTAGATCAGCCAGCAGCTACATCGGTGGCGCATTCGGATGCACAGCCCCAGTCGGATTCTTTAGCAACCCACCCAAATACTAAACCATTGCATGGCACAGACTCATATCTTCATGATACACAAGACTACGCTCAATTTGAACCATCAGCCACAGTCACTAATAAGTCAATGCCATCTTTTGAGGCTGAGCACTCTCACCCTCCTATATCTACAGGGGTGTCATTCGATAAAGGAGAAACAGCTGGATCATGGAAGGATAATTCTGTTTTCAGTCCTGGCGAACATGAAGCAACTGTTCCCACTATAACTCAAACTACAGTTACAGGTGCCGCAGAAGTACCCGTAATGGAAGAGGATGAGGACGAATTAAAGGGTGGGTTACCAATGAAGAAGACCGAGAGTGAACAGATGAATGTGTTCCAAAACGAACTCGGGGCTAGCGATGGGTATACATCAGTTAAGCAATATGATAATCAAGCAAAGGACCGATCCAAGTCCCCTTCTATTCATAAAGACTTCCAGGAAAATACCGGTAAGGATCAACTGCCTGCAAATTCTTCAGAACAAATGACATTTACTGGCTTGTTGTCAAAAGACTTGTTAAATATGCGTGAAACTGTCGAGTGGGGAAACACACAAGAATCCTCTGACAAAGATGCTCCTACACGTTATCAGCATCAGAAAGAGGGATTTTTCTACGGTGATCAAGTGTATAAGCCCGAGGAACATAGTGTCACTCTCCACAAGAACGATGCAGAGGATCAGACACGATGGGACGAACAAGGAGAGTCAGTAAACTTTAATCAATACGATCATTCCTATGGATCTTCAGAACCGGTTGTATCCAGAAATGTATCTGAAAATAATGATAAATCAATATTGGAAACCGATACCACAAAAGAGGTTGATGTATTTGCACATTACGGTAACAATCAGACAAAAGAAAAGTTGCCCGAGAAGGATGTTGAAAATGATTTAGATGATCTTGTTTTGGGTGAAAGTGATCCCACCAAAGGTGTTCAAGAACATACCACAGACTACTCCAATAATATGTACAACAATTCTTACGAGCCTCATACTCAACAAGACTA
This sequence comes from Phycomyces blakesleeanus NRRL 1555(-), assembly GCF_001638985.1. Taxonomy (NCBI): domain Eukaryota; kingdom Fungi; phylum Mucoromycota; class Mucoromycetes; order Mucorales; family Phycomycetaceae; genus Phycomyces; species Phycomyces blakesleeanus. The sequence continues at coordinate 1,070,125 of NW_017265139.1, read as the reverse complement.
TTCTGTGGCTTATAGTCCTTATGATCATACATCAACTATCTCTGGTGATGCCGAGAACACTCCATCTTATCAAAATTCTTATGAACCCCAGACTTACCAAGATAACTCTACAGAATATGACGCCCGCGATATTACACGCACATCTGGTACTACCAAGAAAGAATCATCTAATGAGGCACATACCAAACAAGACTACTCTGGGCAGTATGACTCGCTTAATACAACTTCTGCGAACCATGAAAACTCATATGAGCCTTATGGCGAGCAGAACTATTCTGCACAGTATGATGGTTATAATCCAAGTACAGAAGATGCAGAGAATTATGATCAAAATGGATCGTATGAACCTCAAAATAACCAAGATTACTCTGCACAGTATGATCCTAATACTAATACTACTGAACAAGAGCCGTCTTATGGATACCAATCTCACCAAGATCATTCTACACAGTACGACAGCAAAAACTCTAGTTCGACAGAAAAGCAATCATCGTATGAGTCACAAACTCACCAAGACCATTCTAGACAATATGGAGCTTACAATGCTGCTCCAACTGATAGAGTTGTACCTTATGGGACAAGCAGCCCATATGAACCTCCCACAACCCAAGATTTATCAACAAACTACAATGAGTCCGATAAAAATCAGTCCCAGCTAAACATAACCCAACACGAAAAAACAAGCTACGAGTTTTCACCTCATAGTAAAGCAGAACCTTCGATTCCTGCTATTCACAGAGGTAGCTTCCCGGGTACCACTCAAGGATATCCTGTACCGTTTGAAGGTTATAACCATAGTCCTATGGAGCGCTCTTCAACTGTCCCTCCCCCTCCTATCTCGAGAATGCTTACACCTCGACCGGATATTCCCCAGCCCTGTCCACACCCTGCATGCGAAGGTGAAAATAAAGCTCGAGCCAAGTTCTGCTGTGAATGTGGTCGTCCCTTGGCTGGAATCTCTCGATCCACTACACCTGCTGCTCACTCTACACAAAGCTTCCTTTCTTATACTCCAATAAATGCCGATCTTCGCTCATATGCTCCAACTGCTATGGAATCCTCTCCTCCTGAAGCTCAACGTTACACCCCTAACCATCTTCACCCAAACACACAGGATAATCAGGAAACCGCTGTACGTGCTTTTATCCCCGAGCATCACTCGCCGTACGAAAATGCATATACTGAGGTCTCTGCGGTGGATAATGGTTATGGAGAAGAACTTGTTCAGCAAACACAGGAATTACCTCCAGATCCACTCAAGAGATCCGGTGGATGTCCTCTAATTTCATTTGGATTTGGCGGAAAAATGTGTGTCATGTTCCCACATACAGTTCAACGCTTCACTACTGCTGGATATGACACAAGCGCACCAATTATCAAGAAAATGCCAAGTGCTATCAAGATTTTTAATTTAAGGGATGCGGTTGGTGGTGATCAGGACTCGACTGTCAAGAGCATGTCGAGCTTTGTTGGGCCAGTTTTGTTCGATGCCAAATTGAGTGCCAAAGCAAAGAAGAAGGAGGTACTGGCTTACATGGATAAGCGACTAGCAGATTATGATGCTCTCTTGAGTGATGCCTCAAATAATGGACATGCACTAGATGATATTGAGAACAAGACACTTTTGTGGAAACTGGTCAAGGTTTTAATTGAACAGGAAGGCTCTCTTGGAGACAATGATAAGATGGACGCAGCTGTGCGTGGACTTTTATGGCCTGTAACAGCAACAACAGCTGAGGAGGATAATGCCAACTTCAGTGTTCCAGCTTATGGACAGGCAAATCCGGCTCTTACTGAAGGAGAAGATGCAGACTACTCTGAAGTTGTGCTAAATAAGCTCCAAAAGTTCCTTGAGAATGGTGATCGTGAGGGAGCTGTCGACTACGCAGTACAAGAGGATATGTGGGCCCATGCTTTGGTAATTAGCAGTTGCGTAAACAAGGAATTATGGAAAAAGGTGACAAGCGAATTCATTGAGCGGGAACTCTGTGCAACTGTGGAGAGTAAGCAAACACGCGTCTATCATAATGTCATGGGTGATAAACAGGCTTTGAGAGTACTGTATGCTCTGTTTGCTGGTTCAGGTGCCGGATCAAGTAAGTAAAGTAAAATATTTAAAGAAATAATTGGTAGCTTCTTTTATGGACTTACAGAATACTAACGTTTTCTTCTATTACTACTATTACCTAGTATCTGAGTTTGTTAAAACGTCTGATAAGCATGTTACATCGCACTATGGAGCTACCCCTACAACGCCTTCCCCTGTGAGCGTAGATCAGTTGAGACAATGGCGCGAAACACTGCTGCTTATTCTTGCTAACAGAACACCAAGAGATGTGGAAGCAATCACTGCTTTGGGAGACATATTGAAAGCTCAAGGATGGATTGAAGCTGCACACTTTTGGTAAGTTTATAATGAGAAAGCAATATAGTACCAAAACTCGTATATCTAGTGCCATATATGTATATGTACTGAAGGTTGTTTTTCTGTTTCTTTCTTAAAACTTGACTTGTTTATTTAGTTATGTGGTATCACCTCAGTCCTCTTTGCATTCTGGAATCGATGCCCCTCATGTTCGTTTTACGATTTTGGGTGCTGATGGTAGCAATATCTCCAAGGATCTGGACAGTATCCATCTTAGCGAGTTATATGAGTATGCTCTATCCACCAAACAGGCAACTATTTCTTCATTACCATTCTTGCAAGCATACAAGCTTGTTTATGCATGGCAACTGGCAGACTACGGGTTCACTTCTCTGGCACAGCGTTACTGTGAGGCTATTGCTGGAGCGATTAAGGCGAACACAAAGAGAACACCATGGATGCATAGACAGTTTGTGGAAAGACTTGAAGAATTTGCCGAGATTTGCGAGATTTCCAGTGGAAACTCCCTTTCGTAAGTTTGAGCACAAATATGTTTGGGATACAAGTGAATGGGTATTACAGTATTTAAAAGGTCTCCTGATTTTACTTTATTCTCTATAGAGGGGATGCCGGCTCTTGGCTAAAGACAAAACTAGCAAAGAATTCACTAGACTCCTTATGGGGCTCTCTTGAAGGAAGATTTAACAAATTCGTGAGCGGTGATGATGCACCAGCTGCTGAACCTGTTGGTAGAAAATCGACTGAAATTATGGCTGACGGTTTGCCAGCTCGTAGTGTATCAGCCTTTGACTTTAGAAATGGTGGCCGTACAAGTGTGGGGCCTGAGCACATGAGACGTTCGGCCACGCCAACCACTACTGTGACAGCAGAAGGAGTTGCACTTGAAAGACAGATGACCTCTTCTCCGTATTCTAGAGCTCAATCTAGCTTTGAGGTATCTCGTAATGCTACCCAAAGTCCAGCTATTGGTGGCCAAGACAAGCTTAATCAAGGCTACGGCGGTTACGGCGGTTACGGCGGTTACGGAACTCCCGGCTATAGCTATGGTCAAGAGCCAGTACGCCCTCCCACGGCTACATACTCCCCATTCCAGCAAGGGAGTGCACCACCACAAGCGCCTGGTCAAGCTCAAAATGAATATGGATACAGCCCTCAAACAGCTCCATATGGAAATAATCAATCTGGCGGTTGGTGGGGTGCTGACCCGGGCGCAGAACAACCTGTAGAGTCAAATATTCAACAGCCTGATTACCAACAACAACAACAACAACAACAACAACAACAACAAGCACCTTCTATTAATACTACTTCTAGCTACCAGCCTAGTAACTATGCACCTTCTAGCACTCCTGCTACATCTACATGGGCTGGTGGAGATGATGATGATCTTGGCTTTGGTAACTCTAGTCTTAAGAAGGATAAACCTGCTCCCAGTGGGACTTCTGATGGACCTAATAATGAGTCAACACAAAACGAACCTGAAAAAGAGGAGAAACCTCAAGAAACGAAGCAAGAAAAACATGGTAAGGAATATTGATTTTATGAATAAATATGTCTCTAACATATAAGCAAATATTTATAGGATGGGGAATCTTTTCTCTTTTCTCTCGCTCCTCTGCGCCTGCTGCTAAGGAAGATAAGAAGGCCATCAAGGCAAATCTTGGCGAGCAAAATAACTTCTACTATGATGAAAAAGAAAAACGATGGGTCAACAAATTGGTAAGCAAGCAAGTTCTATATAAATATTATATACAATCAATTTGGTAAATTAAGTGTTTTTTTTTATGTTCACTAATAGGCTGAAAATAACACACCTGCGCCAGCCGCATTGCCACCACCACCAAAGTCTTCTTCTGTAAATCCAACTCGTGTATCTTCTCCCGCAGGTCCCCCACCTCCATCACAAAATGGCAGAGCAAGTCTTGCTCCTCCTCCTCCTAGCGGACCAACACGTATGAGCTCAGCTCCTGTACCAGGATCCGGACCTCCTCTTGGAGGATCATCTGGAATATCTTCACCAGACTTTGGTACCCCACCACCGCTTGCAGGAAAGAGGGCAATGACAACCGGCGGAAGAAAGCCTATGCGGTCACGATATGTAGACGTGTTTAATCAGCCACCTTCTAGTTAAAAAAAATTAACAAACTGGAAACATATATCACTAAAACAGAGTGTGAGAGTAGATCTAATTAATCCTAATGACTTATTTTTATGAATATGATAATAAAAGCATCCTTCTTAAATATTTACAGATATTCAGTCTAGTGCCTACAAGAAGACTAGTTTTTTCTTCTGATAATATTTATTAATTAGCTTCATATCTGATATTTTAATTAATATCAGAAAATTAATTTGAGAAAGAAAAGGTCTTATTACTATAATTCAAAAAGTGCTCTTTAATAAGATCTTGATCAAGACCATGGGATTGAAAGGGTAAATAACCAAGTATCAGATATTTTATAAAGTCCTTGTGAGAATCGAACTCACCCTCTTTTCTAATCAAGATCAGAAAAAAGGCACCAGTCATGTCAACCAAAGTTAACTAGACAAGGACCTAAATATATGTATATATATATAAGAATCCCGAAGGTATTGAAGGTGTTCCGAAGAACAAATTCAAAGACAAGGGCTTAATCTTCAGTGATAAATGATTACAGGATCATTTTACACCTTCGACACCCCGTCGATTTCATATAGTCTGTATGCGATTTTTTCCTTCCCAGTATTAACATTACATGTGACCCGATCAATCAAGACCAAGGTCAGCTAGTATAGTACTAGGCCCAAGAGCCAGGGTGTACAATTTGTACGCGGGAAGTATATTTTAGCATTGTCTAAAACCCAGAGATGCGACTTAAAGACGTTCGGTCACATTCTGACAAGCGTGACTTTGTAGCACTGGCCAAATCGACCGACTACAACGTTGCAGAGGCTTGAAGATAAGAAAAATACTTGCGTACTTTACTTCTTGGTTCGTACAATACTGGTACCATCAGTAAAAAGAAAATGACCTGACATCACGACGGTCTACTGCCGAACTCTGGTCCCACCTTTATGGTAAGGTTTGGTCCACCCCAGACATAAGTCTCTCGCACGGGCTGAGTGGCTTGAAAAAGAATGTCACAACAGCATACTCCATAGCTTTTGCTGCTGCGCTCACCAAACTTGTCTGTTCTTCTTTCTTCGCCTAACCTCAGATCTAGAATAGATGCCAAAGTTGCGGAAGAGCACTCCACGGCCTCACACGCAAGGGATGAGAAGGCTTCGATGGAAGGTTTCGGGCTAGTTCGTCTGCGGTGAACAGCGTTACTCCCAAGCCATGTCCACCCGCTGCCGATGCAGGGGGTTGGCCAAATGGGTGGTGGTATTTCATTGGCGCCTCTAGAAAGAAGCTCCCACCTAAAGACGCGCCCGAAGGCTCCCGTCTGTGACTACACCCCACTTGGCCGCGTCTATGTTTGACTTTGATATGTGGAGACTGGAGCCGAATCAGACAAGTTTGGTTTTTCTTTACTGAACGCTGAGAGGCCCATACCCTCTAGTTGGTTTGGTTGAGACCAGTTTTGGTGTAAACACCTCCGCTTCTGTCTCCAAGAGGCTTACATCAATCTCCTCCATTAGACCGAAATCTAACAGAAAAGACTGAATATGGTAATTGTATACCATGTGTAGGTGCATGCGCTTTTAGAATGTACATAACATAAAATGAATAAAGAAAATAAGTATAAGAAATAAAGCATGGGAAGAAATGTAACATTAATGTACTTACCATCTCTACGACCACAGAGCGTGTACGCATCACACTACGAATCAAGAATTCATACACTACTATTATGAATAATAGCAGAAAAAAACAGCCTCAAGATAAATCTTATGGGTTTCTTAAACAGTATAAACCTTGTAAAAAGAAGAAGAAGAAAGAAAAATGAAAAAAAGAGTTAATGTAAAGTCAATGTTTTGGTAAAGCATTAAGTAATGCATAATGAGTAATGGTGCTGATTGAGTAAATTGGTTTTTTTATAACAAAAAAAAACGCGTTTTACACGTAAAGATGTGTATAAAGAAGTGGTACTTACTTGATTGTTCCTAAGAATGGTGCATAGAGGAACAAGAGAAAAAACTAGACAGCAAGTTCCTCAGTACATATTTATCTCTTTCTCTCTCTATCTCTCTCCCTATAAAAAAATAAGGGGTCATTGGCGTTATTTGTTTTCAAAATAATACTATATCTATATTTAGTTAAGACTAAATTCCTACACATAGAAATTCCTTGACTTTCATATATCAAAGAGTTTTTATATTAAAGACCTCTTGATATTATCACATTACAGTCTATGTTAATAGTAAATATTTTCTATGATATAGTTAGTTAAAGACATACAGCTACCAAGCTGCTCTAAAGAGCTTTTGTAGCTTATGATAAGTTATATATATGATAAATGTATAATGTATATTATTTTTTATTAGAAGCTATATATTTAATTAACCACTGAATCTATTGCATGATTTCCTTTAATTATATAGCTGGAAACCTGGTTTTTTCTGTGTATATAGCTATTATTATTTATCAAATATGCCGAATACAGGAATATGTGCAACTCTGTTTAAACAGAATCTATGATTATATTATTAGGGCATAAGAGTTTTTTCTATAGCAATACAAAAGAATGGGAGTGTCTTTAGAATAGTATTTTGGTCAAATACTATATTTTCGTTCTTTTACTTTCTATATTGATGCAATCTAGCAACATAATCAAAGTTTCTGTCCATATAAAAGTAATTAATTCATAAATCATCATAAGCATATATCTTGTAACTTATAAAAGGTGCTTTATATTAACTTTTAGTATAGTCCTTAGTAACAGACTTGGTGTATTTATGAAGTAATACTACTAGTATTTCTAGAAATGCATAATAGTTGGGAGAACAAAAAAAAAGAATCTTTTTAAATTAAAAATTGTATAAATAGTATGATTCTGACTATATAAGTAATTACATTAATACATTCTGTCGCTTTACATCATAAGGGCATCTACAGAGGTAGCTGTGTAAATTTAGATTGATTTTAGACATTCATTAACTATCTTTTTACACATACTGCCGGGAATGTCCTAGATTGAGGCTTTATCTTTGAATATCTTGGTTTACATTCTACTTTCTTTACTACTATATTTTTTGTAAATATATGTTGAACTATGTATTAAGTACGGCTACATGATATGCTTTATTATATAAATCTCTACTTCAAATATTAATAATAATTGTGCATATTATAAACAGTAGTTGAATATAGTAGTATTATAAGAAAATGTTAGTTTAATTGTTTGTTACATGCACCATATAGTTTTTATAGCTTTTAAAATGTACTTCTTTAATTACAGGTATATAATTGTATCAATCTTTTTATTACCTATATATCCTATCTGAATTAATGAATACATTTGCACAGACCGACAGGTTTGTGAATGGCGATCATATTCTTGTGTAGTACAGCGGACTTGATCGTAGTATGAAGCACAGACACTAACTTGGCAGTACAAGAAACTCAATTTTTTATGATCTAAATGTTTGGACTTTGACTCGAGACACAATCAAAAGAGACGCCGCGCTATATATTACATTTTCTTTAAATAAAAGTGCTTCATTAATTAAATGCACCATAATTTTCTTTTAAATATATTGTCTTACAATTGAGACTTCAGTAATAGATTAATGTTAATATTAATATGAATACTGATACTAACACTAATTTGTTACGTTCCACTTCGTTTTTTTTTTAAAAAAAAAACATGGGTTTTTTCTTCTTTCTTGTTTTCCACGCGTTGTTCAATTTTCTTATAGTTATCTGGAGGGTCTAATAATCTTAATATATTCAATTTGACTGGACTATTGAACAAATACAACAACAATAAAAAAAAAGACTATTTTTTTTAGGATTTTTTTTCTTTTAGCTTGTTACTTTTATATTACTGTTAAATCAAAATGCGTCAAAATCCTGTGTTCATGCTAGAGGTGACATATTAAAGGTTGAGTCCTCTAGATTAGTAACAGTAAAAATTACAAGTATAATAATAATATATGGTGCTTTATGAACATTACAAAAGCCAAGTCTAAATCCAATAATGACTTTGGACATGTAAACGTGGGATATAATACGCCGTTTTGTATGAGTAACCGCGGTGATACGGATTATCCCCTAACCATATATGACATTTCTCATCTTTTTGCAGCACAGCAGAATTTGGAGTAAGATCACGTAATAGAGATCGAATCAGTCTTGTGCGCGTATGTAATTATGACTATATATATACAAGTATTTGGTGGTAGGTAAGAATATAGCGAAAGGGTATTCTTATTATGGTATCAATATTGAATGCGTAAACACTGTTAAAGACAAGCACATTGTCGTGGTTTCTTGTCAAATAGTTGGATATAAATTATATATATTACCAGTTCTTATTAAAGAAGTTTCGTTTAATGTGAAGGGGAGTACAAGTCTAGGCTCCAAAAAAATCTTAAATATATAGGATTGTTGTTGTTTTTGTGTTCTTTATGATAGCACTCGCTAATAAGGAGGTATAAAAGATCTCCTTGATTAGAATGACATCTCTAGGGTGGATCTTATTCCAACATTGTATAAGTTTTCTTTAGGGATCTGAAACCAAGGGAGATGATGTGATTGATGTCTCCTTTGAATTCGCAGTGGAAATGACAAAGGAAAAAGGGTGAGGGGTTGATATACAAATTCAGAGAATGGCGGTTGCGCCATATTCTCATCTACCTTATCTACATGTGTTGCCGGATCTAAGCCTTTTGTATGCGAGAGACTATTCTTACTCTACAACTCATTAATCTAAAGATCAATACTGGGCTTAGGTTTGAACTTCTTGACGGCTCTATCTGCCGCTCTAAATTGAAGTTGAGGACCATACAAGGTAAAGACACCCGGACAACATTCCATTTCCATCGTAAACACAGAGCTAATCTTTGGTATTTCTGTCATACATGTATACAAAAATAGATCAGAACAATAGGCTCACGTCTTTGCCAGACTCAAAACTTCACTTACGTTGCAATTTGTTGTTTTTGGAAATAATCTTGAATACACTAAGAGTCTCTTGAACCACTATTCCCTCTATGCCCACATAGGATGGATTCTTACTTTTGATGACTATACGATTAAATCAGTACCAGATCCAAAGCAAAAAAAAATAAAAGAAAATATTATCTCTTTATTCAAGCAATCAATCTTTACCTTTGAATATCGCACCGTGAAAGTCTGCTTTGAGCAATTTCTGTGCAAATTGAGAAGGATTTGCTCCCTGCGAATAGACTTCTGCCATATACCCTTGCCAGAGTTTATTCAATTGAACGAAAATATCATATTTGTGGGCTTCAGCTGGAATATCATAGACCTTGAAAGCTCTTCTTTCGCGAGCATTCAATCGACGGCTCTTCTCGTGGGGTTTTCTCATTTTTTTCTTTTTGAGGGATTTTGCTTCCCCGAGCGATTCCGGAGAAGGATCTATACGCACTGGCTTCAGGTTTTGGATAACTTTTTCTTCAGAGGTAGTTTCATAGACAAGGTCTCGTACTACACTCTTGACGGCAGCCTTTGAAAAGAGATATATAATGGTATATATATATGTTTATGCATTTGTATAAATATACAATATTTATTAATGTGAAGATAATGTGATGATTAGGCAATTACCTCATCTTTAATGGGGTCTTTCTGTGTGCTATGCAGAGACTGATAGAGATTCTCGGCTGTGGTTACAAGAACGTGATTTTAATATACATATTTGACATGGAATCATAGATTCTTACGCTTTTCCATGATCTATTGATTAGGGTTATAAAATGAGTTGAGTTTGGAGGGATAACAAGTACACAAGCCACGCTTATTACAACTATAGCTGAGATATAAAAAAAATGTTAAAGAAGAACCTAGGGTGACACTGAAAATGCCCCACATTGAAGAAGAAGCAATAAAAGAATATAATAAGATCTAATAAAGAAATAAAAGCGCTATTTTGCACAAGAGTACACGAATGTGCTCCCACAAACAATAGTCAGCGCCAAATGTTATGTGTGTATGGCCGTAGAATGATAATGGGTTTGATAGATTTGTATAATCTAATGATTGTTCGTACGATAAAACTGCTGATCTGTCTTGTAGCTTAACCCGGCTTGCTCCTTTGAGCCAGGGACATCCCTAATTCTGTTATTTTCTTATGTCCACTTCTCCTCTCTACCCCCCCCCCCCCCCCCCCCCCCCTTACCTCTTTCTTCCAATACCCCTACCTCTCTTTACCTTTTTATCTATATTCTCTCTTACTCTGGATCATTAATTCAGTCACTGTGGGTATTTTGAGTAAAAGTTTCTGCAAGTCTATTGGTTCTTGTCCCTTTTTTCTACCTCTCCTTTTCTACCTCTTTCTCACTCACCTGGTTTTTTATTCTATCCTATTTTTCCTTATTTGGATATTGATTGATAGTAAAACAAAAAGGCTGTATTCTAGAGACAAAAGAAAATATGAGATTTTATTATAATAAACGCATCTTTACAAATTACTTACGTACAAGTGTGTCAACATGCACTTTGTCATGGCTTACATCTCTTTCTCGATCCTTCTGATATATTTTTGGCTCCTCTGTTACCTAAAGTCTTCCATATGTACATATAAATATATAGAGTATGTGCCAAAAATACGACGAATCTCCGCGCCAGTTGTGCCATATAGTTTGAAGCACTATTTTTCCTTTTTATTTTCCTATATTTTATCGGTCTTGTTTTTTTTGTCCCTTTTACTCTTTATGGGATTGTCCTCTCTTTTTCCTATTTCCTTGTCTTATTATTTCTTTACAGTGTATATATAATCTATATATATATATATAGATTAAGTATATATATATATATCTTTAAAAGTGTATATATTAGTTTATCTATATATATAAATATTCTCTATATATACACAACCTTTAAAGAGGTCAAGGAAACCAACAACATCAACAAAGAAAGAAGAAAACTCTCCTCAAGAAGGCGAAGAAGTCGAAGAGGAAAATTAAAAAAATAAATAAAAAAGACTAAAGGAAAAAAAATCAACAGTCGTCCCTATTTCACATCCTTCCGGTGGTTCTTTTACAACGCAACCCCTCCCTCCCCCCTCTCTCACCTCTTGGACAACACAATGTCAACAGCAACGATGCAAATGCAGTCCATCTCGGGCATAATTACCCAAGTGCGACTGACACAGGGTGAAGTGCCTCCTCCCCTTGTCGGCGCATCAGTCACAGTGGTCAATGATCAAGTTTTTGTCTTTGCAGGAAGACTCGTTTCATCTCGAAAGATGACCAATCACCTCTACATCCTCGACCTCAACACTCTTCTGTGGAGCCGTCATTTCCCTGCACCAGACTCAGACTCACCACCCCAGGCACGCTACTTTCACTCAGCCAGTGTATATGGAAATTCGCTCGTCTTCTTTGGTGGTATGGGCCACTCGCTCGAAACGGAACAAATCGCAGTTCTCAACGATGTTTCTCTTTTTGACCTAAGTACAATGAGCTGGAAGAAACCTCCTCTCCAATCTTCAACCCACGCACCGAGCGCACGATATGCTCACCTTTCCTCGGTTACGGATGATCGTCTAGTCATCGTCGGCGGTCAGGATATAAGCAACAAATATATTAGTGAAATCAATGTTCTCAGTCTGAAACGCTGGGAATGGGTTCAAGCCAAAACATTTGACAAATCCATTGGCGCATATCGATCGGTAGCCATTACAACTCCTACAGGAACTCGGCTACCTGTGCTTTTACGTGAACCGATGTCAGATAACGAAGATCACCCGCAATCTCAACAAGACAAGGATCAGCCTGTCGTGGACTACAACCATCGAGCATCTCTAGTACGTCAATACGGTCAATCACTTCAGAGTACCCGTGAGCCAAGTCCTATTTATCTATATTCAAATCACAGCTTTTCGGATGTCCGTAGAGAACTCCAATTGATCTTCTTACCCAATGCAACAGCCTCTAATATCGAAGACTGCTCTAGTTTTATGTCTGGAACAATGATGCCTCCTGGGCTACGATTTCCTACCGGTCACACTCTTGGCCATCATCTTATATTGGCAGGAACTTACCTCTCGCCACAGTCACAAGCATATACCATATGGTCTCTCAATCTAGGCACATTAACTTGGGCACGCATCGAGACCGGAGCCATGTTTTCGACTGGATCATGGCACCGTGGTGTATTACATGAGAACACAAACCGGTTTTTGGTCTTTGGTAACCGCACCCGAAGCTTCCTCGAAGATTATACACATCGTCAGATGAATTTTGATCATCTTGCCACAGTTGATCTCGAAGCATTTGGGGTGTATCGTCTGCCACGGACCACTTGTTCGTCTCTCGCCCAAGAAATGGGGTTATCGTTACTCAATGAGCCTGCCGTGGCCGATTTCCATATCATCACCCGAGAACAACAAACCATACCAGTCAACTCAGCCGTATTGGCCCAACGATGGCCTTACTTTGCTGACCTTATTCAGGTGTCTACTGAAGGGCTGGATGTGGTCGATCTTCCCGAGACTTCTGGGACAAAGAGTCGAGGTATGGCATTTCCGTACCCGTATGCCGTGGTCATTGCCCTCTTACAGTTCATCTACACGGATAATCTCTTGACTGCTCAACAGTACCAGCCTCACATTCTATCGCAGCTACTGCTATTATCGGATATGTACAATCTACCCCGTCTCCGCGAATTATCTACCCATGCCCTGCACCAAATGCTCAATATGTCTACTGCCCCACTGATATTCGAAACTGCTGCATTATCCCACCAGACAAGTCTTCAGATCCGAGCGCTCAAGATGATGATTGCTGCCAAGAAGATGATTCAGCAACAGCAACAATCGCACTCAGAAAGCCATTCACGTATCCGCACACACTCTCACTCTTCGCCCTTGTTTTCTGATTTCCCACTTTCACCAACCACGCCAACACATCGACCATCTTCAACTTCTCTACCGTCTCCAGCACTTTCACCCACACAACCTGCATTCGACTCAGCCTATGCCTCTAGAGCTCATTCTATTAGTCAAAAGTCTTCATCACATCAAGTCGCGCGTGCATCTGTCATGCCGTTTAACCTTGGTATAACACATTCTAATACCCCCGTTGTTTATGAGCAGGATTCTCCTCCGCGCTCAGCAGGATCATCTTACAACATTCCAAGTCCTCAACACTCACCTACTGTCCATGGACCATCGTCTACTGCGGTTATTCAAAATAATCATATTGGAAATGGTATTGGTGCGGCTGCTTCACCTACGATTGGACCAAGTGCAAGTATCAGTACAAGCCTCAATGCAAGTGTCAGTACTGGGACTTCTCGAGCCACTCGTTCAGCTACAGCACCTGCCAATACTACGAATACCACAAAATCCAAGAAAAAGGAATCTAGGATACGTCCCTTTCTTGGTGCATTCTCCAATAAGCTCTCCATGTTTCAATAAGCCACTACTTACCTATCTCTCTATCACTCACGCACTCCCTCACTCACGCTTTCCCTCACTCGCTCACGCACTTACAACTCACAGCTCACAACTCACAGCTCACAACTCACAACTCACAACTCTTCCACGCGCACACAAAAAAATCAGAAAGAGCCTTCATGCCTACGTTCTGCTCTTTGGATTGTCTTGTTTATTATCGTATTATTAATATTAGTCTTTTTTCCTTTATTCTTCTTCTTTTCCTTATATTATTACTATTACTATTACTATTACTATTACTATTACTATTACTATTACTATTACTATTACTATTATTATTACTATTACTATTACTATTACTATTACTATTATCTATATATATATATACAAGTGTACTCATAACTTATATGTACGTGTGTGTGTGTGTGTGTGTGTGTGTGTGTGTGTGTGTGTGTTTTTTTTTTTTTCACACCATATCCATTCATTACCTCTTCCTCATACTTGTTCTTGTTTCTTTTGGTCTTGTTTGTCGGTGATTGAATAAAATAAGAAAATTGGCCAACGTAGGCCAGCACATCTCAACTGGACTTGTTCTCTTTTTTTTTTCTTTTTTTGGTTCCCTTGTCGCCATGGACATTGCCTTTTTGCCCATTGGAAAGCACACTGTTGAACTAGGACGCTCATTTCAATCTAATAATAATAATACTCGAAACGATTTATATGCACTCCATTGTAAGTGATTGGAGATTGTAAATTATGTATATGTATATGTATATGTATATGTATATATATGTATATATATATATATATAAGTGTGTATATATCATTATATCATTATATATCTATATATAAATACATGTTGGGTTCTCTGACGTCCATCACCTTTGTTAAGTTACCACCAAACCAGAATCCGGGCTATTGTCTCGACCGCTGACCATTCAACAAGAGAGCAATGATCTTTACCAACTACAATTTAAATCACGAGGGGTAAGATGCATAACTACAAGCAATAGACGATTGTGCTCATGTAATTTAATAAGCTTCAAGGAAATAATAATAATGCACCTTTTGAGTATGAGGGTGTTCCAGAGCCTAACTCTGATCCAAACGAAACAGAAGTACTATTGATATATGATGAAAAATCACAAGTAAGATATAAACAATTTTTCTTTCTCTGTGATAAGTCTCAAGTAAAGAGTATATATATATATATGTGTGTGTGTGTGTGTGTGTGTGTGCTTATGTAAAAGTGGATAGATGTTTACTGAATTTTAATCAAAATGTTAACAATTGTGTATTATGAGCTAATGATCTTCTTCTTCTTTTCTCTCTCTTGTAAATTTCAACTGACATTAATTCTACAATAGACTTTTATATTAGAAGAATCACCGGTTCGACTCACTTTGAAAAAGTCTCGCAAACGTAAGATCAGTAACAAACAGCCTCGTAAGGTTGTTACTGAAATTGTTCAGCCGGGTGGGGGAGTGCGAAAGATTGACGAAAGGCCAGGAGAGGAGATTGTAGATGACTTTGCTTTCGATATTCTCAAAGATATGGAAGAGGTTCTTGGTGAAGACGATGATGATGAAGAGGATGATAAAGGAGAGGATGGAGAAATATCAGGTGCTAATAAGCAACAACAACAGCAACAGCAACAGCAACAACAACAGCAACAACGACGACGACAATCAATTGTTTCACCTATTATATCTACTATGGAAGTTGACGAAGACGATGATGACGACGACGATGATGATGTTATCTTTGAAGAATTCGTTTCGCCTGTCGAACCCTTAACAGTAGCTAAAAAATCTCCCAAAATCACAATGCCCCCTCCGTCATCTACTCCTCCAAATAATGGTAATACTGCATCGGCTCAGTCGGCTCAATCGGCAGAAGCAAAGCGCCGAAAATACACCATGGCCTCTGTACCTATTCGTCACCCCGGGATAAGAGATCCTCCGCCACAACCTTCTCTTAATTCTGCACAACAATCAACAACACAATCATCAACACAGCCATCCCAACCGTCACTACAACTCCCACCTACTGGTTTATCCGTGTCTCAAAACCAACAACATCCGCAATATGCTGGCAAGAAGCTCACACCGGCTGTTACACCAGCTGGACCTTCTCTGTTCAACGGTCGTGGCAGAAGTCCGAAGAAATCTAATAGTGGTGCTGCTTCTTCATCTGGGTCGGATGAATCTTCCTCGTCGGGATCATCCGATTCAGGATCTTCTTCAGAAAGTGGATCCGATGTTGATAGTGGGAGCTCGAGTGGTAGCTCGAGTGAGGATGATGACGACGACGACGATGATGATGATGATATCGATGCACTTGCAGAGAACATCTCTCGTAGTCTTGCCAAAGAAGGTCCTTCTGCACCTTCTTCTCCCCGGCACAATTACACCGGCACACATTCTTCTGATCATTCTATTCAAACCAACTCTATCCCTACATCTACTGCTGCTGCTACTACTACTACTAATTCTGCTACTACTACATCTACATCTACTACATCTAACACATCTACTACTATTACAAACTATAAACCTTTGCATAATCCACCTTACCAAAGCCCTCTTTCTTCCCGTCCGAATAGTACACCTGTTCCCAGTCGGGGAGGAAAACCAATGTCTCTGCGGGCTCTATTTAGTAAGTCGAATATCAAGAATTAAACAGGCAATTCAGATGTAAGACTAATATATTTTTAGAAGAAGAGGCAGAAGAAGATGGCGTGTCAGGTTCAAGTAGTGAGAATGAATAAAAAAAATAAAAAAAAAACATGCATACATACATATATATATATGCCTTTTTTTTTTCTCCCCTTGAATAGAACATTTTTATAAATATTTGGATATTTTGCGACTTTTTTTTGGCTTGGAAAAAAAATATGTGATTTTATATATATTTTTTTTCTTAAAAAAAATGAAAATAAAATTAATTTGTTGCTTACAAGATAACCTTGATCTTTGTGAATTTTCGTTTAAGACATTTTTAAATAGCAAATCATTATTTTCTTTTTCTTTTTTTTCTTCTTTTTTTTTGGGGGGTGGGGAGAAGAAGCTTATTGGCCTTATTTTATATATATATATATATCTTCTTTCTTTCAAAGTCTCCCCAGTTGGTGGTGTTGAATGAGTTGAATGGGTTGAATGGGTTGGAGATAATTTATTTAATTTTTTGTATGTGATACAAATAAGCACAAGCAAATACTTGGTTTATTGGTAAGCGATTAAGATTTAGTATTTGCTTGGAAATTGGTTGAATAAGCTTGGTTGTACAAGAAAATACAGAAAAAAAATGGAAGAAAGAAAGGAAGAAAGGAAGAATTAATTGTACCAAAGAGGTATTTTGATTGTATTCTATACTCCATTTAGCGAGACTTTATTTTGTCTTTTTTTGATTTGATTTTATTTTATTTTATGTTATTTTATGTTATTTTATGTTATTTATTTTAGTTTGTAAGCTTACTTGCGTTCCTGAAGATCCCTGTTGATCCTTATTTTTATTCTTTTTTTTATATGCTTGGTGTAGGTCGATCTATTTTAACCTATAAATATATATGAGTATAGAATATAGAAAGCAAGTCAGAGTGCTTCTTTACATATATAATAATATAATATAATATGAAAGGAGTATGTACAGTACATGCTTGATTACACACAATGCCTGTATATCAATATATCAATCTCTCTCTCTCTGTGTGTGTGTACATATATTGTATTATACACCATATTTTGGGTTGACTAGTTTAGGAGGCGACCCTTTATTTCTTTTGGGTTTTCTTGCTTTATTTTTATTTTTATTTTCTTAAGAATACACGTGAATAGGCTTTATCTTACAAAACTATTTTACTTGAACAATTTTAATAAAAATCTGTAATATGTAATATGTAATATGTAATTTTTGATGTGTAATGTGTAATATACAATGTACAATGTGCAATGTGTAAAAATTAATGAAATTATATCTGGCGATAAAATTATCTCAAGACAAGAAACACTTGGCCCATGCATTTTGTGAGATGTCTAGCATTAATTATCCCAACAAGTGAGAACAATAAGAACCCCACTTATACGCAAACATATATTATATATTATTATTTTCTGTATCTTGAAAATATATAATTTAATTAAACTCTTATCAGAGAGACAGAAAAATGATGACTGATTTATGAATATTTGAATATATATATGTAAGTATGTATTTATGTATATATATATATTAAAAAAAAATGAATCAAGATGATATAATGTACAAGGCGATTGAAAAGAAGAGGAAGAAGAAGAATAAAATAAAATAAAGAAGAGAGATAAAAAAGAAATATAAAGATATAGATAGTATTTAAAGAATCCTTTCAAGGTTAATACATATATTTATACCTACACCTTTTTATTTCTCTCCTGAGAAGGGAAAAGAAAGGGCCAATTGATATAGAAATAATAGAAATAATAATAGAAAATGCATCCAGTAAATGTGTCAAAGTGTATGTGGAAAAGAGAAAAAAGGAAATGTAGAGCTGTGGGTGTGTGTCTGTAGGTAGGTAGGTAGGTAGGTAGGTAGGTAGGTAGGTTGTGATTGTGAGTGAAATTGTACGAGTGTGAATATGAATGTGTGTGAATGTGAATATGAATGTGAATGTGAATGTGAATATATGCTTAGTTTGTGTGCAATTGTGTGTGAAGTAGCTGACTGGACTTTTTGGCAAGATGATAGTAAAGAATGGTACTTTTTTTTTGCGTTGCTTTGCGTTGCTCTTTTTTTTTTACATTGCAATATCATCAATGTCTGTGTCATAAAACTCGACTTTGCTGGCAAGGGCTTCCTGTGCCTCCTTGATTAACAATTCGAGTCCGTCTGATATCTTTGTCATTCGTTCGTCTGTCTTTTTTGTAGCATTCATGGCTTGAATTGCAGATTCGTCGGTTGTATTATATATCTCATCATGATGGCCAGCATATCTCTCAGAGGACCAGGACTTGCGCTTGGTCTCAGATGATGACGAGGAGGAAGCTTTTGAATACTTCTATTATTATTAAAAAAAAGAAGAAAAAAATTAAATATTAATTATACATGCCTTATTGTATTTCCTTGTACACATTCTCTTTTTTTTCCTTTAATTTACCTTTTTGACTAGGATTGGCTTGGGTTCTACCAAGGTAGACTTGCTAGAGTGACGTCTCTGGTGTTGGTATTGTTTCCGTGTGACATCTTCAGTCCATTCCCGTGTGCGTTGTTGGCATGCATCGTCGAACTGGCTTGATTTGGTACGTTCCGATTGCCTTGATGATAGTGTTGGTTGGGCTCTAGGGGACTGGGGAGCGTCTTTCAACGGCTGAAGAGCGAGAGTACCGGTCCAGTAATTGTATGCAGTAAATGCGATGGCTGTAGCAAAGATAAAGACATCGAGAAACTTTTTTAAAAATATTTCGACTGTGGATGGTTGCCTAGATACGGCTGTATGAAAACTACTGGAAGTAGTCGAGGCTGATGGTCTGTGGTGTGTTGAGTAACGGCGGCTTGGATTCGCCTGAACGGGGGTGGCCATGGAAGACCTCCGATAGCCTGTATTGTGGATAGGACGGTCCTGTCGGGAATAGTGAGGTGGGACGTCTTTGTGTTCAGGAGTGCTGTTCTTCTCGTTAAAAGGCATTCTTTCTTATTATAGCTGTTATAATTTATATATCGTTTGGTTATTTTATATAGGTCTGTTTATGTATGTATTGTCTTTGGTGGGCTATAGAGAAAGGATAAAAAGAAGAAGGAAAGAGAGGGATAAACTGAAAGGGAATAAGTTGAGAAAAATTAAAAAATATAAAAAAGAAAGAAAAAAATTAGAAGCGCATCACGCGGCTTAAACTTGAGTAATTTTTTTTTTATTTTTTTATTTTTTTATTCTTTTTTACCCACTGTGAATTATATATATATGGCTATCCCATGGCTGTGCAGTACAATATTCAAATGGTGCCGTCATCTCTTACCAATGATGCCCAACAATCTCTTCTATAATCATTATTACTATTATTACTATTATAACATATCAGCTGTAGCCAAGACTAAAGTAAGACCAGGAAGGCCAAGACAAGACAAGACAAGGTCTGAATCACGAGTAAGAATAAGACAATCTCCCTATCATATTCACAGGACAGGGCACAGAGATTCCAGGCGATCACTATGTGTCTTGTGTGTGTGTGTGTGTGTATGTACATTGTGTGCAAGTGCTCAAGGCATTATATGGGTCACTGACACGTGAAAAACACGGAGCAAGTCTTCCACGCCAAGGGGATTATCCTCTTCCTTCCGTCCCAAGCAGCCAAATCAGATAAGCCCTGTTTGCCACCAATCCAAATAATAGCAAAATTATGAATAAAAAATATATATAAAGAAAATATATAGAAATAAGCATAAAATTCACACACCTTATGATCTTCCACTCCAAAGAAGAATCACAAAAGCCTCATCAAATCATTCTTTCTTATAAAAAGTTGTGATTATTATTATTTTGTAAAATTGAGCTTTTTTGATATAAGATACTAACTTGCCCTAATACTTGACAATCTCTTTTTTCTTCTTTAAAATATATATAATGTATATATAATTTATGTATAACGAAATAATAATAATAATAATAATACAGAATATGGGAATAACTTGAAACCCTAAAACACAAAACCTACATATATATATATATATTAGTATTAGTATTATTATTATTTCCCGTAACTTACATGTTACAGATCTCATACTAATTGGTTTATAGAAATGACTTATTTTCACAATGATTAACAACAATAAATTACATGTCAAATACCTATTTGGTCCTTTAGATTGATTCAGGATCTTCACGGTATCTACTACGGCAAAGATATTCATTCTTTCTAAACCTATAGATCAAACTATCAGTTCCATTTGAACTTCTTCAGACTGATTTTAACCCCCTTCAATACACACATATGTATATGTATATGTATATGTATATATACATATATATATGATCCCCTTTATGTCTGCATTCTCTACACAACACACTTGATTTGTTTTGTTCTTTGGTTACAAAATACATTTTCTTTTATATATTTTAGGTACAAATATTTCTATTACTATTATTATTGTTATTATTATATACATCTTGGTCTTGCCAGATAATATATATTTTGGAATCTACTTTGTTAGATAATAATTAAAGAATAACCCCCCCATTACCTCAACATGGACCACAGCCCTTATATACTTACATACACACAAACACAAACATAAACATAAACACTTGATATTTCATGAAAGGCCAGCTATGCAAGGTCCAATATGATATCTTCAAAATTACATACATGGGTAGCATAAATGATTAAAATAATGATAATGATAGTAATAATAATAATCATATCAATAATCATATAAAGTTAGTTGTATAATTCAACATTCCAAAACCTCAAAGCACTCTCTTTTTATACTAACATGCCACCGTGGTAATTATTCTCTATAGAATAATTCTTTTACTTGGTTTGTTTGTCCAAGATCCTCTTGGTGAAAGCCTTTATTTCTTTTTGGAAAATCTATCTTTAAATGTGTGTGTGTGTGTGTGTGTGTGTGTGTTTATATACATGTACATATATTACTTGTTTTGCTGTTATCCATCAACAATCCATCTTATCAGTACATTCTGGTAAGCTTACATCTAAATCTACATCCACACATAGCCATTGTCGTCATTATTTCTTATCACTTGTTTATCTGACTGTCTGACTGTCTATCTGTCTATCTGTCTATTTGTACATACATACATCTATCTGTAGATCTGTATAAATCTGCCAATTGAATACCTTTCAAAAAAAAACATACATACATACATACATACATACATAGGCATTTGTGTATATCCTTTTTGGTTGACTTTGTTAATTCTATTAAATTTCATTAATTTCTTTACCTATATTTTCTAATACACAGATTCAATCTTGCAAATCGAGTTGGTAATTCTGATGAATGCCGTTTATAATCTAGTATTATTTTCTTTAATAAGAAAGTATATAGAATCGTCTCTTTTGTCAATCTACAACGTAATCTTCATCTGAATGATGGTGCCAATCCTTTAAAGGATGAGAAATATCTAATAAATAAATAAATAAATAAATAAATAAATAAATAAAAATACACTACTGTGAGTAAGGCAGGATCTTACTGCGCGTACTAATAACACTCAATCTCCCCACCCCTTTCATTATAAAACTCATCTGATGCACTATACGCAAATGCAAACATATACACACCCCTTTATATAATGAAATAAAGAAGTAACCCCTAAAATAGACACACACACAGAGAGAGATATATATATAGAGAGAGAGAGAATGCCAGCGTTTACAAGATATGTATATTATCGGCTATTGGTTATCATTGTCTTATCGCCTTTTTAAACCAATATATATATGTATGTAATTATGTAATTATGCCATTGGTCAAGTAATTTTTGTTTTATTTCATTAGAAATACACCATCTAATGACTTTATTGGTTTCTTCCGGGTGAAAATGTAGAGCACGAGAAGATAAAAAGGCCCTTTTGTTGCTTAGTTACTGATGGAAATATCAAATAAAGTATAATAAAATAACGCGTTTTGAATTGATTGCAGTCGCACCAATAGATCGATTATACATCTTGATATATTTAGAATATTCCTTAACACCAACTGCGAATAGGACCACAACTTTTATGATTTTTTATTATTCCTACTACTACTAAAATACTATTATTACTATCACCGTGATTTAATATAAGTTGTATGCATTTTATAAAATCAAGCTTTTGTAAAATATGCTTCTGTGGCTGGGTGTGTTTCAATTTCCGTGGGATAATTTCAAAGAAGACCATGGGTCTCAAATAGACGGATCCTATAATCCTTTCAAAAGGGTTTTAAAGGGGTTGTAGATATACATATATACATATATACATATGTGTTTCTGGGCCTTTTTTTTAATATCTCTTTTATCGCACGTGGTGGTTATAATGCTCAACCACAGATGCCTTTGCTCTGTGCTCTGTTCTCGGTAAAAAGATATGCGAACCATTTGAATGAATAAAGACCCAACGAGATTGGAAGGAGGAGGGGGCCAGTTTTTGTGTATTTCAACATTATAGATATAAGTCTTGTCATCTGGCTGCACGCATTCAAGGAAATTACTAACAGTATTATTCTATGAATATCTGATCAAGGATGAGTCATCGAGGATGAACAACTAATATAAAAAAAAAACATTGGCTGGTTAGCTAATATATATATGTGTTTATACATCAAGCTTCTCCCCTTTGCTTTTGTAAAAAGGTTCCAAAAGGAGATTGTAGATAGAATATATACATATATTTGAAGGCTGCATCCAAATAATCCTTATAATCTCGGAATAACTAAACCGTCTATTTGGACCACTCTTAATCGAGGTATCGCTCACCCACTCACTCACTCATTAGCTACCATTGCATTTACTGGCGGTATATGTTGTTTAATTAGCAGGCCATTATGCGATCTTCGTCAATTTCAAGTCTAGGTTAATAAATACCGAGAGAAAACTAAAAGGAGTTATCAAAATGAAGTCAAATTTGTTTAATTACAAATACACATACATACATACATACATACATACATACATACATACAAATAATAACAATAACAATAACAAATGCTTCTTGCACTGGCGTGTCTTGGTAAACAAACTAGCAGCAGTAATGTATCGTTTAATCGGTTAAATCGATACATTGATCCGACAATGATACTGCATCTAATTATAAGCATATCATGACATTTTCTCCTTCTCTTCATCCTCCCCCTATTTCTGCCGACTTCGCACTGTCTTTTATATATATATATCTTATGTCTTGAAGTCGTCTATCCTTTTCTCTGATCTCGCCCTTTTTTTTGCTTTTTTTTTTTTTAAAAAAATGCATCATTTATGCAAAGTAAATGCATGTGGTACATAACTAAAGTATCCCACTTAAGGATCTCTCCGATTCAAGGTGGCTTGGTCTCTATCGTACCAGTCCACCCCCCGAAACAACTAAAGAAACTCATGTCACTTTTTTTATTTTATTTTTTTTGAAATTCTTTTGAAATGACAGACATCAATGCCCATAAACATCCTAAAACACACACTCCATCAACTTCAATCACACCTCTGCCTATACTTTTATCAGACCAAGCTTCATCTTGTTCATCATTATGGAAGGAGATTACCCAGACTATTTTCTCCCTCTTTGGGTCTTCTCCAACCCCACCAAGAAGAGCTATTTTGATGGAGTTTGGTCGGTTTGTGTGGCTAGAGAGAAAAGACCATGCTTTGGAGCTCTATGATGCAGGGTTCTTTGGCAAAGGATCCCTTTCCAGAAGTAAACCTACCTGGCACGAGCGACACAGCTCACAATGTTAGTTTTTCTTCCTATAAATATATTGTGTGCAATTATATTCATTTGAATATCCAAAAACAAAAAATGAAAGGGTCTTTATTGATTTTTTTTTTCTTTTTCATCCTGTAACCCTTTTTCTTGTTTTTCATTTACCTTAATGCTTAAATGATTTATTTTTGTAATACTTGCCTATCTACACACACACATATATATATGTTATTATCTCTATTTTTCTGATTTGGTTTCGTAGCTGAAAACAGTCCATTTCTGGAACAAATTACTGTTGATCGTCGAAAACAGAGGAGAGAGAAAAAGAGACTCGACAAGGGATCTTTGGTAGACGATCGTATGGATATTCTTCATGACACATATAGTAGTGCAGAGATACTAGACTTAATAGAAGGTCAAGACATTGAGTGCCTTCAATTGGATCTATTAGAAGCATTTTTCCTTGCATTTTCACTCAATGCCCTGGAAATATGCGACACATCTCAGGTCAGATCATCCCCCTAAAAAGAAAACTAAAAAAAGAACAAAGAAACTTGGCTTATTATTTTCACCTGTCAAATACTTCTTTTTATTGATTATTGTTTGTTTATTTGTTTGTTTGTTTGTTTGCTCGTTTGCTTATTATCACTATCTAGAGGGTTTTGTCAGTCAAGGAGTGTTGGGATATCTTTGGTCGCATTTTCGCATGTTCATCTCATGATCCTGAACACAGTCTGCAACTACCAGTCGCATGTCAACCCAATATCTTTAATGCACACTATGCTGCCTATCATTATTACAGGAGTCTGGGCTGGGTTCCCAAGAATGGCGCAAAGTTTGGGGTTGACTTTGGTATGAACTCTACAGATAGACAGAAAGAGAGGGAAGGAGGGAGGGAGAGAGGGAGGGAGAGAAATATTAGAAACAAACAAACAAATAAAAGAGTTCAAACACAATCATATGTAATCTGTATATTAATACCATTTATTGCTTTTACTTATTTATTTACAGTCCTATATCAATCTGGCCCAAGATTTCGCCATGCTGACTTTGCTGTGGTGGTCTTACCACAAAATGAGACCTCAGACAAGACCACCAGCTCACGTAGCTGGAAATGGCTTCTTGGAGTCAATAGAGTTTGTACTCAAGTCAAAAAGACACTTGTACTATGCTATGTATCCGTACCTCAATACAAAGGAGATTTTGACATATCCCTCTTGAGAAACTGCACAATACAGCAGGTAGTTCTGAAACGCTGGTCTGCTGAAAAAAATAGAGAGACCAAATAGTCTGTACGTCTACACATTCCTTGTACATAAAAGAATCTGTTTCTGGTCTTTGATACACGTTTCACGCAATGCTTGTATATATATATTCCAGATTTTTAGTCTTTATTTTAAACTTTAAAATATATATCAGCCTAGTGCACACATACATTTAGCTGTGCGTGTGTGTGTGATACCACAGGTTATGATCTTCTGTATTTTGTATGTTTATTTATTATATTAATATAACAAATAATTTAATATATCGTATGATGTGCGTACGGGTGCTTTCGAAGTGTTTCTTTTTCTTTGGTAGATTTCTAATCCTATATCAAAATCAGCAGCCAAACTAGAACTGGAGGAATTGTATCATGGGTTATGAATACACGTGTACAACAGAATAAGAGAAGCTTTCTGCCGTCTTTAAAAAAACGCACATACACACACACACACATACTAGCTTGGTAGATATTTTGTCAAGGCATCCTTTATTTATATCAATTGGGCTTATAGCAATACAACCAAATATGATTCGATTCTTACTAGATTATGATGATAATATATGTATGATTGTGTATCTTTATGTCTTTTTTGCTTTAATTATTGCTGGCTATGTTTATTATTTTGTTTGGGATCATACATAACAAGACCGAGGATCTACATAGATGCGGCCCAAGGCTCGGATAGTTGTAGCCTTTTGGGCTCATATAAAATAATATGTATTATTGTGCCACAAATACCTCACTGTACAGAGAGAAATATATATATATATGCATGTATATTACAGAATCTCACACACTAACAAAGATAGTACCTTGACCTATTTTTTTTTCAATTGTAGGCAAAGTTACCATGATATTCTGACTAATGTAAAGTGACCACCCACCTTAAAAATGAACAAGAAAATATAATTCTGATGAGTTGGATCAGTGATTATAGCTTTCTCTAGACTCAATTATGTACTGACCAGATCTAATACACTACAAGGGGGAAAAAATGACGCTTTTGGGGGTAATTTTAAGGATATTCTCAAAGGTGAATTTTGCTCTGTACTAAATGGAAAGGCATATGAAGGCATGCTAGCAAAAGCTTTGCTAGTTTAGTATTTCTGTTTGTTTGTTTATTTAGCTAATATAATACCAGCTTTTAAAACTATTCGTTTCATTTTGCTATTAGTAAATGAAATTTGTAGGATTATCAATTTCTTCTTGCATGTTAACCAGTAGTCTCTCATGTATGTAAAAGCTCTACTAATTTCAGGCTATTTAAAAAAAACTCCATATTCATCCAACATATATATATATGATTTTACTATTGCTCAAAATAGAAAAAAGTATGTAAAGAAGCTATTTAATTACTTTATCTTCAATAATAACTCTAGCTAAAATCTAAATAAGGTCCCACTTTACGTCCTTACGAACTACCAAATCTCGCCATGGCCCAAAAACTATATTAATATTTTGCTTAAACGTTGAATGCACCGTGGATACGCATCGTAACATAGCAAATGCTTGTTTGTTTGCTTATCTGGCAAAAATAAATTGATAAAATAAGCCGTATATTAATTAACCAATATTATGGGCAATCATTTTTATTATCCTTTAAAACTCATAGATTTTATATTGGCTATTATTCTTAAAGTCTTGAAGTCTTGCTTAAATTAATAATTGAAAAAGGATGCTTTGTAATTAAACAAAATACATTTGTATTAAAAAAAATGTATCAAGTTCATAAGTTGTGTTTGCCTATTTATCTAATTTTTGTAATAAAAACAAACAATTCAGTGCCAATGCCTTATCTAATATGGCTGTGTTAATCAAAATCAACATATTCTTTCACAATATAAGCTCTATACTATTAAAGTAAGTTTTAAATATCGAAAAACTGGGGAAGCATTATATACCATTAAAAATTCTAGTAATTTAAAAATAATAGATTGCTTCTTTTTTACATTGATTAGCACAAGTGACCATTAGTGAATGTGCTCTCTCTATACGTTCAACAGATTACCCTTTACTGGCAAACAAAAAATTTCCTGGGATTTTTCTTATAGGCAAATTTATTAATTTCTTATATTTCACTGTGCTGACATACTAAATCTCTGCTTCGGAGTCCAGCAAACCTATTAACCGGTGCTCACTCAGTAAGATGCCATTGGTGCTTAGGGAGAATAAACTCAATTTATTTTGGCCCTTATTTTTCTTCTTTAGTGAGGAATTTTTGAGCTTTTGAGAGATGCGATCTACTATGGAGTATCTGGATGTGTGTATACTGTGTACCTCTATATTTGACCTACGCTTCCTGTAGGACTCAGAGTTGAGGTACTTGGTGCACTTGTATCCAAGAGACAATAGACAGTGACAATAATGACAGTCATTCGTTCTGGACTTGCTGGTACGCAAGGAGATACTCTTGTAGTTCTAGGTTTAGTGGGTGGTGTTCTCTCGGTGCTGGGAGCAGTAAAATGTCCATGCTCAATCAATTTAAGAACCCGTGGTCCTGTTGGGGTGCCTGTGGCAGAAGGAGGAGCGGGAAATGTGGTCCGTGCCAATTCGGCATAAAAGTCCAACAAAGAAAAACAGTACTTGTCCAAAACGTTTTTTTTATAATTATGTCAGTTCGGCGGCGACTGACTGAGGAGGAACTTTCTGACGCTTCTCTAGCTCTCTTCATTAGGCGGGTCATTGGGCGGGTCATTGTGGCTACCAGATCCAAAACATGTTTTTACAGTGCTTGGCTTATGGGAGTGGCGAATAAGCCGGGCTACATTGGGTGTTTGATAAAAGTATGAAGTCAAAAAAAACACGGAATATATGGACATTAAATTGCTCTGATATGAATTATTTTTTCGACATATGCGCTGGGAATGTTAGCCATACCCTTGTACAGCTTTTCCTTTGTTAATTATTCTGGTTAGTACTTCTAAGGTGTAATATCTCTTGATGACTGCTCTGGCACTCTCCTAAGTAAAATTTTTGCTACACATGCATTCGTGTTCCCTTGCATTTGAAGGCCACTTGGCCCAGGGCAGAATTAATTGGCTCAAAATTTGTTGCGAGTACCTTCTCAAAGACAGACAGATAGTGTCCAGAAAGGACATATACCTTGGGCTCAGAGAATGAGGTTTGCTGCCCAGTCTACTGAAAAGAGAAATATTTTAAAGGTCAATTTTTGAACTGGGGGTATTTAATTGGACAGGTCCTTGATTCGAGTGCAAAAGTGCACCGGTATATTTCTCTTGCTCCTGGAAATTATCGAGCTCAGTATAAACGATGACTTCGCTGTTCTTGTCTTTGTTATTATCGGTAGTAATGATGGAATAGTCGAGGTCACAGACACAAAGTTTATATATACCGATGAATACTTTGGTATTAGTCCTTATGGACTTGTATATATCATGTGCTAATGTATGTGGCTTCTCTCTTCATATATTTTGGTCATGATGGGAGGCATCCAGATCAGACACAAACTTGGAGAAGGTAGTTATATACACTTACATTGACCCTTCGATGTTCTGTTGAGTAACCGCTGGCTTTTTCTCAGATATGATGGGGAGTTAGTGTAGAATAACATCTTCAATTGAAAAATATGTAACTTTAAAATAATCTAGGCTTGGGTGGGAAGCTCTATTATTAAAATAAAAGCAATATCTGTGGGTGGAGGTGTTGGAAAAATTCTTTTGTTGAGCCTTTTTTTTTTCTTCAAGGAGAAGAATGATGTAAGCCAAATTATATAAAATAACAATAGCTATTTGTATGTTCGTTGCTATACTTGTTTTGTGATTTATCCAGTCTCTTTAATGAGAACTATTTTTTGGATTATGAATTTCTTTTTAACACGAAAGAAATCTCTCGATTATATGGATACATGTATGTATAATATTTAATAGTAAGTTTTATGCTCTATATTTTAGAATTTTTTTCTGTCAAGTAATAGTTTATATCAATATATCGGCTATTTAAATGTATTAAATAATATAAGCATTACATAGAATATCATATTCTTCGTTTTTAAAGATGTATATATAAAGAAGTTGTGACTCAGAGGCTTTCTAATTAAAAGGGTATTATTTGAACTTTTCAAAGCGGTGTGAGAATGTAACAAAGGTTTTCTTTATTCCCTGTTTGCTTACTCCGCTCCAAACGAGGAGGCAGACCTTTTTTTCGGATATGTATTTTTTCTTTGATTATTAGGTACAACTTAGTATAAAGACCCGAGGTATTCCTCCTTATACATGTAGTTGTATGGATCATCTGGCTTGAATAGTGGCTCTTGATATTAAGGTACGGTAGCATTGGTCTTCGCCCTATATGGAGCTATATATTTATTCATTGACGAATATCTTACTTTCAGTTTTTTTTTTGGTAGTTTAATTTATATCATACACAGATCAAAATAGCTATAAAAGGTGAGCACTGAACCTCTGATACCCCCTCTCATCACACTTTTGTCGCATTTTCTTTTCATTAGAAGTTGCTTGTAGTATTTTTTATGTGGGCATTCCAGATTATTACAGTAGAATACAGCAAAAATTAACTTGGGATCGTAAATGTATATATATATATATTAACATATACAAATAACTTGTTGAGTACTTTACTAAATTACTGATGTGAATATGATTCATTTTTCTTTTCTTTTATGTTCAATTTGAAGGTTCAATACGATATGAGCCATTTTAATAGAACGCGCCCTCCACTGCCAAGATTCTACTGTCGCTGTAGAGACACTTATTTCCATTACAATTAACGGTCTTATTGGATGACTCTTATGTGCGTACATTTGATAACTAGATATCTCCTACTGAGAAGGTGTGATAACCTAAGAAACAGTGTCTATGATCAAGAAACAAAAATCTATACTATGTGATAAAGTCTCGTCTCTCGTCGTTGTGGTTTTTATACTTCTATTATATTATATCCTTATTCTCGATTATATAAGGTTAGTTATTTAACTTTTTTCTTTTAAAGAAAACAGATCTTCTGTAATTATTTTATTATTGGCGTACCATAAACTAATTCTGATTTGCGACCCACAATACCTAATACTTTTACAAAGGTATTTCCTATTTTTGCTTCAAACCCTTTAGTCACTTGACCCAACAAAGCAGCTTATGCACTAAAACTGTATATCTAAAAATTATATATATCTTTATAAAACTACTATACAATATCCAATGGTAATACATTCAAGTTTATTTTTATTGCTTCTATAATAATCGAGCAATAACAAAAATCCAGTCAAAACTTTGTACGATAATATTATACGATGCGCTATAGCACTCTATGTAAATCAAAGTTTATCCAGCTACATATATTATGGTTGAGTCACTTTTATCTTTAAAACTATCGGAAAAAAGCGGTGATTTCGATGGCAGTTTTGGAAAATAATGTAGGAATTTTCCAGGTGCTCCACCGGAATCTCCCCTCCCTCACCATAGTGTAACGGAATAGAGCAATGTAAACTAAATAGCCATAACTCCAAAATGTTGCACGATATGTTTCGATCAGAGACGTATGAACTTACAAAGTTATTAAAGTATATGTAAAAGTATGCATATGTTTTTGGGATCACATGCATAAATATTCTGAAACACCTTAATAAAACACCTTTATCTATACATATGCATCATTTAAACAATGCATATATATATATATAATTAACATATATTTAAGTTTCACTTTTACTATACGGATGTAAATAATATTGTTTTGAAAGTTAATTCATATATATAGAGCTATAATTTAGTTTTAGTGATAGTAATAAAATTGCCAGAATTTAAAGCAATGGTTTTAGATACTCCTTTATCTATTGATACTCAAGATCTCCTCACCGACCAGAACATATGTTTTAATCAGCCTCTACCGATTGCTATTTTAAACCCTTCCAACCGCAAATACCACGACCTTGAATCTCGCACATATGGCCTTCCTTGCGATGAAGAAGAACTTGACCGTCTAAACTTGGTATATATTTCTGCCTTGCTTTGTGATGCGAGATTCTGAATATTAAAATATTCTTATATTTTAGCAACATTCAAATTTTGTAACGGTGTTTGATGGGTAAGCTACTATGCTTTCTGAAATATTTGAGATCTAACCCAGACCTATCTAGACTTGTGCTGAATAGTGTGAAAAATGATATACGTCCTGGTTCCAAAGTCATCGACCTTGGATGCGGAACTGGAGCATGGATCCTAGTAAGCTATTCATACATTCTTTCTTTTTTGTATTCAAAAATGAGTGTATTGTGTAGGATATGGCCAAAGCTTATCCGGACTCGAAGTTTTTTGGTGTTGACATTGCCGATGTATTTCCGAAACATGACTTACCCCCAAATATCAGTTTTTCGATCATGGATATTTCTAAACCTTTGACCTTTGAGAAAAATTCGTTCGATTTCATAAATGCCCGCCTCATAATTGTTAGCATTACAGAAGAAAGGTGGCCAACTATTCTTAAAGAATGTTACAATATACTCAAGCCTGGAGGACTGGTACAGTTTATGGAGTATGACCATATAGTAAGTGCTTTTTTTTTCTTGTATAAGCAAAGTAAGGTAATATTTAAATATCTAAACTTATTCCGGGATTATTATTTTTCTTAAAAAAAAGGCATCAAATGGTGATGAGAATACCATGCGTTTTGTTCGTGGTCGTAAGTATATAGGATATGAAAGATATTTGTAAAACTTATAAGTAATTGTTTTTAGTTTATGGTGCAATGAAGAAAAACCATCAGGATTTTTTTGTTTCTAATAAGCTCTCCGGCTTATTGCGTTTTGCTGGCTTTAATAATGTAAAAGAAGACAGAAGAATATTAGAGCTTAGTAAGTTGAAATAATGTTATATTGTTATACTCTTCTAAACAGCTTCTATAGATGCAGATGGTACTGAACTGTCGAAGAGAATTTTGGAAAATTGGACTAGGGCCCTGATTGGCTTCAGACCATTTATTTTGCCATTTATTTGTCCTAATGATCCAGATTCGTATGATTTGCTATTGGAGGAAAATATCAAAGGCTGTATTGAGCAGCGTTGGTTTAAGCAAGCGGTTGGTGTAACTGGAATGAAACCATTAGTATAGCTATAGAATACTATCTGAGTATTTGACGTTGTATATTCTTGAATTTATTTCTTATATGATAATATTAGCATTAATAATAGACCTGTTATTTTTGTGAGATATTGTATTTATATATGACTTTAATAAAAGCTAAATAGCTATATCTGCATACAGTTATACTTATATTAGAGTATCTCCAGAAACTGCTTTACAAAATCGGTTTTATTTTATCAATTTGCTGTCACACTCTCTATGTAGCTTTTAAAATGATGAAATGGCTACGAGTAATTTGACCGTCTAGTGTTATAGGGATTGGGCTGTCAAATCACAATACTTTATTCTCTGCACAGTACTTAAGCTATTCAATCTTAAGCTTTTCACTTTTCTTTATCTTTTCTATATTTTATACGCTTTCTTTTTACTTATATATTTATCAACGATATCTATTTTGGTATGAATACAATAGTATTCTAACCTTAAATCTCTCTCTAACTGTTCGTTCAGTTATTTTTATTTTCTGAATAATCAAATTATTACGTTTCGATACCATAAAAATGGCTTTAAAGAAACATAGCAATAACAATAGCTGAATATGCTCTTAATTGGTACTAATTTCTGTATAATAATAAAATATTAACTAAAACTATTAAAAGAAGAAAAATATTTAAAAGAACCCTTCTAAAATAATTTTTAATATTCTCTTGATTTTCATTAATAACGGTTTATTTTAGAATTTGTTTTAATGGGAGGACTACTGATAGTGTGTTGGTTATCACCAGAAACATATTTATATACATCTTTATCAAGAATATTTTATTTTATAAGTATTTCTAAAATTTATTTAAATTATTTCTGACTTATTTTTCTCGGTTTTTCTCTGTACAAATATTGCTGCTATAAAGATATATGTTGAAAGTTTACTCTAGAAAAATCATGAATTGAAAATATATAATATATATGGAATTAATCTTGGAGTTACTATCTTAATAATTAAAAAAAAAAAACTGTGAAAGCGTTATTAATAAAAGAAAATTAAAATAATATTGCTCAGATAAACTAATATTCAATTATCTTGTAATACAGATATCTGCCATGTAATTATTTGTTTACGTTATATAATTATGTGATATATATGTCTGATGTATAGCAGTTTGGGATATTGTTAATATCAAATTTATTAGTAATAAAACCAGAGTTTTGTTATGGGGTTTGTGTTTTACTTTGTGATACACTCTTTCTGGAAATTATTGGTGTAATTTTCTACCATTTCTTTGCTTAATTCGTCTTTTTTGATGCATTCGGTGCATTTCATCTTTGCACCAAATAATTTTTTATTTTTGCACCAATAATTTCTAGAAAAAGTATATATATATCACAATTGAGTGAGATACAGTCTCTGCAATCCAGAATGGATAATATAATTACTAATGAACCTGCCAGAGTCGTATCTCAGGAATGTAACACGCACTAAGCACTTGTATACTTCATACTGCTTCAGTGATAACCAATCAATAACTAATGAAGATTTTAAATTAGGAGATCAAATATCTATATAAACAGCTAAAATTTTCTTTCTTAAATAAACAACACTCCCATGATATTACAGTAGCAAGTAAAAAATATAAGAAGCTGCAATAGGTATAGTATAAAACCTTTTGAGAAATTAGAATTTCTATCTTTGAAATATCTTTTCTATTAAATAAAACAAAATTAAAAAAGCTAATATATAAATTAGTCTTTAGAGGCTAGATAGTACATGGGCTGTTTTGGTGTCCCTTATATTTGTTAAAAAACCAACGTGTAGAAGTGTCAGAAGATTTGATAATTATAAATAATCCTGCTATAATGCATTGATTATTAGCTATCAATTAAAAGAATATAGTAAGTAAAATCGAATAAAAAGAAAAAAAGGGGGCAGATAATAAGAGATATATGATATCTCATTATAAGAGTTTGCTATAAATTGAAGAAACACAAAATAGAATAAATGAGTTGAATAAAAATCAAGATAATAATCTTTACTGTTTACATCAGATCTAATAAAAGAATATTATAGTGACATTACGACAAGAAAAAGGGTCACTATTGGGGTCACTTTAGGGGCCTTTTTTCGTTTGGACCCCTGTTTTGACCCTTTACTTTTATGGAGCAAAATGTATCTCTGCTCTCTTAAGGATGTAGAGTTTTATTCACATATCGATAAACTTTTTGATAGGTTATAGTCGTCTTTTTATTGGTACTTATATATAAGAGCATTTTTAGACTTCACTTTGATTGGGCATTATGCTTCATCCAAAGTATATGCTTTTAATTTATTGGTCATTTAACTAACCCTATTTACACAATTGGCTCTTATTTATATATATTTCTATTTATCCGTAGTTTTAATTGGGTCATAAACATATTTGTATCAAAAAATATTATAAAAAAGGATTTTATTGGTTGCCATAACAAAAAAAGTTCATCATATATAGATTTTACTGGCTAGATATTATTTTATTTATTACATACTTCTTTGATAAAATATACTATTCTATAGTATGTATCAGATATACTTACAAGCTACTGTTGCCTTTCGTAGTTTCTCTATAATTGACTAGATTTAACAAAAATAATCAGTGCTTACAACATCTGATAAAGTCTATCTCACTTTGATTGAATAGGCATGCATGTTTGGTATACATCAAGTCCTTGTCTTATTGAA
Source organism: Phycomyces blakesleeanus NRRL 1555(-) (assembly GCF_001638985.1). Classification (NCBI taxonomy): domain Eukaryota; kingdom Fungi; phylum Mucoromycota; class Mucoromycetes; order Mucorales; family Phycomycetaceae; genus Phycomyces; species Phycomyces blakesleeanus. Next base: position 1,034,814 of record NW_017265139.1, on the reverse strand, counting down.
AGAAAAAGATTCAATTTGAATTTGATTCTATAGCTTGTAAAGAAGAAAGAACGGTCAGATCAACAGTGATAAGATATATACAAGTGTTAACAGTTCCTATGTTTTTCTTGTTTAGTTAAAACCAAAGATTCTGGCTCATTATTCTAAAGTTTTGTTACAAAATTATATTTTTAATGCTAGGAATAGGTCTTAGAATTAGGGCGCCAGATATTTATATAGTTTTATATTAGTTTATATGTTTTTTTATTTCCATGTTCCTTACATCTTAGCATAAGATTTTCTTCTAACATGCTTGTCCATTTATGTCGTTAAGTATTTTGACAATCTCCAGTTATAAGATTGTTTGTTTCTTTTGAAGTGCTTTGTGGCCTCTCCGAAAAGCAAGAAGTATATCTTGCATACCTTGAAGCAAATGATTTACACCATCATCTGCATTATTAATAATAATAAAAAATCCAACATCAGGGTTTGTTATGAAAAAAAGGAAGAATGTGTTGTAAATGAGTATTGACTACTGCTGTAATTGAGAATAAGTCTGAAGGAAATAATATAAGGCCTCAGCTATTCCAGTCAAAGGTGTCTACCAATTACTTTATTATTTAACACACAGGTTTATCATGCATGATAGTGATTATATTTCATATGATGATATCACCATAATATGGGATACATCAGTGGATTATTATAAGCATAATTATAACTCATAAACACATTTACTTTCGATGTTAATACTTCATTGGGACTACATACATTTATATAATTAATCATACATTAATTATCCCAAGATCACATTGCTCCAATTAAGGCTCAGATAGGATTGATTACCTGACCCCAGTCATATAATTTTCCTGATCCAAAACAATATAAATAGCAGTGGTAGTTCAGTGTAGGAATCTTATCAAACTTTGATACAAAATCTTTTCTTAATAAACAAAACCTACACAAGTTCTCATAAATCTTCATTCTTAATCTCAAATCTTCAATTCTTCCTCTTAAAAACTTCTTCAACTTCAACCACTACAACACTCTCAACGGTTTTTCCATCACGTTGTGTAGGACCCAGTATGATAGCTAGCACTATCTTCTTGGAATGTGAACATGGTGTCATGTTCTTCATTCAATTGTTTGTACCAGGGATTGAAGTCCTTAGACAGTCAATTGACGTATGCATCTTGGTATACAGATCCTTTGATAAATGATAATGGCCCAATGCCACCAGCCCAGAAACAACCCCATACCATCACGGAACCTTTTCCATACTTTTCTATTGTTAGTATATGGCATTCCTGGTGCCTCTCCCCTCGTTTACAAATTATGGATGGGTCAGAATCATTGCCTTTCACCATGAACCTCAACTCATCTGACTACATCACTATGCTCCAGTCTTCAATGCTAAAACTGGCCCTAGCTCTAGCCCAACGCAACCAATTCTTTTTCTGCTTACGGGTTAACTTTGGTTTAAATACAGGGGTGTAAGAACCAAAGCCTTTTGCTCATAGATATCGGATAACTGTCTGTCTACAGACAATAACGCCAGCAGCTCCCAAATTTGCCTGGTGGTATCTATAACTCTCAAAAGGATTACATCTCACACTCAAACAAAGACTTGTAATATTTGTTACACTAAGTTTCTTTGGTCTCTCAGGTCTGGTCTTTGTCTTGGCTGTTTCAGTAGTCTCCCAGCGCTTTATTGTATTGAAAACTATAGTTCTAGGAATGTTCATACGGTTTGCGATGTCAGTTAGAGTATGATTGGCTTTTGAGAGCCAAACAATACCTTCATACTCAAAATCTGACAGCTCGCGTCTGGAGGGAGTAGTTTTAATTCTTTTATTACTTTTCAACATTGGTAGTTAAGTTTGAGGTAAAGGTGTAAGGAAGAGAAAGGTAAAGAATGTTATAAAAAAAGCAGCATGAAAAATGTGGTTCATCAATGATTTTTATTGTCGGAGTGTAGTTGCTGTTGTATCCAACATAATTGTAGATTTAAATTAAAAGTACAGACACTCAATAAATACGTACATTGAGTTACCAACAACTAGTAACGATACTAAAAGATATACCTTCCCTTATACAAGGAAATTACATAAAGATCATACTAAGACAAACACTAAGACTCTAGTCAATAACACTAAAAACATAAGAACTAAATCATAGAAGATAATGGTAGAGAAACAGACATTACATGATATCATCATATCATCACCAAGCTAAATACAATGTCTATATAAACGCACAATACTAATAGCAATAGAACATCATCTCTTTTCTGATTCTTTCACTTCTTCTAATAAAACAAAGTCTCACCGTACTCTCGTCTGCACTTACTTTATTTTATATCTTATTTTTATCTCATACATAACAGTTGTCATTTATTTTTCTATAGTTAAATGAGTTGAAACATTGTTGTAATATATTTTGCTATTATTGTGTTATTTTTTATTAAGACAATATAGTCAGTTTGTCCGAGTGGTTAAGGAGTTAGACTTGAAATCTAATGGGCTTCGCCCGCACAGGTTCGAACCCTGTAGCTGACGGTTTATTTTCTCTTTTGTATGCGGTGAGTGGGAATTTTTTTGAAGCATCTGTCGTTTTCGATCTGGGTTGTTCTTCCAATGCTATAACACAGCCAAAATTGGTCAAACCCACTGGGAATCGTAAACGAAGATAAAAGAATAAAAAGAGGATAGAAAGATAGATAACTTTTATTGAATGAAATAACGCCCTCTTTTATATCTTTTCTGATCCTACTCAGCCATTATAAATGTCTGTTTCGGTTTCTATTCTACTTTTGTTAAGCTATGTGCTTTCTAATTCTTTTGTGAGCAAAAGGAAATCACTTCGGTCGTCGTTCTCAAAAGAGAATTCTGTGTAATCGTCATCCTGATTGGCTAACAAGAATTCGGGCACGACACATCTGTCGTTCCTGATCTAGGCTATTGTCGTTCCCGATCTGGGTTGGTCTTTCTTTTACTATAACAAAGTCAAAAGGTTAAACCCACTGAGGATCAAGAAGTATATGTAAAATCAAAGAGAGAATCAAAGATCCTTTTGTCAGAGTTGACATTGGTGAACAAAATTGGTAGTTATAAGCAACCAGTAAGAGTTGACTTTTTAGGATAAAAGATCTTGACTTTGCCGATTTGTCTTTTATATATGTTTTAGATGTTTAAGATGGTGAATATACTTGTAGAAGATATTACTGGACAACAAGCATCTAAGACATATTATTGTAGCTATTCTTTTAGCCAGAAATCAATTATAATTTTGTATAAATAGTCAAGAAATATATTTAATAAAAAGCATCTTTATTTTCTATCTAAAAACTATACATAAACTTGACGATCCCCAGTGGTATTGATTCTGAGACTTAGTTACAAGTGTTGGAAAAAAAATACCAGATCGAAACCTGACACTTTTTATTGATAGAATTGTATTGTCTTCTATAGTTTTCTAAATTAATACTGCGGTTAACTATCTTCATATTTTACGGATTCATCAAAATAATGTCTGACAATCTTCCTGAGTATAATTTCATTTTAAAAAATAATATGTCAAGTCTCGACTGGGTGTATATTTCTATTATTTTAACTTTATAAGTTTTTATAATAAATTACTACCAACTAGGACGTTGTAAATAAATAGGAACAGATAGGAATATAGAGAATTGAATACCTATTTATTGATACAAGTCTTGTAGTATTTATATAGATTCCTTAAAAGTGAAACTATCTAATCTAATTCTTCTACCCATGACATATTGACTTTACATCTACGGGAGTTGATATAATATTTCTTGGTTAACAAAAATGGAAACCAATTGGTATAACATTGAAGACATACATTAATGCTGTTCCCCAGCATACTGAGACGGTGGGAGTGGTGGTTGGTGGCCGCAACTCCGCGTAGAAGGTGAGAAGTGCTGAGAGGAGATTGAAGTAGATGTAGAATAGGAGGAACGAAGTTGGTAGAGGAGGCCATTATCAGAGGAAGTTTAGTGAAAAATAATAAAGTAACCTTTTTATCTCGTTAAAAACACTTTCCTATTTTTATTTATGCTGATAACTGATTCCATCCACACACACCTAGTCATAAATATTATTTGACGCACTCTAATTAAATACTGAGTGCAGATCTATTGTCTTGAGAAAGTTATCTCTTAACAGTAGTTTATTGACCCTCATTACTACGACTCCAATTGGGAATATAACCATTGCTAGTTAAAAACCCGGCCATAAATGCTATTCAACTCGAGCGTCCTTCCTCATAGTAGATCCATAATTAGTTACACCTGCCACTTCAAGTACCCTACGTGTCAATACAAGGGGATTAAAAGAAAAACTACTTTTCATAGTAGTTTATTCGATTTCGAATGGATATATTTGTCAATTTCCTTGACAATTCCCTTATATGCTGGCGAATAATATAAAAAGAATAACCAATTAGGTACATGACTTATGGATTTATATCTACAATATCCAACTCTGACATATATATATAATAGCTAATTTGAATAACGCGCAGTATTAGTTTAGAGAATATGCATTGAATTTAATTCATATCAAGAAAGAGTATAATTTATACTCTTTTATTTTATATATAGCTCTCAATCCCTAGTAGGTTTGACATTTTGATTTTTCTATAGTAATATTTCAAGCCTACTGATGATTAAGAAGTTAAAGCTGAAATTATAGCTAGGCACTCTTGATTCAGGTATCCAATCTATAGTTTCTTTTAACGCATGTACCCCGTATTATAGCAATTGGCTTTTTTTTTCTGAATCATGATATATTATATTGGCCTTCATAAATATGAAACTAATGCATCTTAGACAAAATAATTAACTAATTTACTTTTACTTTTAAATTTGTATTCATGTTTGAAATAATTGTACTGATAAAAGAGTCATTCCATCATTTATACTTCGATTTATTCGAACAACATTATAGCTTCAATATTTTTTTTACAAGAATTATAAAAGTCGAAGCAATATATGTGTATATTCAATAAATTCTCAGCCTTAGGGTAACTGTCATCATATATAATATGTTTTACATCTGATAGAATTATCATGATGATATTACCGTCTCCAAAGATAATAACAAATAAAACATGGAGTTAAAATATAATAAAATTGTCTCTTTGATTCAAAGAAGTTTTTCAGAATGAAACTATATATTTCTTGCAATAGTATTTTAAGGAAAATAAAACTATACAATAATGATGTAAGATGTTGCTGATTAAATATGCTATCATGTTATTTCTTTACCTTTCATATTTAACGCGGATATTACAAACATGCTAAACAACATGTTTCGGGGAATATCATGGAAATAAGAAAAATAAGGACTCATGAAAAAAATATACCTGTTTAAACCTTTAATAGGGTGTTTCAGCAGTTTTAGATGTTTGATTGTTTTTGGTTAGGGGGTTTAATATTGAAAAATCATTGGCTCTCGTTAATCTGAAAAATAGATAAATTTTATCTCCAAACAACTATCAAAATTTTTAGTTGTTTGAATAGTTGTTTGAATAGTTGAAAAATGGAGAAATCGCGGGCGTATTTTTTTTTAAGAAAAAAATATAAATTTTATGTAATACTTAGGGCACTCAGTTGGTTTTTTATAGGTTAATTATTATTGGCTTATATATTTAATTCACGAAATCAGAACAATCAAACATCTAAAACTGCTGAAACACCCTAATATATAAAAAAAATATACATATTGTAATAGGATTTTACAATATAGATTTGTAGCATAAAATACCGTCATATGTTTATCAATTAAATTAAATAATCCGTTAATCTATCATCATGTAAAAATATATTACTAGATAGTGTATACTTATACTAGGTCAGAGAGTAAATACTTAAACATATGTAAATAGAGTTCGGGGATTAGAAAGAAACAGCATATTATGTAAAATAGCTTACGAATTTCGTCCTAATATATATGTAAGTATACAAATCACATCCTGTTTTATACACAGTGGAACTGGTTTAGCAGTTCAACCCTATCAAACCAAAGTAAAAGCTCTTTGTTTAAGGTCAGATACTCCAGCTATACAATGATTCTACGAAGACTTCTGAAGTTTTAAAGAACCGACGATACAGTTTAAAGCTGCAGTCGAAGTCAAGGGAATTCGCAATATATATATATAAGAGATGAGTGTTAGGAAAATATATTCCAAAATATTCTTCTACAATATAGCATGTCTACTGATAATTTCCATGGATGGGCCTGTCACGGCAAAGGTAAACATCTTTAAATATTTATTGTCTGATAATACGCTTTAATTATAATTATAATTTGACAGATAAACCCCTTGAATTGAGTGAATTGCCTTTGAAGGCATTTGATGACTATGCTGTTGATATGGATATTACTCACTGTGGTATTTGTGGATCTGACATTCACACAATTGACTCGGGATGGGGGCCTACTGATTATCCCTGTGTTGTTGGTCACGAAATTACCGGTATATGTACACGCGTTGGAAAAAAAGTACAGAAAGTTAAAGTTGGAGATCGTATCGGTGTTGGAGCTCAATCTGGCTCCTGTCTCAAGTGCGAGGACTGCAAGAGCGGTAACGAAAATGTTTGTATGAAGGGTATTGTGTATACCTACAGTAGCTACTGGGAGAATGGTGACAAGTCATATGGTGGTTATGCAGACAAGTGGAGAGGTCATGAACACTTTATATTCAAGATTCCCGATAATATGTCCAACGAGATCGCCGCCACTTTCTTCTGTGCTGGCGTAACGACCTACTCTCCTCTTAAGCACTACAATGTCAAGCCCGGAGACAAAGTCGGTGTAATTGGTATTGGCGGCCTCGGTCATTTTGGCGTACAGTGGGCTAAGGCTATGGGTGCCACCGTCGTCGCCCTTTCACACTCTGACCGCAAGCGCGATGATGCCAAAGAACTTGGTTGTGACGATTATATTGTTACGAGCAACAAAGAGATAATGTCTGCACACAACGGCACATTTACACATATCTTGTGCACCAACTTTAGCCCCGATTTTGATTGGGAAAGCTATCTTAGTCTTCTCAAGGCCAATACTCATTTCATTGTCGTCGGTGTTCCCGATGCACCATTGTCCGGCATACCTGCTCTTTTATTGGCATCTCGGCAAATCGCAATCGTTGGGTCGGCAATAGGTTCTCCTTCTATGATCGAAGATATGCTTAATTTTGCAGCAACTCACAATGTAAAGCCTTGGGTTAACAAGTATCCAATGAAAGAAGTAAACGAAGCTATTAAGGCCATGAGAGAAGGAAAACCTAGATATAGAATTGTGTTAGAAAACTAAGATTCTGCTCCAATTGTGAATCTTTTACTCTATAGTAAACTATATGCATAAAGCATTATCTATAAGCACAGTATTATTTCTTCAGTGTATTTAATTGTACAATATTATATAGTAGTACATAAATTTTTATTTACGGAAAGCTCGGTCTTTAATTGATCAATGCACTATTTAGTAATATATACAGAATTTTACCAATAATTAAGTAAATAATTTAAGTAAAATCAATAGACATACAAGTATGTGATATGTATATGAGTAATAATATGTGCACTAGAAGGAATGATATAAAGAAGCTTTAAATGCAAAAATACAAAGCATAAAAATACAATAATTATGATACACTTACACAAAACGTTTGGTCCTCAGAGAATACATTTCTCAGACATCCAAGCATGACACATATTCAACATACAGCTGCTCGTTAATGATTATAGCTCAGAGCTCCAGACTTGAAATGCGAGAAGATATACATGCTTATTATTTAATTATTAAACAATAGAAGTTTAACAGCGAGTATGCCTATCTTTGGGATCAATTACTGCCTGGCATCTTAATAAAATATTCTCTACTAAATTTGAAGCGAGTATGAGGTTTATATTGCTCCCTATTTCTGGATTGTACGCTTCAAATAATCTTCGTTTTAAACCGTCTTTTAATTTACTTAATATGACTTCAACATCACACCAAACATGCTTTATAGAGTTGATGTATGTAATCTGAGCAGGCTAGTACTCAAAGTCCTTGATATCCTGACTCTATTTTCATCACTTAGTATAGGTGCTAGTATGATATCTGGAATAGCCTTACTAAATACTGAAGTCATGTTGATACTGATGTGCCCGATGTTTTAATTTATGACAAGACGACCTGTGCTAAAGTATTGATATATACGTTCTGTTTACACCATCTTCAAGAAATTCCAGGTGCCCAAGACTATCAGTTCAGAAATAGCTCCAGAACAAGACAATATATTTATCCCACTCCGTTATTAAAGTAAAATGTCCTTATTCATGCTTTTTACTTTTCCCAATTAGTCTCGCACACCCATCGTTACCCTCAACTGTGAATCTGGACTCATAGTACCGGACAGCCCTACTCTATTGGTCATCTTCCCAATTGACGCTCTTCTACATAATTTACGGCCATACTTTCTTAAGTATGGGTTATAATAAAAAGCCTTTTATTGATGGCTTCCATAATAGACTAAGGAGAAATTGAAGTTTTTATTATTTTACTTGTATTTATCGAGAGAGATTCAAACGTTCTTTTGTTGGAGTATTTGATATATAAAGGTTGAAACGTAAGCCTTAGAGTGGTGTTAATTGGCAAGGCCATGTTGATAGAGTCATAGATGATATTAGCAAGTGTTGCCCTCAATTAAGTACCAAAAAATAATACCCGTTTATAAAACTCAGAAAGAAATGAAAGTCAACTATCTTGGATCAAGTATCTCTAAAGTGTTATTTACACAGCCAACGATGCAGAATATTAGCTATCAAACACATATAAATTTTGCTCTTATGGGATATATCTAATAAAATTTACCTTGTAGATTTTATTTTTATATTAAATAGTCTTAATAGCTTTATACGAATTTTAGTAATATAATCTGTGATCTAAGTTATCAGCAATAAAAGCCAGTATCAAAGAGAGCTTTGAATTCTTTCATCTAATCTTTAAGATTGAGCGTAGCTTATTCTTATTCACTTTGTCTGATGGGTTTTATCTAGTAATTTATAATACAAGGCCATTTATAAAATAAATAAAGAGTTTTAATATCATAATGTGAAGCGATCGAAGCCATTTAATGCTCTTTTCACACCTTTTATGGTGTTCGACCCAATTCAATTAGGCTGTGACATTATTATAATAATTCAGATCAAAAACATTACTTTATTGCACCATTTTTTTAAAGATAGTACTTTCTCTCCTAGAATACTGTTGTGTATTATTGAAGCTTTTTCTTATTCTATTTTTTTAAATAATATATATTGGCTTTATTACAGCCCTTATTTTTATAATACTAAAACACAATATGAAGGCATATACCAGGGAGCTATTTTTAGGTTAGAAAAGCAATCAACCAGCTATTCCGATACACTGGTTTTTTTAACAGAAATTATCATTTTATGGTTAAGGCTATTAATTTATTTTGAGAGCGTATGTGTTTAAACGTGTACAATTTTTTGATTCAAGGTCAGAGACTCCTGGTTTTTGTTTTCAGTTACAGTAACCCAGGAATTCATTATTGAGACCATGAAAAGTATGCTATTTTTTTTTAAAAGCCTTAACTCTCTCATACACAAAGGATACTGATAATGTTACATTCGATTGAAGTGAACCGTTTTCTGTAAATTTTAATAAGCGTGTAATTTCTTATGAGCATGGGAGGGTTGTACATACTCAATTTTCTGTTGTACTCCATCGTGTAGTATTGAGCCTTGGCAACTAACCATGTAAGACCATGAATATTAGATAACTCTCGGACTTTACAGTCACTCTAAGTATTTGCCACTCGGTAACAGTGAGTTGAGTATTGAAGCTTATTGTTTTAATAGCACGAGGGTGCGGTGTTGTCAGGTTTTTATTTTTATCTTTATTATTAGATTCTAGCCAACCCGCCAGTACACTGTGTAGGTTCGGGTGGCCAATGAATTATTTGGAATCGAGGGAAATTGATGTGTGAGGGGAGACCAGACTTTAGTAAAGAAAGCCTAGTCTTTCCAAGCTAAATGCATGCTTAACTTCCAAAACAAATCGTGTTCAAAATCTCCGCCTGGGTCTTACATTTATGCCTTGTGGGAGGACAAGACTTGTTGAGCACTATAAAAGCCTTTGACCTCTTGCTGTCCAAAGTCCAATATCATCCTCCTCTTCAGCAACCCATCCCTCTCCCTTCTCCCACAGACCAAACACACTTCCTTTCCTTCTACTACTCAACATGAAGTTCACCATCATTGCCACCGCTGCCCTCGCCCTCGCCGGCATGGTATCCGCCGTCCACCCTACCCGCTCCTGCGTGTCTCACTACAACGGTAAGTTGAGATACATGTTGAAATTCTACACATAAACTTATGTGGATATATTCCTTCAATTCTATAGCTGTCGAAGGTGACTCTTGCCAATCTGTTGCTCTCGCCAAGGGTATTACCGCCGAGAAGTTTGTTGAGCTCAACCACGGTCTTGCCGATCTCGGTGTTGAGGGATGTGCCAGCCTCAAGGTTGGTAAGAGATACTGCGTCTCTGCTCCCAAGACCAACGCCAAGCGTTGTTTGACCGCCAAGAAGGAGGATGCCGACAAGTCTGGCACCACTGTTACCTCCCGCCCCTCCAACGCTGTCAACAAGATCGTTGACAACTGCAACAAGTACTACACCATTGCCGAGTCTGACAGTGGCTGTTCTGATGTCGCCAGCAAGAACGGTATCGATGAGGAAGAGCTCTACGCCTGGAACCAGGGTCTCCACCACGCCGGTGACCACTTGTGCGATAACCTTGACACTGGCAAGGCCTACTGCGTCGGTGTTAACTAAATAGTCTAATATTCCGCCTGTAAAATAAACACTTCAATTCTCCAAACATAAAGCCATTTTATTTATTCGACCCTCCAATATTCAATTAAAATAATTATTTTATGCACATGGATATATATGAAGCTCAAGTATTTGTTCAGACCTTATTCTTGAAATCGCCAATGTGTTTGTAAATTATCAGACTGGAGCTTAACACACTCAAACAAATATTCTATACAGTTGATTTCTGCCTTTTCTGAACAGTTTGGTCAAAATATTATGGAATACTGAGTATGTAGCTTACTTTTTTTCTAGTATAAAGAAGTTTGATATTTGCAGATTATTAAATATATATATATATACACATTATATTAGAAAGCTCATAAAAAGCAATAAATAATATATAGCAAGGTTATATATATATATAGTGATACTCCTTTTATTTTATGAATTAAAGACCACACAATAATCATTAAAACAAAACTTAATTCATCAGCTCAATAGTTATAATTTATTTGGTAAAACAATGAAAATCAATACTGTCATATATATTTCAACACCAGTAATTATCTACGAATTTAAGAAAAAGGAATATTACGGATATACGGATCCTTCAAAGAATAGAGGACCAAGTAAAGGGATCTTAAGAAAGTTAGACAGAAAGAGCTATAAAGTGTACACTGTCTCATAGGTAATCGAAATTAATAGGCATTTCTGTAAATCATGTCACTTGGCCATTTTGAGTGTGTTATTAAACAAGATTCTCTAATTATTTATCTAGAAAATAGAACAAATACAGGTTTCGTAATTAAAGCATATGTTTTAAGAATTACTGAGAGGAAATATCCGAGTACAAGGGATTTGTTGTATTTTCCAGGTAAGTCGGTTTTTCGTTTGAGTCACATTGAACTTGACACACAATTATGAATGTATTTGTAGAAAATAGCATTTGCTCTATAGTCGTTAGCAATTTTATGTTACAGACATAATAAGCGAAGTATAATTTTATATATCTTTTGATAAACTGAATATCTATTGCTTTTTCTAAGCAATTCTAGCAGTGTGAAAACAAACCTATATATTGAAAGATATATGATCGACATGATATGTCCAAATGACTGAGATGGAAATATTATATTGGTTTGTGTTCCCAAAAGTATTTGGCTCGAGAGTAGGACTATATATCTCTCGTTCGTGGATTATTGAGAAATATCCAGACCAGATATTCAATTGAAAAGTTTCCTCTAAATTTAATATTCACAAGCTTTATAAACGTCCAGACCAACTATCAGAAACATTAGGAATAATATATTATTGTATTCACGAGTATAAAACATATATGAACAGAGATGTAATATCTGCATCAACTGAATTTTTCGTGTAGGATGCTTGGCACTTCTATCTGAGTTTGATAACCGCATCGTAAGTTTTAATATAGATATATCGAAAAAAAAAACAAGCTTAGGTAGATAATGTGTTGCATGTATGGCAGCAGAGAGCACATGGGGATAATGTGAACACTAGAAGGCCGAATTGGTTTGATTCATTTCTGTATCGTGAAAAAAGTAATGAGTCCAGGTAACTGTATATGTCCATATGGCAATACTTGGCATTGCGACAAGACACATGTCTTTAATATTTAAAGTGATTTTTTGCGTGCTGTCTGAATTTACAAAGACTATATTGCATTAAGGTTTATCCAATCATCTATTTAAATGATAACTTCTTGCTTGGTCTTTAAATAACTCGACCTTCTCCACTTAAGCGTAAATAAACACAAGACGAATCAATTGGTCTGTTATAATTCCAAAGCAGATATTGCAAAAGAAAGACAAAGTCGATGAGTGGACTATCACATCTCTGTACTATTTTTGGATTCCTATTTTTTTTTTTTTACATAATACTCCTCAATTGATATATAAACATATGAATTAATTTGTGTAATTATTGTGTGCTTGAGAGAAAAGTATTTAGAGATACATACAGTGTGGATATTCAATTCATACCATTTTACCTCGTGTATCCAATCAAATACAGTTATTTGATAATATGTTATCAAATCGAATAGATACAGTAATTGCTACAGCCAAAGAAGTCTAATAAATGTGTCTATAAACAAACTAATCAAAAGCTTTTTGAAAGCCTATTTCTTAAAAGTATATAGCTCAATTGTCTTGCACACCATTATAAAAAAAAGACAACTTTAGCAGCAGATCGTCGGAATACTTTCCGGGGTTTAAGGGTTGTTTTAACGTTGAATTTTGATCAAGTACTACTTTTCTCCTTTATATGTATAAATACGTTTTAATTGCAACTTTTCGTATTTTCTTTTTTTATTGCCATAGTTAAAAGGTAAAAAAAAAATCTTTTAAGTATCTCACTTGTACCCCTAATATTTTTACAGTAAATACAAACCACTATTTTCAGTTTCCCTGTGCAGTACAATAATAATAATAAAATTATTCAGTAAAAAGTATTCAAAGAATATAATAGCTTGCCACCTGTAAGCTCACTTCTTTGTTGGTTGGAGATATATCGGTGACATCTTGATCCAGTAACAATATAGTCTTCGTGCATGCAATATGAAATATCTCTTCTTCCAAGATCGATAGAAACATAATGCCTAGTCATCATTTTGTGGTTCTCTAGTGTAAATTCATGTATGTAAGAAGTGGTTTCTGTGTCAATGGTTGTAGTCCATCTGAGATTGGGCCCTTGGGCATTGTCAGGAATCTGCTTGAAAATTGATATTTCAATTTTATCTGTTTGTATTATTCTTCTGAACTTCATCAAAAATATTTTTACAATATTCGAAAGCCTTGATTCCCAAGCCTACCACAATTACCCACTACCCTAGTTTGTTCATAGATGCCCCCCATCTTTTCTTCAATACTTCAGCTCTTACTCATGTCGAAGGTTGATCTTAGGCTTCAAATATCTATCTTTGGCCTTGATGTTTAAATAGGGACTATATTCAGTATTCTGTTTAACATAAATTCGAAGCACTTCATTTCGAAGTAGGGTCCAATGTCAATTTTCAGCTGAATGAAGTTGGATAATAAATAGATATAAAGATGAATATGCGCCTAAGTATAAATGATATTCAGCTTAAGGAAAAAGTTAATTAATAGGATAAATAAAATATATGAAAATATATACTTTCTACGCGCTTGGAGTCCTAAATCCTGCCATTTCCCACACTTAGTTAGTTGATAAGCCGGCAAAAAAAAACAGTGCCTTGAAATTGATAGATTATCCTACCACTCTCAAAAAATCTATGATACACTTTGAAGTATAACCCTTTATTGCTGTCAATGAAATTGTATTATACTCGTAGATCTTCCACAAGGTTAACTTGTTTTATTATAAGTTGAAGAAGAAGAAAAAAAGAACTTGACTAGCAAGAACTTAAATAAAGTAACCAATATACAAGTATACATGTATTCTTTGGACTTATGCATTAATTTAACAATTATAGATATCTCAAAGTTATATACTCCAAAATATTCCTCTCTCTTTTTTTTTTTTTTTTTTTTTTTTAAAGGCTAGTACAGAGACTACTTGTATTAAAATCAAAGGCCGTTGCAACGTCACAAACCTTTTTTTTTCCTGTTAAAAAGAAGAACTATTTGGTTGACAATAGAGTAATGAATGAGAAGAGCCAAACCATGACAAACAGGCTAGAGAATTCCATTGAAGTCCTTTACCGTGATGATCACTTTTTCATTGTTAATAAACCTTACGATTGCCGAATACAAGACGACGATTTAACTCGTGGACCATCTGGTAGAGTATATGATGTAAAAGACGAGTGTAGATTAACATGTTTAGTCTAGTTCAGACCATGCTTGCCAATCAATTTCCAGAGATTCAAAAATTTCGCAATGTGCATCAACTTGATTATGCAACATCAGGGATATACGTGCTTGCCCTGAACAAAAAGGCAGCCGGAGCAGCATCCAAGCTATTTCGGGAAAGAAATGTACATAAGACGTATTTGGCAATCGTACAAGGTCACTTTGCACAGGATAGGTAAATATATAAATATATAAATATACATATATGTCAAATGAAATAAAAAAAATAGCCAATATTTTTTTTGGTTAATAGTTGTACTGTAGACCAACCGATTGGGGATGATCCAAATCATGATTTCCGGATGTCAATTCTTCCAGACGGAAAACCTGCCAAAACTCATGTAAGAGTACTTGAGCGCGGTTACTATCGTTACAAGGAAGAAAAGACAGGGGAAGACAAGTGTTTAAAGGTTAGCAAAGTGGAATTGTCACCAATAACTGGTAGACGCCACCAGTTGCGTGTACATCTACAGTCTCTTGGGCATCCGATTATAGGTGATTATAATTATGAGACCCAGTATACCGACACCTTCCGAATGATGTTGCATGCATACAAGATTATTTTACCACTTAAACAAGGAGAATTAGCAGTAGACACCAATGATCCTTTTATAAATCTGGTCGAAATATCAAAATAAATGTTGGATACTAGTATTTAATGTATGTTATCTATATGTATATAAAGGAGGAAATGAAAGAGAAACAAGTGACTAGGAATAGATCAACATATAAAAATTATGATATGATAATCATATAAAAAAATACAGAGAGAAGGATTAAATGTATCTGATCACACATTCAGCGGGAGCACTTCCAGGACAGTCTTCGAGACCATTGGGGTTCTTGCTCTGCCAGTTCCACAAAGAAGCACAAGTGTCATCCAGAGAAATCTCGGCCTTCCAGTTAAGTTCTTTCTCAGCCTTGGCAGGGTTAGCTGTAAGGTTGGTAACATCTCCAGCACGGCGACCAAGGATAACATATGGGAGATCACGACCGACAGCTTTGCTAAATGCAGCTACCATCTCCAACACAGTGCTACCCTTTCCAGTACCAAGGTTATACTCAACACAGCCAATGTCTTCCTTTAACTTTCTTAATGCAGCCAAATGACCCTTAGCAAGATCAACTACGTGAATATAATCTCTGTAAAAAAATTGAATTAGTTTCCAGAATTGCGCCTAGCATGTTTGTACTTGTATTTACCTAATGCATGTTCCATCCTTAGTAGGATAATCGTTTCCGAAAATAGCCAACTTATCACGCTTTCCAATAGCGACCTGGGACAAGAAAGGCATGAGATTGTTGGGAACACCGAGAGGGTTTTCGCCGAGAATACCAGAGGGGTGGGCACCAGCAGGGTTGAAGTAACGGAGTAGAGCAGCATTCCAGTCACCTTCAGCAGTGCAGAGATCACGAATAATGTTTTCAATAAAATGCTTGGTGCGGCCATAGGGGTTTGTAGCACCCTTTAGAAATAAACAGAAAAGTATAATCCAGCGTAAGAAATATGTAGGTACGTGTAAATATACGTGTACATGTGTTTTCGAGCATTCATTCTTTCATTCTTTCATTCTTTCATTCTATATTTTGTTATTGTTTTAAACTTACAGTGGGGCTGGTTTCAGGAATAGGGATAGTCTTAGGGTCACCGTAGACAGTAGCAGAAGAGGAAAATACAATATTCTTGACGTTAGATTCCTTCATAGCCTGGAGAAGTAAAATAGTTCCGGTGATGTTGTTGTGATAGTAGTCCAAAGGAATTTTGGTGGATTCTCCAACAGCCTTAAGGCCAGCGAAATGAATGACAGCCCAGATGGGATGGCGCTTAAAGACTTCGAGCATAGCCTTTTTATCGAGAATATCTACATCGTAAAAGATGACCTTTTTGTTGGTGATTTTCTCAATACGGCGAATGGCCTCATAAGATGAGTTGGTGAGATTGTCAATGACAACGACAGAGTAGTCTTGGTTAAGTAACTCAATGACAGTATGAGAACCTAAAAGATAAAACAAAGGCAAAGGGACAAATAAATATAACGCCCAAATTTTTAAACATCAATAAAACTAATTACCAATATAACCGGCACCACCAGTAACGAGAATAGAGCTTGCAATCATTGAGCGATTTAGTGAAAAGGAGAGGGCTTGATGAAAGAAGTTTAAAAAAAAAAGTGAAAGATGAGCTTAAATATAAATATAAAAAAAAAAGCCAATGAAAGTCCGCAATAGGGATGCCCTAAAGGTCCGATGAGTATCCGCGGTGGATCCTTTCTTATGTAAGCTGCCCTTAGTGTCCAGTAAGTAGCGATCGTGCCATCATATAAGCATGTTGATGAGATAAGCAATCTTCTATAACTCCGGCTTGAACATACTTACTGGCCCCCAAGACGTCTTGATCAAAGATGTCTATCGCTATAAGACTAGAACCTATTTTTAGGTTGATCCGCCAAAAAGACATTTCCTTTTTCCTTTTTCACTTTAAATAGATATATCGGATATATATATATATATATAAAGGGCTTAGATGAAAGACGCAAAATGTATTAATGTTACTATGTACAAAAGTGCTTTTTAAGCAAAATAAATAATAATAATCCTATTCTTAATTTTTTTTATATAACTTCTTTAACGTGGGTTTAGGCGTAGAGGCCTTTGTAGGTTTTTGGACATGCTTTACGGAATTCGTTGCCTTTTGTGGTATAATTTCTGCAGTAGCTTGTCCACCACGAAATGAAGGATCTCTTGAAGACTGGAATACTTTGTACATCTGGGCCTTAATGAATTCAAGATCAATGTTTTTCTGAGAAAGTTGAGGCGCGTTTATAGCCACTAGAGGCTCCTCGGTACTCTGTTGTACTTCTTGTCCAAGCAAACACTCATCTGGCCGGGCATTTACATTAAGCTCACGTAGTGTATCCTGAATTGTACAACTGATGCCTTCGGGGATCTTTTCTGGATGAGAAGGGGTAATGCAGGTCATGTAAGGCTCTTTACGGAAAACGTGATCAATGTCGACAGCAGAAAAGAATCCTACACTCTAGAAAATATTATGGGTTAGGATAGTTATTTAATAACCACGATCATAATCATATTCATAATTGTACCTGCGGGAGATTGTAAATTCCAAGCCTATAGCTAAATAAAGTACGTGTCCAGAGATTTGCAACCTGAAGGGCTAGAGCTGTACGGTGTTGATCCTCATCAGACGAAAGATATCGTACTTCATCATGAACTGATAACATAAACCGAGCATTGATATTATAGCGTTTAATAAGGTGAGACATAGAGACTATCAGCATATGAAGATAATCGACACCCGAACTCTGGACGACCCAGTTGATACGTGATGTCAAGAATTGAGACCCAGTATATTCTGGCTTAAGTGCATCTGTTACTGCACATCCAAGGACAGGCGTTCTAGGCTCTTTTGAGAGAGCAATATCTTCAAGAGCATTGAACATGTAACTTTCTGAACCACCATGCCAAAAAGTACGCTTGAACCGGTGCCGTACAGAATGTTCTTTTTCACCTTTTGTGTTGAGGTACAGGGCAGCAGCTCTAATTTGCGCAGCCTCAAGATCCATTCCCTGACTGTACTGCATCAATAAACTGGTCGCATATTTGACACCTGCACCATAAATACGCGCATAATTAAAGATCTTGGCTTTATCACGACTGATTCCCAAGATATTGGCCGTCTTGGAATGCAAGTCAGTTCCTTCAGCCTTGGTACCCTGAAGAGTCATCCAACCCAAGGCAGTAGCACCATGAAAGCCAAATTGAGCATCACCAATCACACTAGAAATCCACAATTCCTCCGAGTCCACATCTGCACCAATAATCTTATACCCCTTTGGTGCCTGAACCATTGATTTGAGTTCTGACCCAATACGATTGGCTTTGGCATTACTTGCTGTAAGCCACGTTTTCTCTACCGCTCGCCGGGTAACCGTGCCCATTGTGACCATCTGAGGAAGAATAATTCCATACTTGGCATCTTTATTGTCTGATCTATCACGCATCGGTAATCCCATGCTTTTCTCGTCTTTATCCCACACCACAAACTGACCCAAGATACGCTCTCGGGAACTGATCCAATAAGCCGATTTAGCATTCAAATCCAAGGCATCTCTTGCAGCTTGGTATTCAGAAGTCAGAACCTTGTCTTCAAAGTAGTTCATATAGTTTTTTGCAAGAGGATTTCCACAGTTGGCCTGTTCACCATCTTTATGAGGGACCTTTACATAGTGATATTTATCGTCATTATGCACAGCTTTTGATCGTAGCGTAGCTGGCATCGTCTCTGAAGCTAATTTGTAACACCACCCGTGATCAGAAATATAGTGAAGAGGGTAATCCAGCCACTTTAGCCGCAACAAAAGAGGCGCCATCCTTGATCGAATTGATATTTTGAGTTTCCCAGTCTTGGTATCATAGGCATCCTTGTACCATTTAGGCTGCCCTTTAAGTTTTCGCTGACGCGGGTTAACAGTCCAGTCAAGTTGACTTAGCCAAGGATCCTTTTGCCATTCTTCCGGTGTATCTACCAGTACCCTTGCCTTCTCAGCCAAATCGCGCAATTTGATATCCAACAAGTCTTCCAATTCTCGATGCTTTTCTGAGGACCGTGCGAGATATTTTTCCCATTTTTCATTTACAGGTAAAAATGAGTTTCCCATCTGAAGCATACCAGCAAATGATACAGGATGAGGACAATTCTCGATAAACCGGGGAAAAACATGTTTGTAGATCTTATGGGTCATGTCGACATCTTGGGCACAATACTCCATCAATTGATCAAAGTTTTCTTGGATATCTTCGAGATTACCACATTCAAAGTAAGATCGTGGTTGTTTATCAGCCTCGATTTTGCAATAAAACTTGGCGACATCTTTGAGGCTATTAAGTGAGCTAACATCAAAAAATTTTGCTTGTCCAATGTCCATTCTCTGTAATTCTTCACTAGTCGTTATACCCATTACATTATCTCTCTCTGCAGCAGCCAGTTTATCCAGATTTCGACGTTTGACCTCCATGTTCCACGCTGGTCGCTGCTGTGAACAAAGACCTGCCCCAGAAATATGAAGGCTCATAGTATCCAAGAACCGTAAGCGTGACCCCTGAATATTATATTCCTCGGCAATTCTGGCACGATCGTAGCCTACGTTGTGCCCGACTATCAATGTGTCTCTCGAATTTCCAAACGGAATAAGTTGTTCGTTGGATTGAGCAGGATCGAATAGATGTGGCGATGTCCATGAATACCATGCCTCTGCCGAAGCAGCTACTGCTAGTGTAGGGTAATGTCCTTCGCTCATCAACACTTCTACGTCAAAAACAAGTTTATCTTCTGTTGGCCATGGTACCTGTGTTGCGTTTCCATTGCTATATCGCGTCCATCCCGAAGTTCGAGACCACTTTGTTGGTTTGGGCGGGAAAATTTCGTTAGCAAGCTGTTTTGCTTTATCGAGTGTGGTCCCAGACTGTTCAATACCCATATTAGCAAAGTGCTCTTCTATCGATTTCCCTCTCAAGGATGGTAGCTTAAGATCAATTGGTGCCTGAATCTCGGCTGTTTTTCCCCAGATATCCTGGATCGTCAAGTGCTCTCTTGCCAGTTGTTCCGAGACCGACTCACCCGGGGATTCCGCACCGTATTCACCAAAGAGTTGTCTGTGAAGGGATGGTGATAGAAGCTGAACATTCGCAGGGTTCATTATGACTAAGAGAACAGCAACAAGACAATGGCGATCGATGCCATGATCAGGGTGGCATTGGCCTCATAAAGAAAAGACCAGGGTTCTTTCTTTATTCTCTTATCACCTACTGTTGTCATTCTTGGCTGGTTGGGTTAATTGACGTATGGTTCTGTAATGTGCGAGACATGTCTTTTTGCTATAGACTTTGGTGGTGATGTTGAATGCTTTTTGCATGACAGAAGTACTGAGTTTATTCTTTACACGAAAGTTCAAGTCAAAGAGGACAAAAAAATTTCAGCATGAGAAGACGGTCACATTCCAAGTTACTAAGATCATTCTGCCAAAGCTTGACAGACTTGTATAGAAGTATGGACTGTATAAGATTTGGAGGGCTTTGAGCTATACGTTATTTTTTTATATTTATAGATGTCTAAAGGTACATACATACATATATACACATATACATACACACACACATATACTTCCTCAAGCTTTGGACAGAACCTAGATCTTAAGGTTAATATGTGTGTGGATGTGTGTATTGGATCTCAGTAAAATCTCAGCTTATGGCTACGGAGAATGAAAACTAGCTGGGTACCTATTTTTTTTTTGTTCATATTCTTTTTTTTTTTTTTTGTCTTTGTTCTTCATCAATAAAAGCATGACTAGCAAGAAGCAGTTTGTCTATCAGACGGTCTTTGTGCTGTGTATTATATTCCTAATAACAATTATACAACGAAATAGCAGTCGTTACTTAGGTACGCTTCCTGTTTGACTGCAAACAGGCAGTAGACTGATGATATAGTGGTAGATCCCCAAGACACATGCCTGTCATCATCATGCCAAGAGAAATCACTTAGTGGTAAAAAGAGAGAGAAGCCCTTTACATTTGTGACTGCAGCGAGTGAGAATCATTTTTGTGCGCTCGAAAGCATGATGTATGCGATGAGAGAATTGCGTTCTCAGGTACCAGATGAGGCCTTTCCTCGTTTGGTGGTTTATGACCTTGGTTTAAGTGATTCTCAGCGTGGGGTGTTATCGAATCTAAAGAATAATGAATACCTGGATGAATGGGTTGAATTTGACTATGGGGCATACCCTGCCTTTTGGAATATCAGTAACAACCGAGGCGAGTATGCTTGGAAGACAGGAGCAGTGAAGGATGTACAAGAGCGCCATGGAGGTGTTATTGTGTGGCTTGATACGGGTGATGTACCGAACCACAAGTTTATTATGACCATGCCGGATTACATTCGTCGTCATGGATTCTGGTCTCCTCGCAGTACTGGGTTAATGGGGCCTCGGTTCAATCATCCTGGACTGTTTAAATACTTTGAAATTGACCAGGCGGACTACGTTACGAAGGAGAACTGCAATGGAGCAGCGCTTGGATTTAATGCTGATGACCCACGTATTTTGAATGAGATAATCAATCCGTGGTACGAGTGTGGACTTGATCTGGCTTGTATTGCACCGGCTGGATCTTCTCGACGCAACCATCGCCAGGATCAGTCTGCAATTAGCCTTCTAGCTCTCCGTGCTGGATTCCGGTGTTTCGAATACCCAGAGTTCCATGGCGTCACTATTCATCAGGATGACCAGTGTAATGAGCGCTTATTGAGACTCAACGAAAAGAAACAATTGCTTCACCCCTCTTCAATTGACACCTGAATATTTTGAGATTTTTTTTGTATTTATCATAAGTTCACACTACACATAAAAGATGTTAAAATTTGGATCAAATCTATCTGTCTATCAATTTCTTTATTTTACACATATTTATCATTACAGAATTTTATATAAGATTTTGATTTCAACCAGTGTTAAATGAATTGGTTGAACCGAATACAAACAAATTAAATCAAATTAATAAATAATAGACAAGTGTTGTCAAAAAAATAAAAAGGATGTGTACTTGGAAGCAAAGCAATTTGACAGTCAAAATCAATTAAAGCTGGTTAAATGTAAAGGAGGTATTAATTAGATAAAGGTAGATAGTATTTCGGGGGGTACAAAATCAGTGTAGAGCTGTTGTATACAGGATAGAGACAGCTATATTTTTATAGACTTTGTTAGTGGACAAATGAAGCAAATTTCGTAATACAGTATTTTACCCTAAAATTAGACGATTTCCAAAGAAATTCTAGACGTTTTCAAAAATGTTTTAGACAGATTGATTTCATGAAAGACTCTTTACTGTTTTAATTATTTGAGGTATAACTCCTTATTTATACATCTGTCCCAGTAAGTTTCAGCATATCTAATCCATCCCAAGCAGTCATTAACACTTACTGATTGACAAGCTTCCACAATGCGTGGCGTGAGTTTCGAGTTGGTATCTAAAGGATTTCTTTTGATCTTTTAATTTTTGCCCAGCATTCTTCAATAGGATTTAGAAATGGAGAATAAGGAGGCATAAAAAGAGGTTTATAGCCTCGTTTGTTAATAGCATCTACCACAAACGCTGAGTGATGAATCCTACAGTTGTCCATAACAATGAACATATCTTTTTTATTATGTTTGTCAAGAACGTCCATAACGGCCTCTATAAATTTAACAATATGATACGCGGTGGTACCCTTTTTAAGAGTCTTTGGTTTAGAGGATTCCAAAGTATCTCCCTTTCTCTTTTTACCCTTAGGTTTTTGAAATTCTTCCTCAAGTTTTTCCATGTCTGCCCTTTGTAACGGCTCAACTTTAGAAAAATTGATGGTCCCAAACGGAGAAATGCAGCCGACAATAGTAACATTGGCTCCACATCTAGCGTGAACCTCAACATTAGCTGGGTCGCCTTTTTTCGACCATGCGCGACTTCTCATCATTTGAGTATGGAACCCAGCTTCGTCAATAAACACACAGTTCTTTTGAAAATCAACGCCAACTTCTTTCCATTTGCTTACTATTTCCTCACGTAGAAGAAGTGTTCTTTCGGAATTTCTGTCAGCGTTGTATTTTGAAGCTTGCTTAAACGAGAAATTACACTTCTCCGTTAAATGTCTCCAAAGATTACGTGGGGAAATTGTAAATCCTTCGAAATTTTTAGACAACGCCTCTTTAGCCATGTCAATAGCTGATGAAGGGTGTGCATCAAAATAGTTTACAAGAAATTCCGTATGCTGCGGCAGAAACTTTATTGGTGTTCCTCTATTGGCTTTTTTCTTTGATGACCTTCCAGGAAGAACATCTCCATTACCCGTATTAAATTCTTTCAATAAAACGTAGCCAGTACTTCTAGGGATCATACATTGTTTTGCTGCTTTGGGTACACTTAATCCCTCTTCCTGTATAAGCCCTATAAAAGCACGAATCTGTTTAGGCCCATACTTGTTTTTCTTCTTATGTATATCTTCGATGAAGAATGCGTTCAGATCGGCTGTGATTTCCTCTACTGATGTTTCTACCGTTATTTGCTACTCTGTTATCTCCTCCATTCTAACATCAGAAGTAGTTTGATTGTTGTCCATGTCAATTAATCGCAAGACATGACCATAGTCCATTGCTATATCTTCATCACTCATATCTTCTAGCTCATTGTTTAAATGATCGAAATCAGGTTTATATTGTATGAAATCCATTGTAAGATATATAAAACTGAAAAGTCTAGGAAAAGAAAAACTATCCAGAGAAAATTTTAAAAAGTCTAAATTAAAAAGGCCAAACGTCTAATTTTAATTGGTTGTCGTACCTAAACTAATCCTAATGTTGGCGAAACGAAGTCGAATAATGTGATAGATGCCCACCCTTGGTACAACCGTTGGTTCGGTATATAGTTTTAGTTTAGTAGTTTATTTATTTATTTCTTATATATATATATACATATTATCCCATTCCCTCCCTCAAAAAAGAAAGAAAAAATTCTATATGCTTAGCAGAAAGATATAGGGAAGAAAGGGAAAACAATTTTTATTACAGATAAGGAAAATAAAGCGTGACTCAGAGAGCATCTATCACATTATTCGACTTCGTTTCGTCAACATTAGGATTTTACTAAATAGTTTCGATTTAACAAGCAACGTCATTTATTTCAGATCAACCAAGCCAGCAAGTATACAATATGTAGATGAATATACTACTTCTGATGAAAAAATGACAGAGATAAGAAATGCAAGGCATAAATTTAAGTCATGCTAAGTCAGTTTTTTTTTTATTTGGTCACTTTGTCCAAATACTTTTAGTCGTAAAAATATATTTGATAGTATGAATTTTATTTAGCATTGGATGCTACAGTCACGATGCTTCGAGGTGATATTGTTAATCATCTGGAATAATTGTGTGGTATGGGGACTTGCAGAGGGAGAAAATGTTGAGGTGTCGATTGGATATGCAACTTTGGGGGATGTGGGGGATGTGGGGGATGGCATGCTGACAGGTGCAACGACAGATGGTGATGAATTTGCTTGGTAACAGTAATGCCAAAATAAAAGGGTGACGCGCAATAACGTACGGATATTTTTCAGTGTGATGAATGAGTGAAGGCAGGATAATGCTTCAGGCAGGGTGATGCGGCCAATTTCTGTCATGGTAAAGAAACTGCTATGTATCATTTGTGTCATATAAAAAACTAATCGAAATCCTACAAAACATTGTGAAATGGTTATGATCCATAAACACTTGGTGTGGACAGACTAAAAGTTCAAAAAAAGGGCAAAAAAAGGGCAAAAATTTAGGCCATTTTATTGGATGAGAGTTTTAATTAATTTTGCCCTTTTTTTGCCCTTTTTTTTGAAGGTTCAAAAAAAGGGCAAAAAAAGGGCAAAATTAATCAACGGCTATGATTGGCCAGTTTTCGTCTGATACTACTTGCATGATAATATCATGCATCCCTTCTAGTTGCATTACACTTAAATAGCAAACGACAATTTAAAGCATATATACTTACTATAATTAAATACTAGCGTGTATAAAAGTGAGAAATATATTACTCTTTTACTTATTATCTTAAAAAAATGCCGCATACTCCAATAAATATACTCGCAAAATCAACTTTGGATGCATCTGCAGCTATCACTCAACACACGTTGAAGAAGATGATCAAGATGTTGTCCGACTCTAATGTCATTGCTTGTGAGGAAGATCATGACACGTACAAAGATTTTGCAAGCATATGCAAATTAAAGCTACAACAGGAGAAATTGATGGTTACGAAGGTCCAAGACAAAATCAGCAAAGGACGCTATTTTTTCAAAGGGCAAAACAAGACCAAGAAACTTGTAACTCAAAAAGAAAGATTGAATTTTCTGCTTGCCTTGGATGAAAGCGGCTTCCTGGAAGAGTTTCGAATGAGCAAGAGCTCTTTTTATAAGCTGTATGATCTTGTAAAAAACCACGAGCTTTACCAACAATTGTCAGGATTTTACTCGATCGATGTTAGACTACAGATTTCCATTGTTCTTGACCGATTAGGATCAAATGGTAATTCTTCGTCAAGTGGCCGTTTGGCAAGACGTTCTGGAATAGGAAGTAAGTAACTCAGGATAATAGTCTACGACTGTTTACCCACATATACAAAAGCAAATTTATTCACCTGTTTCCTACAATAAAAACAAATAGAGGGCTCTATCGAGAATATAACAACCAGATTCTTCAAAGTAATTCTCTCTTTAGAGCACAAGTTCGTTTATTGGCCAACCGAATCTGAGAAAGCAGAGATAAAACGAGCAAATGAATATTCATTAGGATTTCCAAACCTTGTTGGATTTCTTGATGGATGCTTATTTAAGCTGGCAAAAGCACCATCGTGGAAGCCAGAGCAGTTTTTCGGTCGCAGATCCGCTTACTGTGTAAACAGTGTCGCAGTGTGTGATCATAGACGCATAATCCGATACATGTCAACCGGTTTCTTTGGAAGTTCGCATGATATGCGTACTTTGTCTGAGTGTGAGCTTGGAAAATTCCCAGAGCGATTCTTTTCTGATGACGAGTATGTGTTGGCAGACGCGGGGTACAAGGCTACGAACTATATTGTTCCAATCAAAAAGAAGCCAAGAAACAGTGAACTCTCGTTAGCAGACCAAGAGTTCAACACCAAGATCTCGAGCATGCGAGTAAAAATTGAGCATGCATTTGGAATCTTAAAAGAGAGATTCTACTCTCTCAAATCAATCCCTGTAAGGATAAAAAGAAAGGAAGACGTTGTAAAGGTTAACGCATGGATTCGGGTTTGCGTAGCCTTGAACAATTTCCTGATGTGTCAAGATGACGACAAATGGTCTCAGGAAGCCAAGCGTCGATGGGAAGATAGAGAGAAAGCTGAAGTTGAACGCCTGCGGAAGACAGGATATTCAGAGGAGTCTGGTGTAGTAGATGGATCCCAGAATATAGACGGAAATACAAGGTGGATCCAGACACAACGTGTTGTTATGTCAAAAGAGAAGAATAAATCTTCTTGAATAAAGAAAATAAACTTTGATCATTCTAAATACATTAAAAAAAACAGAAGTATTAGCTTTTATATCTATTAGATAGATCTCACTTTTCGGCATTTGACAGCTGTAATTAAATAGATATTTTGTCATTATTTATGTTCTTCTCTTTCTTTAATATTTTATTATCAAACTATTTTGAAGACGTAAGTAGAAGATCAATTTTGCCTGCTTTAATGATAGTATTTTTATATAGTCTACATGCCTTTACATTTTTTTAAATAAAATAACATTAGTTCTGAGAATTTGTATATAAATATATATATAAATTAAACGCATAGTATAAATAGAAGAAATACAATTTATTAATTAAGGTATTGATTATACACCTCTTCTAATTCATTCTTAGTCTTCTCCTCAGACCAGTCAAATGTTTTTGCCATAAGGATCACTCCTTTTACCCGCTGCTCGCATTGAAGCTCTTTTTGCAGCTTCTCCTTCTGGTTCTTGAGCTCTTCCTCGTACTTTGATTCTAAGAGCGATATCCGGGCATCATTGAACTCTTTTATACCATGCCCAATATCCTCTATGCTCTTGACTGATCTTTTTGCCGTGTTCTTCACAATCTTGCCAAAGAATTTAGGGCGTCTTTTGCCACTGTACGCACTGGCGTCAGAGTGCTCGGAGGTGCTGCTTTCACTATTGCTTTGGACAATGGCCTCTCTCTGAGAACTGATCTCATTGCTGACATCAGCTCCCTGTTCTTCTTGGTCTTTGCAGCTTTTGCTGCTCTCACTGGCTTCGTCACCTCCATCATTTTCACCGTCTTCACCGTCTTCATCCTTGCTCATGTCTTGGGCTTTGTTTAAGTCCAAGGGCGTTGTTGTATTACATACAGCAGGTGACTTTGCCTTACTTTCACCAAGTACTTTTCTCATCTGCGTGAAGTTTGGGCATATATCATTAAGATATACTTATAAAAAATAATTTAAATTGTTTAGATGTTTGTTTTAACTTATACGTAACAATATTCATACCTTCAAGCTCATCTTTTTCACGTTGAGACATTTCTTCTTCGCTAATTCTCATTGTGCTGTCTTCCCAGGCTTTGAATGCAATAGGATATTGCTTGGTTATCAAATACGTCAGCTTGCTTTTTATTTGAGAGCTGGTGCGCTTCACACCCTGCTTGTCAAAATACTGGCAGCAGTCGTTGATCACTCTGGTCTTGCTGACCTTGACCTTCTTCCCGTTCTTGAAGCCACCAAGGTACTTCCTCAGATTGTCTGCGTCGTCTTTCAGCAGAAAGTACTGCAGCCGATCAATCGATGACAACCCATCTTTACCACCATCTGGCTTCATCCAGGAATGTGACTGATTGTCATCTTCCTGATGAGAAACGAACTCAATAGCGCTGGGGGTGGACATACTTTTATTACAATAGTTTAATGTAAGGTACAGGCGATACAAGAAGATAATTTTTTTTATAAAAAAAAAGACGAAAAGGATGGAGTTAAAATGAAGGTAGATGAGTATTGATTATTATTTATAACTTTATGAGTAATATATACTGACAAGCTATTTTGGCTAAAATGTTATACCTGTAATAAATGGATTTGTAAAAAAAGTGGTGTAGATAATTAGATTATGAGATGGAGAGAGGTTTGAGCTCAAGAAGAATGATTTTTATTGATGAGAATTGTTAAGAGTTCTTGTATTGATGGGGAGGACTTTTAGAGACAGGGGATATCGTTTGCATACGTATGCTTTGACGATATGCAGATACAGATTCAAGCAGTGAAAGATTCTGAAGAGTTGTAATTGGATAATATAAACAAATTCGTCTTTATCCACAACAAAACAGACTTCTTTATGTTGATATATTTGAATATGAAGCATTGACTATGCTTACTGACAGTGACAGCATTATGAGCATAGCATTACCTAATATGTATTTTGAACTAATTTTGAACTTTTTTAAAAAAAAAGGTGTGGACAATCATAATTAAAGCTGATTGGCTAAGTTCAAGATGGACTTGTTTTACCCTTTTCTTGCCCTTTTTTTGAACTTTTAGTCTGTCCACACCAACTGTAGCAACATTTTCCTTCTTACCTTTAACTTGAAAAGTGAGAATAGGATGGCCATACTTCAAGACGCTGTTACGCGACAAGACGGCTAGCTTGAGCGTGTCCAAGCAAAGGGAATGATTGGTGGCGTTATCACCGCCAAGCTTGACTTCTCCAAAACCAAGGGATTGCCCAAATGTACGCTGGACCAAGGTGGATACAATGGCGTCCGGACGAATGCCAGCGGTCAATGTGTCCTCCTTGTTCGGCCATCGTAATACAACCTTCCTCTTGGTATCTGCCACAATGGACGACAGCAATGGATCATAATACCTGGTTTGTACGTCTATTTCTCCGAATTGGTTCTTGTCTGCGATGGGGTCAAACGGTAGTTTCACCAACCTACAATGAAAATAGATGAGGAAGGATATTAGTACTTAGACGCACTTTTCTCTTCCACATTACAATATTTACAAATCAGCAATGCCTTCGACAACATTAGACTTGAATTGTTCCATGCTAGTGGCCAGAGTCAAGAGGCGGAGCTTGGCACTTTTTGGAGACATACCCTCCTCGTCAATAGCGGATACAACATTCACCATTTCCATAAAGTCATCGTTGGTAAAATTCGGGGTTATCGTGTGGCACTTTGCGGAGTAGCGTTTGAATTTGACACTTTAACAAATTGTTGAGCATTTGTTCCCCAAAAACAGCCACTTTGTATTCGCTATGCTGTTCATTCGCCAGGAAGAGTACACCCGACAAAGCTAATATCTCCTGAATGTTTGATTCCAAAGGGACAGGCTTGGGAAGGATGTCTTCTTGATACTGGTATTTTAGGAAAAGAGAATTAATATCGCTCCCATCAATAATCCAATGCTTCTCTTCGTTGTCAATCTTTTGTCGAGTATTAGCATGCTCTTGATCCAAATCAGCTGTAATTGTTGTTGCTATAGGCTGTGATGCAGTTGCTTCCTGTGTTGGACGTGGAGTTGGTAATTCTACGGTTGAGGTTTAATTTTGAGGCTCCAAAAGGCCCTGGGAATCAGATACTAACAACTTATCGATCGCTTCGGAGCAGTTGGATGCAGCAGTTTCCAAAGCATATTTTCGTTTGCGTTCCTTCCAAAACGCTGTGCAATCAAGGGTGAGGCACCAGTTTTCAAATTCTTGGAGGAGGCGAGATTGCTCTGCTTCGGACATGTTAGTAATGATGGTCTTATATTGAGCATGGCAGCGCCTGCGTTCATAGTAATCATGCTCCAGGGCAAACGCCTTTAAGGTAAGCGTACTGACGTTACAAATGCACCATTGAGCATCAGCCGCTAACACCCGTGGCCGCTTCTCGTTTGATTTTGGAATGATGGCCGTTTTTCTTTTGCGATTCTGTGCCGTATCCGGTTCCTCTGGTGATTGTTGGTCTTTTTTTTTTTAGCTGTTTTCGTGTTCACTTTATTATTTTTGGAGCGTAACTGACGTTTGCTGACAGGAGTCTGACCACGTTTACCCGTCATTTCAATAAATGATTAAAAATGAACAAAGATAAAAACAGCAGTCGTTTACTTAAAGTCTAGGACTGTACAGGCGTTCTATATTCCGAGATCACTGGTTTATATTTTCTGGTTCGACCATTTATTTTTGCCATTCACCAGCGTGCGAGGGAATTGTCGAGGGAATTGCATCGAGGGAATTGAGCCACGTCATATACGATTCCGATTGTTATTCAGCATCTGGCTTTTAATTATTTACTAAAATACCCTGCCAATTTTTATTTTTTTGTTAATTATTTGTTTCATTTTGGCTGTATAAAATGAGCTTTTTAAAGTATGGTCGTTTAGTATATTCCTTTTTGTAACTAGAGTCCTTATTTTAGCAATTTTGTCAATTCCCTCATACGCTGGTGAATGGCAAAAGCAGTCATTTTTTCCAAAATGTAAAAAGCAAAGGTTACTACTAAACTGTCCTGTAAAAGTTACATTTTATAAATTCTACAGATATAAGATAATGCGTAAAGGCGGTTATATCATTGAAAGAATTGAAATAATTGAAATAAGGTCTTTAGTAGACTGCATCTGATGTTGAAAGTATCTCTAAAATAACGGCAAATCTTCTTTGGGACATTTGGATTTTATTTAGCAAGCCCTTTTGAGGCTGGCAAATGTTCAGAGCCAAATTACGTTTTTAGAACAAAGTGAAAATTATATCATAAAACCTACTACATAAAGTAATTTAATAGCTAAATTTGCAATTATTCACTTTTTCCATTCTTAAATAATTTGGCCCGTATGCTGGAGAAGACCATTAATCAACTCGTTACTACCATATTTAGAAATTTTGGAGTAAAAATAAAGACATTTCATTGGAGGATTCCATTTTTTATTTCCAAAAAAAATAAAATGAGTTGCGAAATTGTAACCAGCCCAAAAATAATTGTTGAATATTTTTTTCTTTTTGTATATTTTGGTTTCCCGTATTTAGATTTTGAGTACAATCATTTGCCTATCAGCCAAAGTTTTGTGACAGTCGAACGGCTGAATTTTTGCTTTTTTTTTTCACAACAAAAACAAAAACAAAACAACAACAACAAAAAAAAAATCAAAAAAAAATCAAGTAAAGGCTTGAGATCCATGGGCCGGCATTTTACTGATAAAGGGCAATACGGTTGTAGATGTATAAATGAAAGAAGGACATATAAAAAGAAAAGAAAGGAGAAGTAAAGAGGGGCTGGTTGGTTAGCTGGTTAGCTGATTAGCTGGTTGGCTGATTAAAGGATAATAAATTAAACTATCTTCTAAAGGGGAAAAATTACCCCCCCCCCCCTCCCCCCCCTCCTCTCCCTCCTCTCCCCTTCTCTTTGATTCCCTTTGCTTTCCTATTCATTTCCTCCCCTCTATCTCGTAGTAGCATTGCATAGTATAATATACAATATACAATATACAATATATAATATAAATATTTCAGATATATAAAATTAATTATTACACCAGAAATATTAAAAAGAAATATCTTTTTATTTATATATACATATTGTATTTTTTAATAAAGAGATTGGGAATACAAGTATTTTTTTTTTTTGGTAGTCAAACTACGCTTGTAAAACCTTTATGACTTCAAACAATATTGGCTTGATTTCACTAATTTTTTTATATTATACTTTTTAAAATAAGAAATAAAAACAAGCGTATATATTATATATAAAAAAATAATATATATATATATACAATTTGTGTGTGAATAGTCTGTGTGTGTATTTAGTGTAGATAGATGGCTGCTATACATAGAGAGGTAAAAGAAGAGAAAGAAAGAGAGGTTATTTTGTAGACCATGGCTAGTTTGCTTTGTGTGTGTAGCATAAAGGAATGGACATGACGTTGCTGGACTGCGCTCCTGTCGTTTTCCTTCATAAACCCCCTTTTCCTTTCCTCTTCTTTCATGGCTCAACGACAGTCACTGCCCTGTCCATTTCCTCGCATTCATCCTCCTTTTCAGTCAGTCTTTGGGCAGTTTTTAGTGCCTGAGCCTGTTCATACAGTAGACACTACAAGCCTGTTTGTAAATATACCCTCCAAAATGGTTTGTTATTTGCCAACCACGCCATACCAATCTTTTCTTTATTTAAATAAATATAGGCCTGGAGTCAGAGCGGTGGGCCCAAAGGCCGACCAACTTCAGACGAATACCATGCCAGTCCTATGGCGGATCTAGACCATCATTACCTCCCACCAATCATGGCATCTCAATCCACCCCATCCCCCTGTATGTCTGCTGTTACCCCAAAAGAATGGCCAGAAGTAAGTTCAGTCATAACTAACTACATACACACATATATTGAACTTATTATACTTATTATATTATATTTACTTTATTTATTTTATTTATTTTTTTAAAAAAAAACTTTAGACATTTGGCTGTGAAGCCATCATCCTCGAAACCCCCCTGCCGCATGCCCCGCCTAAACAGTCTTACCAGCAAATAGTGCGTGCAGATTCACCTGCCCTGACACACTTGGTACCACCAGAGGCCATTAGAGTAGCCGAACAAGAGGAGCAAGAGGAAGCCATGGGTTCTACCAACCACCAACCCTTCTTAACTTACCCCTCCTTCTTGCTCATGAAGCACATGCATTCCCAAACGCAGGTTGCCACGTCTCCTTCATTCCCAATCTCCTATAGTCCCACACTCTCGCTGAACAGCAACAGTACTCTCTATCAACCAACTCATCAGGATCAATGCAATCTTACCATGCATCCCCAACGAGGAAACGAGCAAGTAGATGCTCTTGGCTCTATCGCACAGCTATCATCTTCCCAGAAACGTCTCAAACGCCCCCCAAATGCCTATTTGCTTTTCAATCGTGCCATGCGACATCGTCTTTTGGAAGAATCTCCAAAGAGGACAGTGGCTGAAATCAGCAAAGAGATTGGAGACCGGTGGAAAGTCTTGGAACAAGTAAATAACAACCCCCCCTTCTTTTCCTTTTCCTACTTTTCTTTCTTCTTTTTCTTATTTCTTTTATACATTCATTCATTCATTATTCCTTCCCTTTCTCCTTTATCATTTGAAGGAGTATAGTAAGTCTACTCATTTATCTATCACCTCTATTTTTTGCGCGTTTTTTTCTCGTTTTATCTTTCTTTTTTATTCCTTTTTCTTTATTCTATTATTATCGTCATTATTATTATCCAATCTGATACTAGAAGTGCAACACATGTTACTAACACATGTATTCAAAAAAAAAACCCCTCTTTATATTCTCTAGTCTGAAAGAGATCGATACATTGAAGAAGCACGAATGTTAAAAGAAGATCATCAAAGAGAGCACCCTGATTTCATCTACACGCGTCGATCCAAAGCAGAGTTGGCAGACTCTAGACGATTCAAAGGAGGAAAGACTACTGATTCCAATGGTATTTGTGAAACAAATACAGCAAAAGTATCAAAGCAAAAGAAGCCTAAGCTCAAGAATGGACGGGATCCGCGCGGAA
Source organism: Phycomyces blakesleeanus NRRL 1555(-) (assembly GCF_001638985.1). Lineage (NCBI taxonomy): Eukaryota > Fungi > Mucoromycota > Mucoromycetes > Mucorales > Phycomycetaceae > Phycomyces > Phycomyces blakesleeanus. The sequence goes on along the minus strand of NW_017265139.1, from coordinate 1,001,013 downwards.
GAAAGAAGAAACAAGACTGTCATCCCAGTGGTCCCAAGCATCCCATGTCAGGATTCTTGTTTTATGCTGCAACCGTACGTGGCCATGTGGCAGCTACTCTGCCAGGGTCTACCATTGGACCCATTAGCAAGATTATTGGTGCCAATTGGCGTGCAATGACAGCTGAATGTCGTCTGCCCTTTCTGGAAAAGGCAACGGCAGACAAAGCTCGCTATGCCAAGGAAATGCAGTATTATATGGCTAGTGTACGGTCCAAAGGAACCCAACCTAATGAGGTTGATGATGAGATGGTTGCAACAGTGTCTCAGATGGTGAACCATAACCAGCAGTTACTATAACTCTTCTTTTTTTTATGTTTCCTCTTTCTATCTTTCTTTCTCTCTACTGTTGATGAATAAATAAACACACAAAACTAAGTAACAGCAAAACGGACAGCAATAATAATTATACAAAAACTCACAGCCATACATACATACATACATGCACACATGCACACACATGCCCACAAGCCCACGCACACATCCACACACACACACAAGGGAGACAGAGCGTCATCATCCGTTTCCTTTTTTTTATTATTATTACTACTACTATTATTTTTGGTTATTTTAGCTGTGATTCTCACACGCTTTTACTCGATGCTTGTATCCCCTTGTGTTCGTGTTGCCCAAACTCCGGCCATTGTCCTCCCCTCCCTTCTCTCTCTCTTTCATATTCAAGCTGTTTCCATATACCCTTCTTCGCTCTGTTCTATCTAGACCAGAGGCACCTAGCCCGCCGACAATGTCGAAATCACCAACCCTACCACAACCTCAAAGTGCAGCAGATATGCCTGCATTACTTGCAATTCCCCGTCGATCTACTTTTCCCATCCAATGGACACCTGCCCTCGTCAAATACATTAACTCTGCTTATGACGAAGATGGAAACCTCTATAGCGCTGACGCTCAAGCACTCGATAACTTGCGCCAACAAGCAATCACCTCTCCTTCTCTCGAAACCCTCTTCACGTAAGTACATATTGCATGAAACACTTGAGTTAAAGCCCTATATTTATTTATTTATTTATTTATATGCATGCATGTATCTAATATTATTATTATTATATGATTTTGTAGATATTATTCTCAACTCACCTTTGTCTGCTCACGTTTTCCACTCAACGTATGCTATATATATTAAACCAAAAAAATAAAAATAAAATACAAGTTGTTTGCTTGACACCAAAACTTATATTAAATCTATCATAGATCGGGTTGGAGTTTGCATGGTTGACCGCCTTCCAACCAACCCAGCCACCCGTCGTACACCCAAATCTCTTTTTTGAAAAGTCCTGCATTCTATTCTCGATCGGTGCTGTTTACAGCCAACTTGGCTGCACAGAGCAGCGACTTTCATCCGACAGTATCCGCAAAGCTTGTAGCTATTTCCAGGTAAATTACCACCTCTTAAGTCTAATCAAAATCAAAATCAAAATCAAGATCAACTTTCCTTTTTTCCCGTTTATTATTATTTGTTGTTGTTTTTGGCTATCCCATTTCTAGCCAAAACTTATTGTGATTTATGTTTATTAGCAAGCAGCTGGCTGTTTCAAATATATTCAGCGTGAAATTGTGCCTGACATGCGGGTAGTTCCCATGTGCGATGTGTCACCGGCAGTGCTGGGTACATTAATTCATCTGATGTTAGCCCAAGCCCAAGAGTGTGTTTGGCAAAAAGCCGTAATGGAACACCTCAAACATGGAACCATCGCACGCCTAGCCATCAAGGTTGCCGACTTTTATGAGAGCGTACTGCGCGAAATGCCCTCTTGTATTCCTGAAGACTGGCAAACATACACGCGCATAAAGGCCTCCTATTTTGTTGCGGTTGCTCAATACCACAAAGCAAATGAATGTATCTCACAAGGCAGATACGGAGAGGAAATCGGCCGCCTACGAGTAGCAGAAAAAGCCAATAGATGTGCCTTGGATCTTATTATATCAAGCTTCCAGCTTATCCAGCACGGTGTCATGCATGCTGGCTTTGTAAACGAAGTTCGCCAATTGGAGGAGGTTATCGAGCATGATCTCATCAGAGCTGAAAAAGATAACGATATTGTTTATGTTGAAACTGTTCCTGAAGAAGCACAATTGTCACCTATCCTACGCTCAGATATGGTAAAACCAATAATCCCACCTGACCTCCTAGAACCAGCATACTGGAAAAAACATCCTGAAGTAGAGATCCGTCGTCCCCTATTCCAAGCCCTCGTACCTTTTGCAGTACATCAAGCAGCCAGTATGTACAAAGACAAGAAAGACCAAGCTGTCGCTGAAATCACAGCATCTTGTGCAAAGCTCTCAGAAGAGGCAACACAATTGATGGAGGAATTCAATCTACCGTTTTCTATGGATGTCATGGATGTAACTATTCTTCCAGTCAATCTGATGTCTTGTGCAGAGGAGGTCCAGCATGAAGGCGGTATACAGTCCCTTAAGGACATGCTTGAGAAGATCCAGGAGCTTTCAAAAAAGAACGTCGACTTTATAGAAGAAGGCTTCAATGTACTCGAAGACGAAAATGAGCAAGATGAAATTTTACAACGTCAGTATGGATCACTTTGGGCTCGCCCGTCTTCAAAATCTCTCACAGGCCCCCTTTTGTCTCAGGGAGCTCGGTTCCATGATACCATTCAAGCTGCCCAAAAGGCAGACCGTATTGTACGAGCAAAGGTTACCAACTGGGGTAAAGCAATCGAGTTATTGTCAAGACCAGTTTCAGAGATCAAAGCCAACCTTCCGTTCACAAAAGACGATCCTCATTACCCCCAACTTGAGGTTCTGGTCAATCAACTAAGAGACGCAGTAGAAAAAATCCAGACTGCCAAACACGAACACAACAAAATATCTCAGGACGCTGAGACCCTTTCGGCTTCGGATGACATATCAGAGCCATTGTTGGTCAAGGCAGATGCTTTAACCGGTGGATCGCCCATTATTAAGATGGAGCCCGAACAGTTTGGAGATGTATTTGAAGCCCAACTTGCCAAATACGCTCCTTTGAATACCAAACTCCAGATGTGTGTCAAAGACCACGCTGAGAATCTTACCCATCTTCGTGATCTTTATGAGCAATTTTCGCTTGTTGCTCAAGGAAGTCATCTTGCTGTCAAACGCGAGAAGACTGTCAAGAATCTTGAGCAAGCGTTCCTTAAATTTAAAGAAATCCGAACAAATCTTGTTGAAGGCATCAAGGTAAAATGCAAATTAGTCGACTTAAAGAATAATTGCTCTAACAAGGCATTTTGTATTCCTATCCATCAAGTTTTACTCTCAATATACCGATACCCTGTCAAAATTCAGAGATAGCTGTACAGATTATGCCTTTGCCAGGCGCATGGAAGCATCCGAACTAGCAAGGTCAGGTGCCTCTCCGGCAGACAGTCTCTTTCCATTCTCACGCTGCTCTCTTTTAATCCAGGGACGCACCAAAGAGACGGTGAAAATGACGTAGTACATCATCTCTTAACACATCCACATCACAGCATAAAGCATATAAGCTTCTTCTTCTTCTTCTCTCTTGATTTCTCTTTCTCTCTCTCTACCATAAACCAAATCATATCCTTATCAGCCACCCTAAATATCCATGCGTTCTCTCAGCAATATTCTCTTGTCTCTCGCTGCATGCAGTGTACTCGTTCAAGCAGGCCCGATCGCCAACGGGGACCAGCTTAGACTGTTCTCCAGTGGTGAACAACCTGAGATGCGTCTTGTACAATACGGGTACATACATTGCTAAGCGACTTGTCTTTTTTTTTGTGTGAATGTATTTAACATTCAAGAAATATAATCTGACTTTTATGAGATGATATCTTTGTCAACAGAGATGATACTCCTGCTCGCTGGATGACAGAATCCGATAAGGAAGCGTTGCTCCGAGCAGGTGTCCGTTATATGGACATCACTGACTACCCTGAAGCCCTAGTTAGCTCCCTTGATAACTGGCAACCATGTTAGTAGCCTTTTGTTTTTAATTCGATGCTTGTACCAAAAAAAATTCATCACATCATACAAAGTATACAAAGTAGCACATATCTTATCTATTGTCCTTTTTTGCACTCAGACATTCCTGAAATCACCAGGTACTCGGACGAAGCTGCTCCGTATATTGGCAATCTGACTGTTGCACCTATGAAGGAGTTCTTGCAAAAGTTCACTAGCTTTAATACTCGTTACTATAAGTCAAAGACTGGTGCAGAGTCGTGCCGTTGGTTGCTCAGTCAACTGAAGGAAGTTTCAGCCGGCGCTAGTCATGTGACTGTGAAGGAGTTTAAGCACAAGGTAACCCACACATCTGGAGCGGGGAGAGGGAGGAGGAGGAGAGGAGATGTTGTCAGTAAAAAAGATAACTAAATACTAAATACGGCGTTTTATTCCATAGTGGGATCAATTCTCTATCATTGCTCGTTTTGAAGGCAGCAATGAAGACCTTAAGGATGAATTAGTCATTGTTGGTGCTCATCAAGACTCAGTCAACATGTGGCTCCCATCCTTTGGCCGTTCCCCCGGTGCTGATGTAAGGCAGACATCGTTTAACTAACATTCTCTGTACAAGATATACCAAGTTACAATATGCTCATGTATTTTATTTTATTACTTGTATATTTATTTTAAAAAGGACGATGGCAGTGGTAGCACTTCTATCTTTGAGGCTTTCCGCAGCTTGTCCCAGAATGGTTTCAAGCCCGAGAGACCAGTCGAGTTCCATTGGTACAGTGCTGAAGAAGCTGGCCTTTTGGGAAGTCAGGATGTATCGCGCGCTTATGAAAAAGATGGCAAGCGCGTAGTTGGTATGCTCCAGACTGATATGACTGGCTACATTGGTGCCAACGGAGAAGTTATTGGCATTGTCACTGACCATGTGGACGAGAAGGTTGGTGTTTAATAAGATGTGTGAGAATGGCCTCATATTGGCTCAAATTGATGTTATTTACTAAATATACTTTTATATATATATAGCTCACTGACTTCCTCAAGGCTACTGTGGACGAGTATGCTGATATTCCTTACGTTCTTACCGAATGCGGATATGCTTGCAGTGGTAAGCATTTATTGTACAAGATATATATATATATATAGTACAATGAAACAAAACAACAAAAAAAAAGAAGCAAAGTTCATTGTGTTTCATTTATTTTCTTCTTTAAGATCATGCTTCCTGGCGCAAGATTGGTTTCCCTTCTGCTTTCCAAATTGAAACCGCATTTGATGACTCTAACCACTATATCCACACCACTGGTGATACCATCGACAAGCTTTCCTTTGACCACATGAAGGAGTTCTCAAAGGTCGCTGTTGGATTTGCTGTTGAGTTATCTCATTCCCGTTCTGACTAAAATATCAGATCTCTCGAAAGGACCCATCTTCAGTCAATTTAAAATTTACGGATATTGTTCTTCCCTTTTCCCCTTTTCCCCTTTTTTCTTTCTTTCTTTCTTTAATAAATAATTATGATAATATAAATATATATATATATAAATGTGCGTGTGCGTGTGCGTGTACGTGTGTGTGTGTGTGTGTGTGTGTGTGCGTGTGCGTGTATAAGTATAAGTATAAGTATATACAGTTTGTTTCGTCTTGACTTGACTTGTGGTGATATAATTTATACATTTTTGTCAGACAGATAATCTGGGTTATTGGTTAATTTGCGACCAAGGTTCTCAAACCATGTCTGAAAGACCTTCAATGGAATAAAGCCTTGTTCCACCACTTGACCCACTACCATTCCACCTGGTTGAAACGGAACCTCTTGGACCGCAAATGATGTTACGTAGTTGTAGAGATTTTCTAAAATGCGCTGTGAAAGTGTACCGGCCTGGGTAAGGTTGGCCCCAGGTCTTACAAGTTGTTGTTGTCGAGGCTGGAGAGTGAGATTGGCCACCTGTTGCTGAACCACTTCTATAGGCTCGATGGAAATTCCAAGCGTAGCAGATGATGGTGGCTGGTTCAAAGAAAGATCGTTCTTTCTGATACGGAATATTGCGCTCGGTTTATCGTTTGATAACCTATATACAGGATGGAAGTGAGTATATTGTATATATTTACAAGTTGTGCTTTAGTTTATCTTGACTTACATGCCCAGTAACTGCCAGTCTGTATTTGGCCATTGAAGATGGACAGTAGCTGCATAGCCCGCTTCAAATGGTATTGAGCCAAGAAGAAATACGACGATATGATTGATTGTGTGAGCATCCGAGAGTTCGAAAACGTATTTGTTGACGTCGACTTGCTGAAGATTGGTTTGGACCTAGAGGATATAGTTAGCCTTGGCTTGATACAATTATAAGTATAAAAGAAGTGATACATACAAGGCGCCCAGCGGCAATACACCCGAACATGGTTTTATTTTATTTTTTGTTAAAATAGGGAAGAAGAGTGCGAGAATCGGGGGGAGGGGGGGGGGGGGGTATAAAAAGGGCACGAAAAAGCATGGAAGGAGCGCGAACGTTCTGGATAATACAAGTCACACAAGCCTAAAATTGGACTTTGATTGCGGAAATAAAGGAAAAATCAGAGGGAGATTTTTACGCCTTCAAACTGTCAAATGCAAGTATATCGGCCAATAACATGCTTAGCATTGTTAAAATAACGCAACTATTATTTGCAAGGAGGTTATTGTCAACTAAGATGTCTTCGATAAAACTTTATATTTCAAAATACGATTGGGATAACTTGGTTTTAGCTTTTTTTTTTATAAAAAAAAAAACAAATCCAAAGGGGTGTACAGAAAGTAAGAAAGGGAGAAGATGGGGGGTATTGCAGAAAACATGAAGAAGAAAAGAAGAAAAAACAAATGCGGGCCAGACGCTTATTGTTTTACCTGATAGATAAGGTCAAAGTCAAAGATCTAAGTTGGGGACACAGAGATAGACATATTAATCATAAAGGAAAGTGGATAATATTCTTGCAGTAAACAGTTTCACCCTCTTGGTTGGAATAATAAGAGTTTTTATCACATAATAACACGATAGCTAGAAAGACGCATATGTAGATTGTTTTGAATATAATATAATGGCTATTTTTTATTTTTTTATTTTATTTTTTTATTTTTTACTCTTTGAACTTTTTTTCTTTGGCTTCTTCTCCTCTACTTCCTCTTCCTCTTCTTCGTCATCCTCTTCTTCATCATCGTTCCATTCTCCTTCCTTAGAAACACCTGTTCTTCTCAGAAGAGAGAAATAAAGAGGTCCCCAACCATCAGATCTGTCAGGCAAAATGATCCAGCCATTCTCTGTCTTTTCTCCCATGGGCCAGCTCATATGTACTACTTCCATAGGTACCTTTCCTTTTCGCACCATACGATCAACAACCTTGTCATTCTCGGCAGAGCTGATTGAGCATGTTCCATAAACAACATATCCACCCACATTGACCGAATAAGAGGCGGCTTTGAGTAATGACAATTGTCGTTTGGCATTTTGTATGGTACGTTTAGGTGTCCACTGCTCAAACTCTTTTTCGTCATGTAAAAGATGGCGTTCGGATGAACAAGGTGCGTCAAGAAGTACCTTGTCATACTGTTCTGGATCATGGTAAAATCTGGTTCCATCTTTACCCAACACATTCACATGTTCTTGGGCAACCTTGGGTGGCACATAATTATCCATAACTTGGCGAAGACGGCGACGACGATCGGGTGAAATCTCATTTACTGTCAGGTTTCCGTAATCAGACAAGCGTTGGAGAATGGCGAGTGACTTTCCACCCGGGGCAGCACACAGATCAAGTACACGATCGTGGGGTTGAATGTCCAATGCCTCGGTGGCCAGCACTGATCCAGCATCGAGAATGTAGCAATCGGTAATATTGGCACGATCCTTGGATGGATGAGGGAATCGTGGGAGGGTAGAAGCATAACAGGGAATTGACAAGAAATCAAGACTTCTGAGATCATCTTTCAAGGGCGTAAGTTTTGCAAGTACATCCTCGGGATGTGCATACTTGTTCATCATCATGCAATGACGTACAGGTTTCTTCATTGCCTCGAGTAATACGGGCCAGCGCTCAGGTCCAAACTCATTTTCATAGAATCTGTTGAATGTCGCTGTAGCTGCCTTGAGTCGCTCGTGTTCTCTCTGCTGAGCCTTTTCTTTTTTCTTTGATACCGGCTTCTTCTTGGTGTCTGTTTTGCGCTGGCGTTGATGCTTTCCCTTTTCAGGGGTTTCCTGATCCACCACAGGCTGTTCGGTATCTGACATGGTGCAAGTATTGGAGTATCTTTCTTTGAATGTGGTTGTAAGCTGAGAGTAAACACGGCTAAGATTTCTTGTGGCTTGGATTTCCCGAGATCTGCATGACAGTACGTGCCTGTTCCATCCCTATGGTTGAAACCTGAAAACTAAGGAGCGGGAGCGGGAGCGGGGGTAGGGGACAGAGGGGGTGAAAAGGTGGCCTTATTCTTGACAGATGAGGGAAAGCTTGTATTCAGAAAAACGAATTTTAATTTCATTTTTTTTATTATTATTCTTATCATTTTTTTATATTCCATTCTATTTTAGCCTGGTATCCATGACAATAAATAAAGCACCATTTAATTCTTAAATATAATCTGTACATGAGAGGGGTTTGTTGTTTAATTACTATTTTTTTTTACTCCAGACTAGCCAACCACAAAAATACAGGCAGCTTTTGTAAATTTTGTACAAATTGTATAAAGCCATTATAAATATGAAATACAAAAACTTGTATTCCTGTCTATTGTTTCTGTCGTACGCAATGACAATACATTACATTATAGTGAAGGAATAAGATAAATTAATAAAAACTTAAAAATCTAAAAAGATGAAAAGATAAACCTCCGGACATTTAGTGGTCATTTACTAAGAAGAAGGAGAAGTAGAAGTAGAAGTAGAAAGCGGTTAGTGGGATCGTACGGAAACAGTGTGATAGAAAAGAATATGTTTCCAAACAGAACCCACAGGGCGGTTTTAGTTAGATTCCATCATTCATACTTGGCGCTACCATTGTCTTTATGCTTGTTGGAGCGGACTAAACTAGTTTCGTCACTATGATCATCGTCACAGATAACAGGTACAAAAATCCCAAAGAAGTACAACCACAAAAACGCCACACTTGACTTTGTCTCTGTAACAAAGTTTTCCAAGACCAGATCTCTTCCTTTCTTTCCCGGCGGGAAAAGCCAATTAGTCACACAACCTGCACCGCATTTCTCAACATACCAATCGTGCGTTAAGCTCGACGTCATATCAAACAAACATCCTTCCCCTTTTCTTTCTTACTCGCCTGCTTTCAACTCGTTCCTTGCTCTCTCTCTTTACTCACCGATGGCCCACTTCAACCGCAAACACAGTCTCGAAAGACTGGATTACTATTATCAGGTTATCAATGCCACTGTCTTGTCCAAACAGAGCGCTGCCAGTGGTTTGATCCCTGCGTCAGTTGCAATCACCGTAAGTATAGCAAATAATAATATTAATAAAAATAGTCAATTTCTGACAAAATAGAAAATAAACGTGTGCTGACGCGGTTTTCTTTTATGATAATAGAATCACGGTGATTACACGGATGCTTGGGTTCGGTGAGTATTATCAAGCAATTTTATATTAAAGACAGAAAAACTCACCTTTTGATTTATAAAAGTGATAATGTGTATTCTATCTACTGTGTCTATGGTCTCGCATTGGCTTATCGACGATTAGATGACAGCAGTGGAAGAACATGTAAGACATTTGATTTAAGACAATTGAAAATAAGACCCTTCTAATGCTCTGTTCTATTACTACCATTGGACACTAGTCGAGCTTGAACATAGTGTCGTCAAGCTTATGCGCGGTCTTTTATTCTCAATGATGCGTCAAGCAGACAAGGTCGAAAAATTCAAAAAGACTCAAGATAAGCTCGATTCCCTGCATGCAAAGTACAAGACAGAGACAGGTGCAACTGTTGTCAAGGATAACGAATGGGGACATCTTCAGGTAGAGTACATATTTTGAACGAGTAATAAGCAAATCCGTTAATATCTTTTTTGAAACAAACAAAAGATCGATGCTACTAGTATCTTTGTACTTGCTATGGCAGACATGACTACTGGTGGTTTGAACATTATCTTTACTCAAGATGAAGTAGACTTTGTTCAGAACCTTGTATTCTACATCGAACGTAAGTTTTTTTTTCTTACTATATATATATATATATTGGATTTAGGAATCTGTAACCCGAGTAACAATAAACCCCCTTCTAATCCTTCTTATGTTTGTTTACAAAATGCAGGTGCCTATCGAACACCTGACTTTGGTATCTGGGAGCGAGGTAACAAAAGTAACCACGGACAGCCTGAGTTAAACACCTCTTCTATCGGCATGGCCGTGGCTGCTTTGCGTGCAATCAATGGTGTGAATCTTTTCGGAGCTAGAGGCGGGCCTTCCTCGGTAAAGAATCACATTTTGTCTTTATTTATTTTTTTAAATAATATTACTCACTGTTTATTTTGTGTTAGACAATTTATGTGTTGCCGGATGAACTTACCCGAAATGCAACAACACTCCAGAGTGTTCTGCCAAGAGAGTCTAACTCCAAGGAAATCGATGGCTCCGTTTTATCGGTAATTGGTTTCCCCGCATTCGCTTGTACAGACCCAGAGCTCGTCAAGCGTACCAGAGAAGATGCAAAGATGAAGCTGGAGGGAAAGTATGGATGGAAGAGATTTTTGCGGGACGGTCATCAAACTGTGGTAGAAGACACATCCCGTCTCCACTACAACGACAACGAACTTAAGGCTTTTGAAGACATCGAGTCAGAGTGGCCACTATTCTTTACCTACATGGTTCTTGACGGTCTTTTCACTGGGGACATGGAACAGGTTGAAGAGTACCGTAAGAAGCTTGAGCCGACCATCATCGATTCCGCCCACTGGGATCCCAACAACAAAATATTCAATGAGGATAGAGAACCGTGCGCCGATGGAGACACCGGAAAGTTGCACATTCCCCTTTTGCCAGAATTGTACTATGTACCATGCGAGTTGATCGAAGCCGAAAAAGCCAATCCTCACTCCCAGAAGCGGCTCCCCAATGACAATACCCCTCTTGTGTGGGCTCTTTCGCTCTACTTGTTGGGTAGTCTTATTTATGAAAACCTTTTGTCGCCCTCTGAAATGGATCCTCTCGGTCGTCGATTCAATATCAATGCCCAGAAGCGTGAGACAATCACACAGATCGTACTATTGTCTGAGAGTCCAGAGTTGCAGAACAAGTTGGCCATGTATGGTCTCGAAACCCAGTCCGTTGACCAAATCTCGTCCAGTATCACTGTATTGCCACCAAAGGCTCTTGCCGACGTATACCACGCACTTGGACAGAACTCCAAGCTAGGATTGACTGGTAGACCCAAGCGTCCGGTTGGTGTGCTTGGTACCTCACGACTGTACCGCATTGAAGGCCACATCTATGTCTTTACCCCTCATTTTATGGACAGCGAGACTTTCTACCTCAACTCCGACCCCGACTTCTTGATTTCAGCCTTTGAGAATGAGCTTGCGTTCTGTAGCGACAATTGGTTGTATGCAGGCCGTCCCACTATTGTCGTTGTATTATCTGAGGCTATGCTCGGCAACCTGCAATCAAGTAGCATGGCTACGCCTGGAGGTAGTGGATTTGACTCTTCGCGAAAGAATCTTTTGAATTTCTTTATGAACCTACGCTCCGGTGACTGCAATGGTACGCGTGTACGTCTCTCGCGTCTTTCAGAGACAATCAACACTTCCAATATCGAGTCACTAGACTTTTTGATTGACAAGCCTGAGTTGGACTGGGAAAGTATTCTGTTGGTTAACAAGTCGGCCCATTATGGCTCATCCTCCCACCGCAAGTTGGGCTACAACGAGAGCAAGACACAGGCCAGCACACCTGGTGGCTTTACGCCCGGCAACAAAACTCCCAAGCGACGCAACACCGCCTTCCAAGGAAAGTCACTGGGCACTCCCTTGGACAAGTTACACGACGAAGGCTATTTCCAGGACATTGCCACTGCTCTTTCGAACCTCAACTCAAGCGAACCAAAGTTCAGACTCAAAGATCACGAAGACAGCCCTCTTTTGTCAGCCACGCGCAAGGGTGCAGTTGCAGATGGAGCAGTATTGTCAAAGCTTCCTGAAACCGGAGGAACTGTTCACCTCGGAGGCCAGGAGGAAATTCATGAACGTAGCCAGTCTCCACTTTCCACCGATGTGTCTCCCACGACCACAGAGATGCTTTCATTGACGCTTGGCGACCGTTCTCAGTTTGGCCAAGCCGTAGCCAGTTTGGCATCATCCGTTAATCTTTACGATCAGATCGATTTACTCCAATACATGGCTTCTTGTGATCATTTGGATAGCTACATCAGTGAATTACAGGCTAGTCTCAAGGAGCTCTTGGAAGAAGTCTACCTCAAGGCTGTCAGACTCCAGTATTGGTCTATTGCGCGTCAGGCCACTGGTCTCTTGCACAAGATTGTACCAGCTCTAACAATCAATATCACTGATTTAGTAATCAGACAAAAACAAATCAGTATTGGATCCGGACACAAAGAAATTTTGATTACTACTCCTGTGGGTCCCGAGACACTCGCAAAGATGTTTGTCGAACAATGGTATGTATGGACACAGCAAGAAAGAAGAAAAAAGGAATGTTATTAATTGGGTTTCTTTTGATTTACTTTGTATAATATAGTAGTGATGATGTACGTGAAGGTCCAGTAGTCCAGGAAATCATCATTTATCTCGGTAGTTTTGTTCGCACCACACCTTACATGTTTGATGGTATTCTTCGTCTCCGTACCCATTACATTATTATCGCTCTGCGTGAAGAGATCAGCCGAATGAATAACTGCGATGAAGAAGAAGCAATCGAACACTTGATGCAGCTCTCTCCATACGAGCTCCAGTCCCTTCTTGGCACCATCCTTTCAGGTCCCACTCTTTGTGACAGTGGTAGCAGTATAATGATTCGCGACAAGCCCGGAGGATTCTTGATGCTTTCGCGCTTCACTGATCACTGGCGCCGTTCCAGCCTTGGTAGCGAGCACCAATCCTTTATTCCTATCCTCCCTCCCCCCTCTGACGGCCACGCCGACCGTACTCAGCTCATTATCCGTGCCCAGTCTGGTGGCTATATGGCTGGCAACTTTGCTCGAGTGGAGATCAATGGCAACACCATGTTTGCAAATTCCCGTGGTATCCATGTATGGGCCATTGACAGACCACAGAAGATCATTCTTGAACATGCTTCCTTTGACACTCACATCTCGAGCGAAGAAAGTGACGCATTTGCCAAGTTTATTGGCTGGTTGAAGCCGGGCATGATTGTTGTTATTGCTTCTCGCGATGATTTCTCGGAGCACCTGACATCGGATGCAATCAAGGCACTAGAGAATCTGGGAAGCAAGCGTATCCGGGATGTAAAGTACCGCGATTCGTATGTGTTTATTGGTGAGAAGGGAGGTCCGGTTGAAAAGATCACCGAAGCCCACAAGGCTGCCCACGAAGGTCCTACTGATACTATTGAGCTCAGCGTAAAATTGGATGAAAAGCCTGAGAGAGACCAAGAAGTAACTCAAGATAACATCATTAGCTTCTTCCCTAACGCGAGTGGGCGCTGGTTGCGTCGTCGCAAAAACGACGGTGCTCTCAACCGTGTTCCAGCTCACTTCTTCCCTCAGACCTGGAAAGTACTCGACCGTTCGCGCGGTATCCAGATCTTCAGTCACTGTTTGCCCAGAGACCCCACTGTTCTAGAGATGACACCCGAAGAGTACAACTTTGCTCTGGCCGTAGAAGGATTCCTGGGTTGGTTTACCGACCCTGCTGAAAGACAGATTGCAGTCGAAGTATTGGCACTCATCTACCGCTTCCAGACATCCAACCCCAAGACACGGACTGCAGACACAGTTATGGATATTCCTGTGATAATGAAGAAGGCCAGAGAGATCTTTTGGTACAAGTGGGTGGAGAGCAATAAGGCCCAGTTTGAGAAGAGCAAACTGTTTAGTAAAGGATTCGATTATGAAGAGCACAAGGATCTTGTCCGTAGATTGTTTTATGATTTGCCTATTGAGGGCACTGAGAGCACTTCAGCTTATCTTCGCAAGGCCATTGTCAGTGTACTTCCTTTTGAAACTGACAATATCGATAACCAAAACTCAGAGAAATGTTCTTAAAGTTGTACATTAAATTACATTACTTTTCTTCCTTTTTTCCCCTTTATGCTTTCTAACAAAAAAAAGAGCATGATATCTTTCTCTCTCTCTCTTTCCATTCATCATTAAATAAAACAAACCAACATACATACAATACATATATATATAAATATAAATATACTTTGATTTCAATATAAGCTATTCATTTTTGTTACAGTTGAGATCTCTCTATTGTTTTGTTTTATTATATTCATGTGCCCGCTTTTCAAGGAGAGAAAGTCTTTCTTGAGGGGTTGGTCCCTCATTCCACTGCTCTTTTTCACCAATAGTACGATGTAAAGGCACACCCACTTGTTCAACCATATAACTAGCAGAAACTGTTCCATAGAGACTTGCTTTTACCAGATCTCCATCTGTATCGACCCACCCAACAGCATAGCCTCCGCAAAACCCATTCCCGGCTCCTGTTACATCCCGAACATGAGAAGAATCAGAGGGATTACGGTAGTCCCAGTAAGCAGGTGTCCAGGTCAAGGGATGCTTGTCCGAAAGAGAGACGGTTCCATATTTACTAGCTCTGACAACCAGTACGAGTTCTGATTGTTTTCTAGAACACCGCATAGCTTCGTACAGTTGATGAGCAATGTCTTCTACGACAGATTTGATATCATTTTTCTTTAGCATTTCATGTAGATCCAAACCGAGCATCCCAGCAGCTTCTTCATGATTCGGAGTCAGTATAGCCACTCTCTGAGCAGCATTCTTAATTCCTGGTAGATCCTGATAATTTCAAAATTAAGATTATTTTGTTGGCGCTATTATTTACAGGAGACCATTCTTTTTTACACACACATATTATATATATAAATGAATTTATGTTATAAATCTACCTTTGGAAGACACGCCCAGGGCAATGGTTCCCAGAGGAATTGGGTGGGAATAGACTTTTGTAAACTCTCCTCTCTTTTACGCCACTCATCCGTGATCTCTAGTGCCCGCTCAGTTGAAGCAATGATGTGCAAAATTCGAATAGATTTTATCCACTCTAGAGGGAAATCTCCTGGGGTTGAGCGAATGATTGGATGTATGTATTCAAAATCTCTACATATGATTTTTTTTTTTGGTTTTTTGGTTTTTATTTATTTATTTATTTATTTATTAAATGTCATTCCCACCCCCCTACTTTTATATATGTAAAACTGTGAGTATTGAAAACGTATATATCTTACCGATGATCATTTGCACCAAATGTATTTAGGCCACGCGTAGTGCACTTGTCTTTGTGAGTATATGACACAAGAGATAGATTTAATTCGTCAAGTTGCTTATCAATATTAGCAGGGTGATCGTGCCCCCTCTGAACAGCATAGGCTATCTTTTTAGAATCAGGTGGACTATGCCAACATCTCATTCCTAAAGGGAGGGAAATAAGGAGGATAGAAGGTGTTGTTAGGATTGTAATGTAATATAATGAATGCTGAATTATCGATGTTAATGTTAAGATTAAAATTTGATAGAAACCATATACAGCGAATACACCAGCTCCACCAAGAACATTTGTTTCCTTTGATCCATCTTCGTAGATTATGTCATCTATAATCAAGCTGCCAATGGATGCATAGATTGGACTAGTTGTCATGATAAGAAATAATATACATATATATTATATTATATTTATAAATATATTAAGGGACTGTACTTCCACTTTTCAATTTACCAGATGTTTGAAAACTCCACCCACTTTTTTGAAATCCTTTGAGCATTTGTGTAAGGTTAAATTGCCCAAAAAAAAATGAGACGAATTTGGTCTCGTGTTTGACTCTAAATTGCCCACTTTTTAGAAATATTTCAACCACTCAGTAAAGTAATCACAAAGGTTCTTTATTTAAGCATTTAAGGATCACATTGATCGAGTGCTAGATGAAGGTATGTATATGCTCAACAGGAAAATCTTCATTGCCTCCAATTATCCTTGAAAGTGTTCCTGTATCTTTCAATTTCTCTCTTCTAATTCGATCATTCAGGTCTTTCCAAAAAAAATTAATAGGATTGAGTTCAGGCGAATATGGAGGGAGGTGTACTGGTATATAACCCCTTTCTAAAATGAAAGGGTCAACGACATCATGGGAATGGACCAGAGCGTTATACATAGCCATATGCAATCCTTTCATGTTGGGAAATTCATCCATAATGTCTAAACTATCCTTGATGAGTTGCACAAAATTGTCAGCTGTAGTTCTTTTTGGTATAGCAGCAGCATAATCTTTGAGTGTCTTTCTCTTTCTAGTACCAACAGCTCTTTTTTTCTTGACATTTCCCAGCTCTCTCATACTTACATTCACAACACCAAAAGCTAAAACTGCACCAATATCTATACGTGATACACCATTCGCAAAATTTGTTTAATTGCTGATTTACCAAGCTATGCCCAACTTCTTGAACGACGCATATTTATATTGAATCCTGCTTCATCAAGGAAAACACAATCCTTCCTGAAATGCAAGCCTTTGCTTTTCCATTATTCAATCGAGTTTGTGCGAGCCTCAAGGGTCGTTTGATTATTTCTGTCCTTGGGATGGCGGGAGACAACTTTTTTACTTAGATTACAATCCTCTTTCATGAATTCAGTAATCCTACTCTTTTTTATTTTCAAATCTTCAAAGCCTTTGGTCAAAATTCTGACTACATCCTGGATAACCACTGAGGGATTTTCATCGAAAAAGTTGAAAAAGTACATTTTGTAGCTCTCATTTAGCTGACTTGGCGCTCTATTTGATGTACGATTTGTTTTCTTTAAAGGGTATCTTCTTCTCAGGGTCTTTTTTGCGCTCTCTCTCTTCCACTTTCTCGTAGTTTCAGGATTAACGTTGGCAAGTTTAGTTGTCTCAGTGGGGTTCATCAACTTTTCATGCAGGGAAAATAAAAATCGTAGTCGATCTTCGTTTGTGTAAATGTTATAAGTTGAGCTTCTTTCCTTCTTGACGGTTGCTTCCTGCATATCCGTGTCTTTTGGCTCTTCGTTTTCTATGATGACTTTTTATTTCATTCTTGATGAACTTGTTTAAATTCGTCAAATCAGCTAATCGAAAGGACGAATCTACAACAAAAACAGCCGCTTCGTTACCAGAATCATCTACAATCCCGCCTCTGCTACCTTCATAAAAGAAATCCACCTCAAAGCACAATGAATACAAGAATAAAATAAGACAAGTAGTCTAGTTATTTCTAAAAAGTAGGGCGATTTAGAAAAATCAGCTTACTTTTGTGGTAAGGTGAATCTACTTGTCTGAACCGCATATATCTTCTCTTTAAAATTCTATAACTGAACACTTTCCACTCCTTATATATTACACTGTCTGTTTATTATTTGTGCTCGATGGGGGGTAGCAAGTAGTGCTACCCGCCCGCTCTATATTATCTTATTTTGTCGTACATTAATAAAACTAGACCCCTCCCCCCTTCTATGCTTATTTTTGGCAATAGCTCCTATAGCATTGGAGATTAATATTATATTCAAGAAAGTAATAGGATAGTAGATTTATTTTAAGCAAAAGGTATTTAGAATCCCAGTTGGTCAATTTTGTGAGTCTATTTAGCTAGTTGCTTGGAGCCCAAATGACTACTTCATTCACTAATGATGAAGTTCTGAGAAACCCAAGATCGACAAAGTACGTTCATTTGTTACACTTTTATTTAATAACATAGGAGAAGCATTAACAAAGTGTTGTATGTTACTTTTGTTATATGCATTTAGACTTATGTACATGTCAGTTATTTTCGATACATGATCTAGATTGAGAACAGAGGTCAGTGTAAGTATTCAACGCTTATATAGCTTTACATATAATACGATTTATTACTACTATGCTTTGAAGGAAACTTGTGTAGAATGCATAGTCAATATATAGAAATAGATCAGGATTAGATTGTATAATCGATGATCAGTTGAATCTCAAGTAAGAAAAAGTCCCATGACTCATTAGCATATTGTATTGCCCGATTGTTCTTCTATGAAATAAAATACAAACATTTTGTAAAGATTAACAAGGCCATCTTTTATTCGGACATGTCAACTTTGACACAGGTTTTCTTATAAACGGATATTAAAGACCAAATATATTCTAATAGTAATATTTGGGGACATTTGAAGTAACAAGACTATTTGATGATATAGAAAAATCTGAAGATGTGCTTCGAAGATGATTTGTAAACACTTGAACGGAAAATGGATCTCAATAGCTTTTTGTATTCAATTATCAGCCTTACGCTTCTTACTTACATATTCCTCTGAAGTGGATGTGGCAGCCATGACAATATCCGTATTTTAGTATAGACAGCTCTTCAACAAATTACTACTGTTGCTTGTAATAATATGTTGCTTAACCTGCTTATCAGTACCAACAAGAGCAAGATGATACTTCAAAAAAAAGCTACATCACTAGCAATATGTCAATCTTTTAAGCGAGTAATTCTGGTACTATACGTTGATGGCCTATCAGCAGCTAAAAGAGTCAAGTATAGTATAGCATAATATATTCCAAACACAGTACGGCTGGTATAGTAGTTTTTGTTGTATATTATAAGCTCACCAAGCATGTCTTTCATGGTCTTGGGCAGCTTTAACACCTTTTATTCAAGTTTCTTGGTATTCTGATACTGAATTGCGGTTTTACTGACACAATACTCGTAAGCATGTTCATGTTGCACGTTATTTTCCCGTATAATTAAATCGTACTTGTGCCCTACGCTGAATCGAGCTATTTTGTCTTTCGCACCAATCACTCTGTTGAATTTTTTCCGCTTAATTGTTGCTGCACTAGAGATTTCCACACTTTAATATATAATGCAATTCAATACAATTTTTGTACGTAACTTTATTATTATTTTAGACTTACCTCGCAACTTGTAAATTTTCAAGATCATCGAATATATTATTAATCAATGACCACTCACACCCATTATGCCATTCTTTCTTATGAGCAGTTTTCAGATTTCCTGATTCATACAATCTTACAAAGGAATGGGTGGTGTTCTTGGCCCGATCCAAACCATGATCCTTATCAATACTACAGTTAATTTCCCAATCCTGCGCTTTCAAGAGCTCAGCTCGCAGATCTTTAACATTTGTAAGATTGGATGCATTTATATAAGTCGCAAGTTCTTTTGGTATAGGGCTGATGATTTGAATAGGGTTCTTTATCTTCATCTCCTCGATCTCTGCTTCTGTAGACACACCTTTCTTCAAATATTTTTTATCTTGCAGATCTAAAATCATGGAAAAGACTGGGTGTTTGGAAGGCACTGAATAAAATATTTTAAATTAGTGGTATTTCATGAGTATAATAAGCTTAACGTAAATGCTTGCCTAGTTCATCTAAATCTTTCTTGTAAACATTACACCAAAGACAAGCATATTGCTTAGTAAAGTCTACCTAAGAATTGGTTTAATTAATCAATTGAAGCAAAATATGTCATATGAAGATACGAATATGTTTCTCTGAGTTTTTTATATGGATTTAATACTTAAGAAATGTTAAAAGCTGATTGACATTAAAGACATTTGAATAGTACTAACTGTTTCTTGTTATATCGACGAATGTTTGGGTCAGGTATCTTGATATCTAATATATTACATTGTTTAGATCACAGTGTTGTCTTGAGTAAAGGTATTAAGGTTCTTACTCTCACATTCTATGTACACTAGTTTTAGGGGGGGGGGGGGGGCGTTTCCTGATGAAGAACGACATTTTTATTCTACCGGATCACAAATAGTGACCTTTTTGCCAGCATGAAATAACTCTATATGGTACTTAAAAGTCCATTCTTATTATAATAATTAATAACAGCCAGGGTATAAAATATTCATCAAGATTTTCATTTGTGCTTTGCAAAAAAAAAGTAGATGGAGATTACTTACAAGTTGACAATTTTAAACACTGGAAACATGGATACAATAGGTGAAAGAAAGATAAAGACATGATACGCGTAAGAAGGCTAATATATAGTAAAATATCGAGAAATATTGCGTCACACTTTAACGACAACAACTCATAATCATCTGGATAGCTGGCTATTGATATATTGTATTTGGGAATAATTATTATTTATTTATTGTCAAGTCTAAACTTAAGGCTGCTAATTGAATGTACCGTGTTTTTTTTCAGGACACACCATTTTGTCCTGAAGTATTAGAGAAAGACACCAGGACCCAGACAGGTAATCACAATTAATTAGTTCGGCTAGATAGAAACGTTGTCCCTGTAAGATTGGTGTTTGGAAAGACCTGAATGATCGAATTAGAAGAGAGAAATTGAAAGATACAGGAACACTTTCAAGGATAATTGGAGGCAGTGAAGATTTTCCTGTTGAGCATATACGTAACTTCATCTAACACTCGATCAATGTGATCCCTAAATGCTTGAATAAAGAACCTTTGGGATTGCTTTACTGAGTGGTTGAAATATTTCTAAAAAGTGGGTGGAGTTTTCAAACATCTGGTAAATTGAAAAGTGGAAGCACAGGAAAAGGATTGAGCTTCCAAATAAAGAATAAGCATAGCCAATAAGAAGATAAGTATAAACCTATAGTTATTTTTCAAAAGATTTTAAGCTTATCTTTCCCGCTTTTTATTCATTTAATAAGAAAAATCAATTACTGTGGTCAGAAATGTAAACTATACATATAAAGTTGATTCTTTGGGTTAAAGAAGTAATATATGTATCTAAAGCTAACTAATTAATTTTACTAATAAATTAATTAATTAATTATCTTATTTAATTTAATTTAATTTAATCAAAATTCATTATTTTTGAAAAATCTTCCGGGTATTCGTATTGAATAAGCTTCTCAATTTGTATACATGTTGGCGTTAGAACTAAAGAAGAATGTCAATGCACATGCCCCCCTTTTCTTTATCCCTTTTACTCTTTTTCATTCATTAATTCATTCATTCATTTGTAAAATAGATCTTGTGGAAGAAAAGGTGTACAAAAAAAGAATAAAGTACGGTTTGCAGACTTGGTGATGTTCACATTAAGTTCAAGATGACCTGTGAATAAGCATTTACATGAAGAAAGCAAAAAAAAAATAAAAAATAAAAAATAAAAACGACATACAAGGAAGAAAATAAGAAGAAGAAGAAGAAGAAGAAGAAGAAGAATATTAACAGATGCTAAAGAAATAAAGATGAAATAAATTGATTTTCAAAGAAAATAGGCAAGGGCCCAAAATAGAGAAGATCAAAGGGAAGTAAGATATGGAAATAACGGAGATCATACATGGCTGGAGATGAGGAAGAAAGGAGGGGTTACACTTGAGAGTTTTGGATAGTTGACCTAACAATTTGAAATTATGATTGTCATTAAAGAGCACCAGCAAAGTTTAGAAGAATATTTTCTTTTGTCCTTATCACTTTTTGTCGTTTATTTACCTTGATACTTTGATGGCTAAGTTGTCTTGAGTCTTGTCAATTAATGAAAAAGTTACTTTTTTTTTGCCATGCGATTAAAAGACGGTTGAGTCAAGACGACGTTCGGTGCCCTTGAACCTACAAGGTTCTTCTTGTGCGGGTTCGGTAGGGCTTGGATGATTAGATGTACGGGTGCGCTTTGGTGTTTCTTCTTCAGGACTTTTGCACACTCTCTTTCGGCCGAGTCTTTCTCTTTCAGATGCCATTCGACGTTGTTCGAGAGCTCTTTCTTTCTTGCGTTGAATTTCCAGTTTTGCCTCTACGTAATAGAAAGTAAAGAGGTTTTTGTTAATAATTATCCCATTAAACAAACCAGATAAACAGACAATTACCTTGCTGTGCTTGATCGACTGCTTTGCTATTGCTTTCCATAAGATCAGTTGCTGTGTCAAAGTTAATGAGTTGAGTACGTTGAGTACGTTGCAATCCTCGAGGGGTGCTGTTTTCTTGAGCATCTAAAATAGAGTAAAGAAGGTTAATAATAGTAAGGGAAAAAATAAAGATTAATGTCCAAACCGAGGACAAGTGATTGAACAAAAAAAAAAGGGTATCGTTGAATTTTTATGTATGTGTCTGTAGGCTTACTTTGACCAGCAGTTGGTTTCTTGGGTGCATATAATGTGTTCCCGGTATTGGGTTTAGCAGGTACAGAGGAACGACGGCTGATAAAAAGGGCTGAGCTAGCACCACCCATGGCTGGTCTGGGATGTGGTCGTGCAGGTTGATGAGGTCTGTTTGGTCCTGTAGCCAAAGCAGCAGCAGCAGCAGGTTCTGGCCGACGCCCAACAACAGGTACGCGCTGTGCAGGGTGAGGAGGGGTTGGTGGGACAAGAGACTTCTTTCTTTGGACGGAATCATTGCCCAAGCCTGCCGCACGTTTCATCTGGTCTTCGTTTCTGATTAACTTCTCAAAGCGTTGCATTCTCTGGATTGAGGAGACGATCGAAGGCGAGGAAGTATCGAGGACAAAGTGTTGTTTTGTGGTTGGTTTCATTGACTGATAGCTTTCCGACACATGAGCGCGTGTAGTTCTGGCAGAGGGTTGGAGAAGGGCAAGTTCGGTTGGATGGAAGCCAAATCCAGTGCTTTCGACTTGGTGATTTTATAAAGAGTGATATGAAGATAGTTTAGTTTAATTTCCTTATAAAAGATACTAAGAATACTATTGATAAAAAAAGAATAGGATTGACTTACTTGTTTTTCCAACAGTCTTGAGTAGAGAAAGGGTCGAGGATGGCCACTTGATGTTGGATAATTTGAATTGCTGTGTAGAGACATAGGACTGGAGCATCATGCTTGTCAGGCGAATCCATTCATCTTTATCTTCTTGTCCGAGCGAGAGAATCTATCATGGTACACAATATCATGTTTAAGTGAATTTTGTTTTTTTTGGGGGTGGTAGAAGGACGATGTCTAAGGTAAAGTAACACCCATATATACATATATATTTAAGAAAAAGAAAAGCATCATTGAAGTAACAAGTCAAAAGTAAGTGGCACAACCCTTTCTTCAATCACCTTTATTGAATGGTTATATATACATATATAACCCGTACACCACACACACCCAAACACATACGCACACGCACACGCACACGCACACGCACACGCACACGCACACACAGAGAGAGAGAGAGAGAGCGACAAACACACGTAAAAGACAGACAAATGCCGTTCTGCATTAAAATCAAAAAAATACTCAATTTTAACAGAACAGCAAAAAACTTCTTTGTGTGTAAGAGATTGTATAAGAGAAAGGAAAAATGAGGGAAGGACATGAATGTAATTCTGTGTCTAGTGTTCAAACAATTGAAGCCAATAAAATGTCTGTTGGTCGGTCTGTTGGTCGATCTGGTTATTCTTCTTCTTCTTCTTCGTGTTGTTCTTCGTTTTTTTCTTTGGTATTCTTTCTTTAAAGGGATTCGACCGACTTGATTCTGGTGGACAGAAAGAGAATGCAGAAACAAGAACAAAAAAAAAGCAAATGTACCGGACAGCATTTTGATTTTTTCCCTCTTTCTTTTACATCGACATATCCGTTGACTGCTACAACTTTATCTTCGTTGTTTCTTCTCCACTCAAGACCCATTATACATTCACAGCTCTTCCATTTACCAAAACATATAAAATATGTGACGCCATTGGTTGTAGATGCACAAAAGTCTCACCCTTATTTTCCTTTCCCTTACCCCTACCCCTTTATATCTCTCTCTCTAAATATATGTGTGTGCCTGTGCCTGTGTTTGTGCCTGTGCCTGTGCCTGTCTTACTCTCGAATTGATTTGACATTGGACAACGAAATGATAACCATTTCAAGGGTAAAATAATAAAATATATGTATATGTATATGTATATGTTTATATATATATATATATATATATATGTACAAAATACAGTAATATACAAATATAATAATGATAGTAATAATAATATTCAAATATATTATATTTGATAATAAAAATAAAAATAAAAGTAAATATGCTCACCTTTTTGATACCATGTTGGAAGGACATCATGTTTGCCTTGGGGATATGGACAAGGGACAAAAGAATACCGAGCTTGGTGGGTTTGTCGTACTCTGAGTATTGTTGACAAAATGTGGTCAACAAGTCGATGGACAGCTCACGTGCCACGGTTTCTGCGTGCCATCCTGGTTGGGCAAATTCTTCTGTCAGATAGGCAAGTGTGTCTGTTGGTGATGTTTTTTCCATGGTGATTTTTTATGTTTGCTTTTCTTATTTTTTTTTTTTTTTTACTTCTGAAAATTTATACGTAATATATGTAACTATTATAATTATAACTAAGAAGTATATAAGTAAAATATTATCTGGCGTCTTTTTGGCAGTGGTAGTGAGAATTGACCAGATAATTGGTA
Source organism: Phycomyces blakesleeanus NRRL 1555(-) (assembly GCF_001638985.1). Lineage (NCBI taxonomy): Eukaryota > Fungi > Mucoromycota > Mucoromycetes > Mucorales > Phycomycetaceae > Phycomyces > Phycomyces blakesleeanus. The sequence goes on along the minus strand of NW_017265139.1, from coordinate 976,497 downwards.
CTTAAAGGTATGTGTATAAGTAAGTAAGAAGAAGAAGAAGAAGAAGAATAGAAAGTGAGGGAGAGAGAAAATATGGAATAAATTCTGTGAATGGATGTGGTTGATTCAATTCAGCAAGAAATCAAAATCGCCTTTTTATAGCTGTTGAAAGAAAAAAAAAAGAAAAAAAAAATGTGACATTTTAGGGTGACGCAGAAAAATAGCGGAATATAAATAAAAGCTAGTCACGTGTAAACCATATTTGTGTGTAACATTATAACACAAAGGAGAAATATCACTGGCCACAATAATGTTTGATTTTTTTTTTATGTATATATATACTTTATTTTATTATGATTATGATTAATATTTTCGTTACCTTGGCAACCAATCTTGTAGCCCTTTACTAAACACTGAATTCTAATACTGTACTTTTAATTTCTTTCTTTCTTGAAGGATAATGAGTATAAATTGATGGTAATTTCTAACAGGAGAGAATCACAAAGGTTCTTTTTTCTTTCTTTCTTTATTGGTTATATATATATAATTATTATGTCTAAAACAGTAAGATAAAGTAATGCAAAAGTATAAATTAATAAAATAAGAATTAGAATGAGTCGATGAATTTGTTTTTTATCAAAAGATACAAATTTAGGGCACAAAATAGACAAGAGAGAAAGAAGCTAATTGGAATGAATAATGCGACCAAGATGACGACTAAGCTATAGCTTATAAAGTTACTTGAATATTCTATTTACACACACACACACTTTTATATATATATATTCTTCTACTCTATAATCGTATCAAAAATCTTCTCGTTGGTTTATGTTGGCTTTATCTAGAATTCAAATAGACAAATAAAAAATAAATAAAAACTTTTCAGTTGTGGCTGCTGCTGTTGCTGCTTATTTATTTAGTTAGTTTGTACCAAGGAAGGTGGGACCAGTTTCTCTGTCTCTTGTCTGGTCATTCCAGAGGATCTGCACACAAAAAGTTACCTCGACATGCTCCTTTCGTGCAATATCAAAGTAATGTGTCGGAGACTTTTTTTTATGCATACATTAGTTGCCCTCTTCCTTAAGCGGTGTCTCAATCACCCTTTCCTTTTTATTCTTTCTTACTACAGTTTTATGGATTTCTTTCTTATTTATACATCCTAAGCCTATGCCCGGTACGAACACGCTTGGTCTTAGCCACTAAAAAGACGCCTTTTGATTTATTATTTATTTTATATATAAAATAAATAAAAGATGACGCAAGCACAAAATCAAAATAAATATATAACCAAAACACCGATTTAACTTACCGCCAACTTTTAATTGGATATAATCTTAGTTATTAATACTCAGAATACCATAAAATAAAAACTGGTTCCAAACCTGAGCTCTTTAAGAAATACAAGAAAGGTTTATACTTTTTTTTTCTACAGCTGTTAATTAGTATTTTACTATAAGAATAATAAGAATACTATTCAAAATACCACAAAAGTTGAGACACAAAAAAAAATTAAGGCAAAGACAAAAAACTAGACGCGTACGTTTTACTGTCAATTATATCGAAAATCAGGGTGCATATAAATTATCAATTGGCGCAAGTGTTATTATTTGTTGTTAAGATCCACAGGACTCTACTGCACATCGATACATATACGCATGCATGTACGTATAAGTAAAACGATTTAAAGGTCAAATAATAATAACGGGTGCTTGAGTAGATTTCATAGAATACAACAAACATAACCCTATTATCCTTTTTTATTATTATTTTCAATAGCAAAAATAACGTTGGATGATGAAATACTAATGTTTATTCTTGAAGAGAAACGCCCTCTCTTATATTTTTATTTATTTAATATCAAATATTAACCACTGGATTTCAGAATCAAGAAAGAAGTTGAAACCCCCATTGGAGAAATAAGAATAAAAATAAAAACCACACTAATTGACAAACACAGGAGATGTAAAATATAACCACAAAGAAGAATAGTGTGTCAAAAGAGAGATATCATTGTGACAAGGATGTCTCTTTTCTTTTACTATTATGCATCCAGCTTGTTCCACAGAATGACAGCTTAAATTCCGTAGACTATCGAATAAAAACAAATAAATTGTTGTGATATACAAACAATCCTAGAAGAATTCCTTTCATTCTTGCCAAGAACAGCGTCACTACCCCCCCGTCTCTCCTTATTCATCAGACTGTATGCATACACACGTACACACTAAAAAGCCTTTTTGTCATCCCAACCATCTTTTGGACTTAAGAAATTAAAACAAATCCATATTAATGTTAGTAGTAGTGCGAGTCAAATAGTCAAGACTTTCTTACATAGGTACCCAAAAAAAAACCTGCAATAATATATAAATAAAAGGTATACGAGTACAAAGAAAAAGAAAGACATGGCAATAGTGCTTAATAATTAATTATCTATAGACAACCTAATGTCTGCACGAGCCAAATTTCATACAAGGAATGAATCTATTTGTTTTACTTGGTTTAATCTTTTAAACAACCGTTTTCTCTTTCCAAAAAGTCAAGAAAAAAAGCAGAAAATATATGAGTAATGAAAATGGGCTATTTTTTGACGGTCTGTTTTCATATAAATATCCTTCTTGATCGATCCTAACCCCTTTTATAAAAATGCCTCATTGTCTCTTAGTGACTATAGTTTTCTTTAATGATATATACACTTTTGAAACAAAAAGCAAAAAGTGTAATATTAAATTATAATTTTGTGCAATTTTCCAGAAAATAATAACAATTAATAATTGGTTCAATTTTTTTAAAGAAAAAATATTCAAAAAGTTGAAGGTACATTCAACATGATGCATTTTATTATTAGCCTTTATATCCTATTATTATATTTATTATTGTTGCTGAAACCTTTGCTTCCACAGTCATTAATATAACTTTCTTTTCCACCTTCTTAAGCAAAATGTACCTTTTTTTTTGTTATAAGCTTACAATTTGTACAAAGAATATTAGTGTTTAAAGTGTCTTGTAATAGTAAACAAAAGTTAGCTTTGAAAGTCAAAATGAAAAGAGTAAGGATTCGATATGAATGTTATGTAAGTACCCCGGAAATAATAAAAAGCTATTTAAACCCGACCTTATTGCGAGCAATCAAGAAAGGGAGAGTGGAGGAGAGCAATGATAGAAACCAATAAACTCACCCATATACACTAACTCAAATATCGAGCAAAATAATCCTAGAAAATAATCTTAAGCCACAATACTACAGTCCGTATCAGCAAAAAAAAACCGCGAGCCACAAACATATCAGTGATTATATCATTCTATTAGGATTACTACTTGATGTCTCTGAATGGAGTTCCACAAGAGGGGTATTTGGGGTCATATGTCCCAGAACAAGACAAAAAAATACAAAGCATCTGGCAGAGAATGACAATTAAAGAGGGGTTCCAAATACATTTGACAAAAACTCGCTATCCGTTGACGAACCTACCTTTTAGACTGTTAAAAGACAACCAAAGGAAAGTGGGCATGATCGCTGCCAAATTTATTCAGCCTGGCATTGTCAAGAATTTACCAGAACAAAATGTCAATTATTTTCCAAACATGTTCATTATTCATGGCACAACACAACACAACACAACAAAGCACTACACAGCACTACACAGCACTACACAGCACTACACAGCACTACACAGCACTACACAGCACTACACAGCACTACACAGCACTACACAGCACTACACAGCACTACATAGCACAGCACTACATAGCACAGCACTACACAGCACTACACAGCACTACATAGCACATCACTGCACAGCACTACACAACACTACATAGCACTACATAGCACAGCACTACACAGCACTACACAGCACTACATAGCACTACATAGCACTGCACAGCACTACACAACACTACATAGCACTACATAGCATAGCACTACACAGCATAGCACTACACCGCACAGCACAGCCACACGAAATTAAAAGATGCTCACAAAAGGAATGCAACACAATGATTGGGTCGATTAGAATATCAACACAGGAAACAAATAATGAATCAAAAGGGTCTATAATACACCCTCTTTAAATATTCCCACAAGACAAGCCGCCTATATTACTTTCTGCTTGGGTTATTTAAACTACATCTTCTTGTATTTAAAGCAGATATTGACCTTCAACAATTAAAATACTGTCGAAAAATGCCTCCAACTTTATCTGTGTATATAGCGAGCTCGGGAATAAATGGTAAGCATATTAGTTAATGACGACCAAAAAAAATTGACCATGACCCCTCTAATTTTCCTATCATTGCTTTCGGTACAAGAATGAAAGGTAAAGATGCTTTCAAAATTAAAGGTCATCATTAAGGAGTTGCCTGTGTGTTCTGTACAGAAAATTAAAGAAAAGATAAAAGGGTGAAGACCTTCTTGTGGCAGATTTTGGGAATTTCAGAATCACAAGATAAACCTAGTAAACTTAACAACTTTGCAAGACTTGGCGAACAATGCCTTAGTTTTTTGTCTTAAAAATTTGCCGCCTTTGTAATCAAAACAAGCTTACAAATGTTTTGATCGCTTTCACAAGCATCTTTGCTTGCCAAAGTTGCGAGATGGTGTGTAATAGAGATGTGAATGTTATATATATATATATCAGATTGCAGAAGTGACTTTAAATAACTGTCATAGACTACCTCTGTTCTTTTGAGACTAATAGCCTATTATCTACAAGTTATGTCGCCGTATCGAACAAGGTTTTCTTTATACAGAAATTTAGATTTTTACAGGTAGAATATTCTACCAAAAAATAATCATTATTTGTCTCAATCTCAAGCAGAAGCACTGTATGATACTCCATTCCTCTCCCTTCAATCTCTCCCTCTTTCTTTCTTTTTTACCCTTTCCCTTTACCTCTTCCAACTCCTTCTTTTCCTTAATTCACCAATTTGGGTCTTCGATTCTTTTGTCTTCTTTTTAACAAATAAGAATAAGAATAATCTTTACAAGACTGTGTAACTTGGCATATTAAACCATTTAACATTAAATGTATTCCTTTTGTTGTTGTTCTGTATTACTGCCTAAAGAAAAATAAGAAGAAAAAAGATCCGGGGTCTTTTTTTTTTTAAATAGGGGCAATAGGGATGTGAAAATACCAAAATATTTTCATATATCTCTTTACATAAATATTGATCCATTTCTTTGGTTGTTGTAGTTGATGGAAAATATAATAAATAGTAATGGTTAGGGTTTCATCTCTTCATCTTCAACTTCTTTACCTTTTCTTCAAAAAATAGTAATAATAATAGTGATAATAATACATGTATACAGTGCACAATGACAAAACAAAAAGCAAAAACAAACAAACCAAAAACAGATATATATATATATATATATGTATGTATGTATGCATGTATGTATACAAACACACTACTTGTGCATATATGCATATTTATACATTTAAGCTTCTAATGCTTTGTCCAACTTTCAAAGCCTTGGACAAAACACACTCTATCTGACTCGTTGAAACAACGAAATCCCTTTGCACTCGCCTGTTCCCATGTCAAAAATGATCCACATGCATCCTGCCAAATAGGCTCTTGTTGCCATGCCTCAATATTATCTTGTGCACTAGCCACATTTCGTCGATATTCATTCAAAAGAGCTTCATCATCTGGTAAAGATGTCAGCTGCTGACTAGTGCCACTGACCCAAGCAATGTGGTGAAGCATAATGTGAGGTATCCGACACCGACTTCCATCCAAAATACTTGCAAAGAAGTCTGCGTGAAGCAGGAGCTTAGATGCAGATATGTGGATGAGGTGAAGGTTAGGCAGATTTGACGCAAAATAGGTCCAGACGTTTGCAGGTGCAAAACATGCAATCCTTTCGTAGACTACCGAGAGTGGATGGATACGGCGAAAGGCGAGTGAGAGAATGACGAGTCGATCGAGTTGGACTAAAAGAACGATGCATCGTGTGACTAAAATGGGGCTAGTTTCGTGAATGATGATTGCAAGTTTCTCTAATCGGGGAGATCCCTGTACAATCTGTTCGAGAACAGAATGAGACAATGAGTCAGACAGAGCAAGCCGGGTTAGATGAAGGAATGAAAAGAGATGGAGATAGACGGATGTGGGGATTGTTGTGACTGCGGGAGGACTTTGGGTGTGATAGTCGATCAATTCGGGTTCTAGCCGAACTCTTTGGAGCAACAGACTGTCGAGAGAATGTTTTGAGAGTTCGATAATTTTCTGTAGGGTTGTTTGTTTTATGGTACAGCTTAGTAAGGTTAGAGAGACGAGCGGCCGTGGGTATTCTAAAAGCGAGTTGAAATCGTCATATGTATCTCGACAATGTTCAAGATAAAGCTCGGATAGATGGGGGCAATGTTGTGCAAAGAACTTGATACCATAGTGCTCCAGTCGAAATTTGGAGTGAAAGTCAATCCGGAGAGCCCGTAAATTGCAGACAAGCCGAGCCATCAAGCTAGAGTTAGCCAAGTCATAATTCGCTGCATTGGTTAGATCTCGACTGAGGGACCGTACATAAGACCCGAGTTGGCGTGGCAGAAAAAGGGCAGGTTGAGATAAAATGTCGGTTGCGATCTGGACAGGAACAGAGTCGCTCTTTTCATCATCTTCTCGAGGCAATATGAATTCTTTATCTCTCCAGAGGTAAGGCGCACAGAGGATAAATAATCTTCTGCAGGCAAGGGCAACTGATTTGAGGTCACTGTATCGATACTCTGGATACTGCCAGCCCAGAAATTGGCAGCCGTCATCTCTTTCGATTTTTGCGGTTCTATGCAAGATATCTTCTAATATTTCGTTAGGCAGCTGTAATAAGCGAGACTCTTTGGTGCTGTCTTTTTTTGGCCAAGTTTGTAGCTGCATCGTCACCGTGAAAGAATTTAGGAATCAAGAAAGAGAAGTAATAAGGAGAAGGAGAAGAAGAAGGAAGAGAGGAAAGAAAGAGGAAAAGAGAGAGAAAGAGAGAGAAAGAGAGAAAGAGAGAAAAGAAAGACTCGTGATTAATATCAAATGATTAGGTTATTGATTGCTTGCCATAGATGTCGAAACAGTTGTGTTTTAAGGACAATTCCCATTTGTGTCCTTTTTCTTCATCTTCATATTCCTTTGTCCTTTTCTTGGTTTGCTTTCTTCCTTCTCCCACTTTGTACCCCCGGTTTATTTATTCCGTATCAAACCAAGGCAAACTTGTATCTTGCATAAATTGGTTTGTAATCTCAATATAAATTATCCAATACTTTTCTCAGTTTGCGGTCTTGAAAATAAATAAATGAATAAAGGGGGGAGTGAAAACCAAAATAACAAGTAGTCTCACTTTCAAGACTACCTTGAAGACTGACTGACTTGCCAGTTCTTTTCTTTTAACTAGCAAGAGCAATTGGTTCGAGTCTTCAACTTGTATCATTATTTGCCTTTTCAAAGAAAAATAAAGAAAATACGCACATATTTATACATACATGTACATGATTGTGTGTGAGTGTGTCTTTGTGCATACATATAGACCTTTTATTTTTATATTTATTTTTGTACTCATGTAATTCAATAAAAAGGGTCCGTCACAGAAATAAATATCATTCATTTGTTCCACAGTTTTATTTGAAGATTTCATTATATACATTATTTAATTTGACTACATTCTTGGAATTTTATAATTAAGAATATATAGAGATATGTCAAAATAATTTATTAGAAAGAAAAACATGTACTTAACCTTTTCTTCCTCTTCTTCTTTATTCATTTATATACATGTAGGATACGCTATACCATGATTTCGTCACATATTGGGTTTACTGCTCACAACGTATGAGCTAAATTCGTCATGTAACATTTTTTTGCAGTGGAGTTTAACTAGATCTCCCAGTAAAATTAGACACCTCTGTAATGGATTTGGCTGTTTTTCTAGTAAGCCTAGTCTTCTTTACAGTGGATCTGGGTTCCTTTAAAATATGTTTAGTCTTTTGTGCAATAGCTTTGATTTTCTTTCTAGCAGGTTCCGTATCCTGTGTAATGACTTTGACTCTCTTTCCAGTATGTTCAACCCTTCCTGAAATTGACAAAGTTTTCTCCTCAGTAGATTCAGCCTTTTCTATGGGAGATCCAGATTTCTCTACAGTTGATACTAATATATCCTTAGTGCACAAAGTTTTATCCCTAACGTATATAGCTTCTTCTCCAGTGGGGTTTCTTTCATCTACAATGCGCATATATTTATTTACGGTAGATATGTCCTTTGATAAAGTTGACGTTTTCTCTTCTAAGGTTGATTTACTTTTCTCTGTATATCTATTTTTCTTTACAACGAATATTTCCTTCTCTGTAGTGTATGCCTCTTTTTCTGTAGCAGGTATTTCGTCGGCTTCTTTGCCCTTATTATCCTTCGTAATAAGAATTTTGCTGACAAAATCAGAGGGTTGTTTTTGCAGCGTATAACGACAGCGATATCCAGGTTGAGTACAACTTCCAACATACTTGCACTTTGAGCACATGTAAGTTAGCACATATACATCAACTAGACCTTTCCCCCTCCTTTTTTTTGGTATTGCATTGCATAAATTTTGTGTGTGTGATTTGTATTATTTGGCCACCCAAAGATTATTATTTTTTTTAAAAAAAAAAAGACAAACAGACTTTACCTTTTGATCGTAAAGAGGAGGAATAGTATAGTCATGCAAATAAGGACATGCTAACCGTTTGCAACTATTACCATAATTACATTGATGCAGGTTGTTAAAGGTGTTTATGGAGGTATGTATATATTTACAGCCCAATACATTGCAATTTGACATTTTCTTGCATATACTCTTGCTGAAACAAAGTAACATTGATATATCAGAGTCTGTAGATTCTGATGGCGAAACGGGGACAGAGATCATAATGGGTACAGACTGGTACACGGGCTTTTAGTTATTAAGGCGGCATTTTTTTTGCACTGCTCCAACAGATTTTCGTCTTGTGATTCGCCACCTTTTTATTTTTACTGTACTTATATTCCATTTCATTATCGACACGGTTAACGCGCCAGTCGATTTTGTCAAATATGTCAACATTGTCATGATTACCCATGTTGTGGGGGTTAAAGTTTAGGAAGTTTTTGATTGTTTTTAGAAGAAAGATTTGAAATTGAGGAACGAAGATTCGTGAGAACTTGTGAAGGGTTTGTTAATTAAGAGAAATTGGTTGTATCAAAATTTGACCAGGTTCCCTCAGAACTACTACTGCTATTTATATTTGGATCACGAAAAATTAGACCATCTCCAAAAGTTACTTTTATCTCAAATTTAACATTTTAGTTAGAAGTGGTTACCCCCAGCAACTCAATTAATTTTATTTTACGAAAAAAGAGATGGTCCTATTTTTTTTTATCTTTTTTGTTAAAGTTGACAAGATAAAATTGATTTACCACAATCCATATTTTGCTGGCTATCCTGGTTGTCTTAGTTGTCTTGGTTGTCTTGGTTATCCTAGTTTTTCTGCTTATCCTTTTTGTCCTGTTTGCCACCCTTTTCACAATTTTTACATTTGGCATTTTTTGTAACATTTGGGTTTGACGATCTTTCCGCGCCTGTCATGCTGGTCATGTGGGGAATACTTGTGATTTTTGGCATATTTGACATTTGCCTCGCCTTTTCTGCCTGAGAAATAGTCATCATATTTTTCAAGGTTGTCAGGATTGTCTGACCTAAACCTACTAGCTTCTTTTGCCGCCTCAGCGAAGCCGACTGGAGAGTATTTTCTTGGGGGCTCCACGGAAGAAGTCTGGGAAGATATTGGTACACTTTCATTTTTTTTTAAATGATTGTTGATGAGAGATAATACAGGCCTTTGGGGAGTTGTCTGGGTACCAACGACTAGAGATTTTACAGCTTGGGAAACATCGCACTTTTGGCATGCCTTTTTAGATGTCTTTTTAGATGCCTTTTTAGATGCTTTTTTGGATGCCCTTTTGGATGCCTTTTTGGGCGCTTCTTTGGGTGGGTTTGGGTGTGTCTCTATTTGTGTCTTTGTGTGTATCTCTCGGTGTGGTTTTGGGTGTGACTTTGGGTCTTTTTCACTGCCTGGAATTTCATTTGCTTTGATTAATTCATTGTATGCCTTTTCATATTCTCGATCGAGTAGTTCCTTAGCATCCTTAGTTCTAGTCTGTTCTATAAACGCCTTTTTCTTCTCCTCCTTCAATTTCACTGCAGCAATACGAGCTTCCTTTGCAATGTCTTCTTTAATACTTTTAAACATATCAGCAAATTTGCGCTTATCAGCTGGAGCTATTTTATTCCAAATACACATACACACATACATATATATATATATGATTGGTCAATATTAATTAAAGTCTTAAGTGAGAAGGGATAGCAGGGTTTATCTCACTGAATGAAACATTAAGAGGTATTTTGGCATTTATTTATCTACTTACTGTACAATGTTGTAACATATTCTAAAAACATAATTTATTAATATCAACTGATATTGATAAGAGTAGTAGTAGTAGTAGTAGTAGTAGTAGTAGTCGTAATATCCGATCATGGTTAGGCATACAAACCAGTATTACCTTTTAGACCGGTATCCAACGCATGCGGGGAAAACGAGCTCTTGATGGCCTTGACAACACGAATTGCCTCATATTTTTCTTGTGTGAAATAAGGAGGAGTAGGAGAAGAAAGTTGATTAGATGCAAAACAAGCATCGAATTGTGATCATTAATCATTTACTATCTTTAGGTGTATATCCCTTGGACACGCAGTACTCGTGTACTTCAGTCTACAGAATCATTACTTAGACTGGAGATTCTACTCACATTAGATCCAAATTCCTTACCATTAACTTGTCCCATCCCTTTAATGGAAGTTCTTCGGAAAGGGTTTTCATTACGTTTTGATGATTTAGGATTGTGTTCGCTGATGTACAAGAAAGAAACATATGAACTGAATGTGACTTGCACTAGGAAGTGCTTACCAACAGTCGAGTAAAACAAAACCTTGTGGACAGGTAGAGAATGAATGAATGAAAGAAAAAAATCTTTAATATATATATTTTATTATGCTTCTCTAAAAGAATATCTTGTCAAATCAAACTGAAACAATTAGATAAATAGAAAAAAAGAAAGTGTTTCTAACGCGACAAGATACATACAAAACCCTTTCACAAAAATAAAAGATAAAAAATAAAGGTAAGAAAAGATTGAGAGATACACATAAAATTTACTATTTTATTCAATACATTTTGTTCACAATCAGGAAGTTCCTATAGGGCTTTCTTCAATATTTCTATCTATTAATAATTAATATAATAAGGGTTTTCAACAGTCCTTTAAGCTTTTAAAGTTAAGCTTTGAGTTTTAAAGAAGTAATCAATAATACGTAAGAGTTGGTGTTTTTGAGTACTCTAAATGCTTGTTTTTTCAGTTCTATTAGGCATAGTGGTAATAGGATATAAGCTTAAAGTAGTATTGAAAGAGACAAAAATATTTGCATCAAGGATTTATTAAATTTCCAAAAAATAAATAAATCAAATTTAAGCAAGGATCTATTAAAAGTTTAAAACTCTTGAACGATTTTGTTCGAGAGTTTTAATCTTTTTTTTTTAATTATAGGTTCATTCCAGCCAATCATTTCTCAAATTTAAACTCAAAAGCTTAAGTTTAAGAGATTGAATGACTGTTGAAATCCTCTAATGATTATAGGTTAATTTCAGCCAATTAAATTTTGAAATTTAGACTCTAAGCTTAAGTTTAAAAGCTTAAAAGACTGTTGAAACCCCCTAATATAATAGATATAGATATATGCAAGGATTTCTATTTGATTGAATGGCCTGACAGTTTTACAAAAATATATAAAAGAAAGAACAAATCAAGTGTAGTACCTAGAATTTAGGAGGGGCTCTTAACTGTTTTGAAACGTAATATACTTCTTCTTTTATATAATTATTAAATTGAAATAACACGACTTTTCTTCTTTACAAGTTGATAAAAAAAAATATGGAAAGTGACAAAAGAGGAGAGAGGGTGTGGACCTGCAGCAATAAATTTTCCCATCAAATAGCTATCGCGTTCATATAAGATAATTCGGAGATTTACATATTACCCTGACTTTCAAATTCAGGCTCAATTTAAGTGTGCTTGTAGCGATTTTAGCTAAAAAAGTTTTGGAAACGGGTTAAGCACCTATTCAATTTTGGCGTAAAGTAAATTATCTCGAGAATATTTAAATATCCGCAATGCCTTATTTGGGCGTGATAGCTATTTGATGGGAAAATTTATTGCTGCAGATCCACACCCTCTCTCTTCTCTTTTGTCATGTAGAGTAATGACTGGTACCAGGGGATAGCTAGTTTGAAATGAAAATATATAAAATAATAATAAGGATATTTAGTTTTATTGGTTTCGCTATCTCTGGCAGTGTACGGTTAGTATGGTTTGTTTTTTCATGTCTATCTATCATTATGGTCCAAATGATTCATGTTCTCGGCTTAAAATATGCCGAGTCTTAAAATAATCTTATAATAAGGTTTTATGATCATTTTCTTTCATTATGTTGTAATTCATACCTTTAGATAAAGCCTAGCTAGCCGTTGTAATCCATTCAAAAGAGAAAGGTGTGATTTACTGCGCAGAGCTAAGAGCTTCTCACACTAATAAGCACACACGTGTGTATTTGTGTATACAGAACTATAATAATTATATACGTATTATTGTCTACAAACATTCGGCGAGAGGAGCGAAATAATTTTTTATATAAACCTATATATGTTTAAAATAAAATAGTGATTTAATATTAATAGTAATAGCAGTTGACGAAAAACACAATTCAAAGACAAGGATAAGAGGGTGATATATCAGATATCTCTTATTTTTCTTTTCTTTTCTTTTCTTTTGATATTTTGAATAATGGTGATCGTTATCGCCTAGACTGGTTTTTTAGATAGACTATACATGCATTTTCTATTATGAGAATAAATTCTTTGCTTTGCTTTTTTGTTTTGCTTTAAATATAAAGCAAGATGATACGCAATTGCCTTTTATGATGATCAAATAAATGTGGAATATGTAATTGGAGAATGTGATCCACAGGATTTATTATTCCATGTGTTTGAATGTTCTGTTTGTAAAAGTGGAAGTGGAAGTGGAAGAGGAGGGAGAAAGAGAAAAAGAAAAATGATGAACTATCTGAAAGAGTGAAAATGATATGAATGATAGTAATAATAATAATAGTAGTAATTGTGAAAAGAAAGAAGGAATCTACTAGTCTTGAATTGCTGTGGAAGACCCATCGTAATGAACTGGACACCCCTTTCCTCTTGCAAGCCAGTCAGACAAACAATGTTGGTGATACGAACATAGACAAATCATGCGTGCGATCTTGTCACCTATAAACTCAGTGTCAATTTAAAGAAAGAAAAATGAAATAATGAAAGAAAAAGATAACCTGCGACCCCCTTGTTTTTTACTCTAATCTTGAATAGGAATAAAAGAAGAGGCTGAGTAATCTTGGTTTTATATCCTTTACCTGTCTTAAATTCTTCAAAACAAATTGGACACTCATCGTCGAGCTGAGTCGAACTGCTAGATAGCTGATACACTTTATATAAATAAGAAGAAGAAGAAGAAGAAGAAGAAAATGGTTTGTGAATAAACTTAAAAAAGAAAGCTAGTATCCTTTTAAACATTGAGTCGAGTCCAAAACTTACCAACGTAACGCACCAGGCGCACAGGAGGACTTCCGGTGTTGAGACACTTTTGGAGGTGGTGTTCTTGCTCGTTCTGCCTCACACCCATAAAGTTTGCTCCACAGACTGGGCACTCAGCCATAAGACTTTGCGCACTCTTTGATCGCTGCATTGGACTGGCCACGACTGGAGATTGTTCGTACCGGGAAAGAGGAGGAATGATATTTTTTGCTATCGGTCGTACACAGGCGTCACAGACTCGCTGCGGATACATTGCAATAAGAGCTTGATGAGAAGGATCAGTGACTGGATCCTGGATAATATGTTCAAAGGGTAGACGGATCCTGTGACCACTGCACCTATCACACACCACCAGCCCACACCGTCTAAAGAGGCATGGAAGCAATGTCACCTTATCTATCAGTACTTGCTGGGACGCACGTCATCATTCCTCTCTTACCGACAGTGGTGACGGCGGACAAGAAAGTTGAACCTTCGTGCACATCGTCTACATTCCAAGGCCTGTCGATCAGCCTCCCAAACATGGAGTGTTCTCGGTGCAGGTTCAGTCAACGTTCTCTCCGATCGAATAGTTTGCCTCTCCACTTCTTCCTCCGCCTCATCCTCATCCTCGTCGTCTTCCTCTTCCTCTTCTTCCATATCCCTCTTATCTTTATCTTTACTCTCCCCCTCCCCCTCCTCCTCCTCTCTTTTGTGTTCTTGCTCTCTTCTAAATTCCTCTTCATGAATTGAAATATCGGATTGGATGATTGAGTTTGAATCAGGTGTATTTGTTCCTGGTAACTCTTCATCAGTCTCTTCAAGTATGATGTGTTCTGGTTTGCCAGGAATAATATCCAGGACTTGTTCCTCTGATGTATCTAAATGAGGTGTGGCTGTAGCTGTGGAAGCTTTTACTGCTGCTGCCATGGCCGTACATGAGGCTACTGCTGTTTGACCAGGAGTAGCCTCATGGCGCATGTGTAGTTCTGCATTGGCTATTGTTGTCATGACTGTGGCACTAGCTGATCGCGATAGACACCCAACGAGATCATTAAGAGTCGGAGATTGCCGATGATAGTCAGGATCGCTGTCATCCTGAGGGTATATTGGTTTAGTGTCCATCATCAATGGTAGACTTATGCTGCTTGTTTCTGACAACTGTTCCATCGTTATAGCCTTGTTGTACTAATGATAGGCATGCGCTTGAATAACTTAGATTTATGTATATGTGTTTATATTCGTGTGCGTGCGTGTACGTGTAAAGAAAAAGAGCAGATATAACAGATTATCACAGAAAAGGAGAAAGATAAGCCAAAAAAAAAAGAAAGGAAAAGAAATAAAGCTTGAGTTTTCTTCTTGGCCTAAATAAGAACAGGCGTGGAAATAGAGAGAGAAAGAAAAAGAGAGAGACTCTGGAAATGGCTGGTGGGACAAGAAAAGAGGGTCAATAATAATAATAATAATAATAATAATAATAATAAAATACGTATAATACTAATACTAGTAGTGTTATAAGCAATAGACCAAAACCTGCTATAATGTTTTGTGAAATAAACACTGTGCAAGGTGCAAGATTGTTTTGTGTAATTCCCTCAAAGAAAGGGGGGAGGGGTTGACAAGGGGTTGAGTCAAGTATAGTAGAGTATTTTTTATATGTCTTTTCTTTGTTTGCTTTTGTTTGTTTTTTGTTTGTTGAGTTTCTTCCTTGATTGTTTGTCTATCTATATATCTCTTGATCTATCTGTATACACACTCACACTCACATACTCACATACTCTTGTGTATATGTGTATGTATGTATATGCATAGAAAAGGACGTACAGATAAATGGATCAATATTTAACAAAATTACACAATAAACCATATTAATTTGATTTTAAGAATTGAATCAATAGTTGGATGATTATTATTCTTTTCAATGATATTCCAATCAGTATGTGATTTCTATCTAATACCGTAAAGAATAGATTCTTTTATTAAAGTAAAATGGTCTATTTTGAATTTGGCTTTTGGTCTTATAAGTGTATGAAAACAAATGGCCTTGAGAGCAACTTCAAATAAAACCAACCAATTATATGTGTATGTGTAATGATCTCTCTCTCTTACATTTAATCATTATTATTCTTACTCTTATTTTTATTATAATTAGGACTATTACTATTACTATTACTATTACTATTACTATTACTAATTACTAATTACTGTCAATGTCAATGTCACTGTCACTGTCACTGTCACTGTCACTATCACTATCACTATCACTATCACCATTACCATTACCATCATTTCCCAATAATATTCGGAGTCTGTCAATTGGAAACCCACACTTAAAATGGCAACCTTATATATATATATTAATTTTAGTCTTTCCATAAATGAACTTGACGGGTCGATCTTTTTATATACCTAATATAAATAAAACTGGGTCGTCATCTTTTTATATAATTAGATATATATATATATTTTATATATTTTATATTTATTTATTTTTTTAATTTTATTTTTATTTATTTATTTTTTTATTTACTTTTACTCTTCCTCTCTGACGCACATGCTGCAGATCTCCACACATTCTAATCTAGGCGGAAGAGCAGAAAGACAACGTAACAAAGCAGCTCAACTGACGATGGACCAAGATGAAGCACTTTCAAATTTGAATGATTACAACGAAATCCTTCAATCTGAGGTCTATGTTGATCTTGAACGTCTTCGGATTCTCGCGCGCCATGGAATACCCACGCAATTACGCGGGGTAAGTTTAAGCCTCCCAGAAATTTCACCACTCCAACAACTCTATATACATTTATTTAACTATTATGATTATTGTTACGAATTGGGAGTAATGAAGGTACTTACCATGGAGCTTTTATTTATTTATTTTTCAATTGCTTTTGCAGGAGGTCTGGAAATACCTTTTGGGTGTAGAGCAAGCTGACAGATGTAAGCAAATACAAATAAATATAAAATTGTAAAAATTATAATAAAAAATAACAATAATATAGGTATATAGGTATATAGGTATATAGATATTTAGATATATTGATATTTTTCCTTACATTAGATTAGATTATGGCTTGCCTTAAATACAAATACAAATATATATATAACACAATAGTAATAACTTTATTCATTCGATAGCCAAAGAACTCAGCAACTCAAAGACTCGCACAAATGAATACCAACAAATGGATAAAATCGACCCAGAAGTATCAAAACGTATCCGGGGTGAGGTTTCACGGTACCAACGCAGAGTTCCCGAGCTAGACAATAAGCGCTACGCGGAGACATTTGAGAACATCATCATTGCCTATTTGAATACCAACCACGACATTGAATACAACCCTGCATTGGTTTCCCTCTGTGCACCCTTCATTTACGCACTTGACAAGGAGTGTGACGCTTACTTTTGTTTTGAGCGTATGATGCAAGCTATTGGTATGAATTATATATATATTTACATTTATATATATGTAAATATTTCAACATACAACAGCTGTTAAACAAAAAACTCCTATCCAATCAACCAATCAATCAACAAATCAACAAATCAGCCAACCAACCAATCAACCAACCAATCAACCAGCCGACTAATAAATGTATATATACATGTAATTATTATCATCTTCCTTTAGAGGAGTACGGTGTTAATAATCCACTCAAAGAACGAGTAGCAAGTTTCATGACCTTATTTCGCTATGTATTACCTGAGCTGTAAGTCTTGGATATCAATATTCTTTTTTCTTATATGTATTCTAATTATTTGGATAGGTGTAATTACTTTGAAGAAGAAGAGGTTGACTTGAACGAATGGATTACTTCATGGCTACAACATCTACTAGCCAAGGAGATGCAGTTTGAAAACTTAGTTCGGTTGTGGGGTAAACATTTTTGGGATTTACCGATTCAGGCAATTTAATAACAAGTCTAATATATATATATATATATTAGATTCCTATTTTGCCATGTCAGATCCTCTTGAGTTTCACCCGTTCCTCTGCCTGTGTAAGCAAATGCGCACACAAAGAGAAATCTGTAGCTAAACAATTCTTTGTTATTGATTTTCTTATAGCCATATTGAGAAATGCCAAAGAGAACCTTGAAGATCTCGAACAGTCCGAGATTAGAACTGTACTTCTCCGTCTACCGCCCATGAACATGAGCATGGTAATTATGCTTATATATATAATTTTCAAAGAGAAAAAGACACAATGAGAAATACTCGATAAAGAGACTTATTTTAATTGTATTTTTTTTTATTTTTCACAGGTTATAGCAGATGCTTTTAATTTGAGGCATGAAACCTTGGAGCGACAAATGATAGAAGACGAGGATTTGTAATGTCTATCTGCTGGTATCGTTTCTATTTTTCTTTTTTCTTCTCTCATTCCTATTCCTATTCTTATTTTTCTTTCTCTTCTCCTCTTTCTTCATATCTCTCTCACACATACTCTCTCTCTTTCTTGCTCTACCTCTTCCTTCCTTGCTCTTTCTCTCTCTCTTTCTCGCTCTCTCTCTTTCTTTCTATTGTGCTCTCTATCTCTATCGTCAATTATATCTTAGTTGAGAAGCTCGTCCTCCTTCCTTCCTCTACTATTTAAATCTTCCTCTTTCCCCTTTCCCTTTCCCTATCCCCCCACTCTCCCACCTTCAATTTCTCCCACTCACCCCTTTTTCCTTCTGCCTCCCCATTCTTTCTCAGAGCGAGTTTTTAAGTCTCATTCTGTATTTATTTCTTTACGTGTATTCACATCATCCTCATCGAAAATCTTCTCATTTAATGACAAGTGCACGCCTGGCTATTCAGTAGTTTGCGCAAATGAGCCCTGTTTTTCTTCTTTTTTCTTTTTCTTCTATCTCTTTTAGCTTGTCATGACATAGACACTTTTATCCAGGAAAAAAGAAATGCTACAATTTTTTTTAATCCTTTCGACCAAATTGGGTAAATCTGTCTACAAGCTTATTGACCAACCTATTACTTGCTCGGGGTTGGTCTTAAAAAAATAAGAAAGAAAGAAAGAAAGAAAGAAAGAGAGAGAGAGAGAGAAAAACAAGATATGAAAAAGAAAAGGTCTTTGATTACGAATACACGTTGAATTTATTAAAGGGAAGGAAGGAGGGTAGACAGAAGGAGAGATAAAGATAGATATAGAGTTATAGATAGGATAAAAGATAAAAAGAGTTAATGATTACGATATAGTGAGGCCATTTAAATACTACTACTGCTACTACTGCTACTACTAGACACAACAGGAATAAGGGTAATTTGCGTGTAAGTATTTACAAAATAACGCAACATCCTGAACCAGCACCATCTACTTTGTGTAGCTACAAACAAATTCATTAATTAGAAACGAAAATTACGAGCCTTTTTAAGGAAAGCAAAACCCAAGAGAAAGGAATGTCGGTAAGAGAAGATATTCTTCCCTGCATATCCCAACTTTTTCTTCTTCTTGTTTTTGTCCTTTCCCTTTCTTCAATTTCAATATCATATTTACCAGAGCGGCCCGGGTGGCCATATCAAAAATGGCATCCACACCTTCGCCTGTGAGTGCACTACATTCCAAATGACAGCGTGCTCCGATGTGGCTAGCTACTACTTCTGCCTAGATTATATACACATTGATATATATATAAATATAGATATATAGATATATATAAACACACACACACACACACACAGACACACACGTAAAACAAACAGACACAAACACATATACCATAGACGTTTTTTTTATAAATATTAAATGTTGAATATTGGATATTGAATAGTAATCGAATCAAATCAAGTAAAATAATTATTTTTAAAAAAAAAATCAAATAAAAAAATCAAATCAAATAAAACTCATTATATCTTTTTTTATATATATATATATTGATTCTATATTTTTGATAATGTAATATATGTTCCCTTACTTCTGTTCGACGAACAAATCGTTCGCCCACGTTTCTATTGGACTGGGCCCTCTCGACATGTTCTCGTGCAAGAGGTTGCTCTGTGCCATCCCGAAGATCTCGCTTACAGCCGACCAAAATTATGGGTGTTCTTGGGCACTCTTTATTGACCTCTTCAATCCACTACAGAACGGAAAATAAAAAGTTTAGCGAGTGAAATGAATATATAATAGATACCTTTGTGGTAACATTGTCAAGAGAGTCGGGACTGTCGATTGCATAGGCAATTAGGATAATGTTGGCCTTGACATACGAGTGCGGTCGAATACGCTAGAACCAGTGTCAATTGAACAGATAAATAAACATACAAAATGCGATGGACTTTGACTTACTTCATATTCTTCTTGTCCTCTTATCAGTACAAATAATAATAATAAGTATAAGCATAATATTTGAGTATAGGCACATATATATACAAGGGTATGTGAATTTCTCGGTAATAACGATCGTAGTAGTAATAATAATAATAATAATAATAATAATAATAATAATAATAATAATAATAATAATAACTATAGGAATTAACACGAATATAACTAAGTAACTCACGCTGTATCCCACAATGCAAGCTGGACTGCCTTGCCATCAATTACAACATCCTTGACGTGGGTTTCGAATACTGTCGGGATCTTGATCATCCTTGTTTAGAAAATAGCATCCTTTTTTTGTCGTTGTTGTTGTTTTTATTTTATTTTATTTTTACTAGAAAGTACAAGAAATCTTGCTTACATATTTCTACACAATTATACATTAACCGATGATACTCCACATCATTTTCGTAGATGCTCAGAATTACTCACTTTAGGGAAAAACCCCTGGGTGAAAACAGTCAAGAGAGATGTTTTCCCGCAATTGCCGTCACCGACAATTACTAGCTTTCGTCTGATGTATTCCTTTTGTGTAGGTCTTTCCATTAGGATGTAGATTAGGAGAAGAAGTGGGAGGAGAAAGAAGAAGAAGAAAAAGATATTCAAGAATATATATATATATATGTGTGTGTGTGTGTGTGTAGGTGTAGGTGTTTAGGTATTTAGGTGTTTAGGTGTTTAAGTGTGTAGTAAGTGTATATATATATGTATGTATGTATGTGCGATTGTCTGCTTGGCTGTCTGTGTGTATGTATATAAGCTTCTCGCTTATGGAAACAGCGAAACAAGTAAAAAAAAAAAAAAAAAAAAAAAGTCCAGCCAAACCTAGCTCAAGCCCAGCCCCACCCGGCCTGTCCTTGGTTCCTCTCTCTCTCTCTTATTCCCTCAGCCTGGCGACGCACTATATACTGTAGCTGCGCCTTGCGTGGCTGTTTCGCCAGATGCGTGCTTTGTGTGACATTTGACTTTTATAGTCGACTTGTGGTCTTTCATCTGTCACATTTTTCTCTTTTTCTCTCTCTCTCTTGTTCTCTGTTTCTCTTTATCTTTGTATGTACACAAATATGCACATGTGCTTGTGTATATGTATATATATATTCAGGCGCGTACGTGTACGCGTGTACGTATTCGAGTCTTTTGATATTTCTAATTTTATTTGAATATATGCATCTGTATATAAATAAGAGAAAGATATTTACTATAAACATACATGAAATTATAAGACTATTAGAAATAATAAACATTAGGGTATTTGAATTTGATCTTTAGGGTACTAGGCTGCCAAAACCATTGAGTCTAATGCAAATTAACCTCCTTGCTCGGAGGAGACGGTCTGTCTCTCTCTCTCTCTCTATTTTGAAACACACAATAAATAAAATAAGGAAAAGAAGGGAGGTGTTGTGCTTGACAACGGTGACAGATCCTCTTTGTCTCAGGAGAAGTGTGTGTATTGTGTGTATTTTTTTTAACACTGTACTCCTGTAGAATTCAAATGTTTTTTTTTGAGTCTCCGAAACATATATAAACAAGCAAACGTACATGAACCTTCAGAACATCACTCACTCACTCATTTGTTCATTTGTTCATTTGTAATATGTCTCACCCACTTATCAATCAACAAGCACCCAAGTCTTTTGTCCTCAAGAACGACAAGGACGAGTCTGTTGACCTGTCTCAGATAATAGGCGATGGCACTCACTCGGTTGTTCTCTTTTTCTACCCCAAAGACAACACTTATGGCTGTACTAAAGAGGTAAGTGATTGATTTGATTATGCATTTTATAAAAATCAATTCAAATAATAATGAAAAAAAAATTAATCGATTTCTTGTTTTATTTTCGCGTTTGTTTAGGCTTGCTCTTTTAGAGATAATTATGAGGTGTGTATGTGTGTAAGATTGGTTCTTTTCAAATACTCAATTGTGTGTTTTGTTTATTTTGGGTTTTTGGGGTTCACTCTTTAGAGAATATCTGAATTGGACGCAATTGTTATGGGTGTCAGTGGAGATAGTGCTCGATCACACGAGACCTTTGTAAAGCAACACAAGCTTCCGTTCCCTCTTTTGTCTGACAAGGAAGGAAAGCTCAGATCAGGGCTCCAGGTCCCTAAATGGTATTTCGGTCTTCCAGGGTAAGATAAGATTTCTATACAATTGAAATTGAATTGAATTGAATCAAATTGCATTGCATTGAATTCAACTCAATTCAATTCAATTCAACACTATTATAATGATGTTTAAACCAAAAGAAAAAAGCTTCGCTCATCTATAATATAGTATAATCTGATATATTTCTAATGGTATTTCTTCTCTCTAGACGCACTACCTACGTTATCAGCAAGGAGGGCGTTATACTCGATGTATTCGATTCACAAATTGGATTCAATCAGCATGTCACGCGTGCTATCAAGGTGCTTGAAGAGAACAAATGAAGGGGAGTCTAATTCATACATGATATCGTGTACTATCCATCTTCTCCTTACGGGTGTGGCTTGCCTTTTTCTCTCTATATCTTTATCACACCAAACCATACTACATTACACTATATTACACTATACTACACTGTTACTATACACAACTAGCTTCATTGCTAATATTCTCATTTTATTCCTCCTCTTTCTATATCCAATTCTTTTTTTTAAAAAAAAAAGAAAAGAAGAACAAAATAATAAAGAAGTTAATAAATGCAGCATATATATTCTTTCGAAATAAGCAAGGAGAAGCTAAACAAATAATGTGCTTGTAATTATTGTATTTCTGAACCTGCAACCTTTATTATTGTCTGTAAAGCTATAATATACACATAAAGCATCCGAATCATACATATCTTTTATGTTTATGCATATATGCGTGTACCCAAAAGTGCCTAAATTAACCTACCAAAATTACCCCTTCTTATGAAGAGGACCCTAAAGTAATAAGATCAAATCAGTACAATTGTAAAGTAAGTGTTCCTTAATGTTTGTTTGAGAAGTATTCCGGGGGAGGAATTAGGTTAATTTAATAATCCTAATAATAGCAGTAGGAGGAAAAGTATAGTGGATATTTTCAAAAAAGATTAGGAAAAAGGGTAGTCATATTATTGGATTGAATGTAAATAGTAAGTCAATAGTAACAGGGATAAAGAAGTAAAATTATAATGTACAGTAATAATTAAAAAATACAAAGACTTGTAAAGAACAAGCAAGGGAATATTGGCAATCTTAATGAATTCGATACTCACAGCAATCCTTCCCATCCCCTTCATTTCCTTTTCTTCTTTTCTTTTGACTGTCTTTGACGTCGATTATATTCTCCAATCTTTAATACACATCGAAAATTATATGTTAACCCAACTTTACACTGCCGCTGTCGTAAGATGCATATACAACCCTTCTTTGAGCTTGCTATCTTCCCCCTCTTTTTTTCCCTTCTTCTGCTCTCTATTTTACCTTGTAATATATTACCTTTCCCTACCCTATCCTACCATTGCCTGCCCTGTCCCTTCAATGGGTCCGTAAACCAGGGGATTACCAATAAAGTATTTTCTGTGCGCGTGACTTGTTCTTTGTTCTTTTACTAAAGTGTTTATAAAATCGAATCAGTACACTCCAATGTTTTAGCACAGTGAACAAAAATAAAAATAAAATTTGTAACAGGTTATGTATTTTTCTTTGTTTTTAGCAATTAAAATTCCCATACTGTTGTCAGCATCTTGTGGCTAGCTAAAAGAAATTATTTTATATAAAGATAACGGTCTCTAGCAAGAAAGAAATTGCTTCTCTTTCTTAAATTATTATTACTTATTGGTAGCTAATCGACTATAGCCATAATCAGCCAGAGGTCGTCTCTAAAACGACCCTAGCTAGTCTGTCCCCTGGTATTATATAGCAGCATATAATATATAGCAAAGCCTAGCTTATAGCACTATATGACGCCAAACAGGCAAATATAGAGAGAGAAAGAGAGAACGAAAGGTTAGCTATACATGCCTAAATAATCTTTGCTGTCAAAAATGAATCCTGCGATACACCACTCAAACTCTTGTTAGCTACCACACTGGATTGAAAATTTGACGGAGGTCTTCTCGAAGTCCAGGTTCCAGTGGGCCCGCCATATTGCGTGTGACATGGTTAAAACTACAAGAAATTTGTAATTACAATTGTTCGGATGGAGATGAAAGGATCCCACGATAGAGAATCTGCTGAGTATCGACCAAGTTCCGTGGGGACGCCAGTGCTCGGAAAGAAAATGAGGCTTCCACACCGACCGTTTGAGAGAGGTGCGCATGTGGGAACACAACCCCAAAGGGTTTTCTACTAAACATCACGACTATTATAAATAATTGGCTAACACCAACAGCTAAAAAGAAAATATTAAGATCTTGAAGCTTGGGTGCTTATAGATGAACAAACGAAATAAATAAAAGTAGACAATACACACCTCCTTGAACTTTTGAGGGATAAATCAATAAGACATCAACTAATATGATGAAAATAAATAAGTTGATATACAAGCAAAAACAAACAGGAGAATTGTTTTAAAGACAAATGTAGAGTCTGCCAAACTACATTATATCAGACAAATATTAGAAATTAAACGAACTTGTAGGAAAAGATTGACAACTATAGCAAGTTAGTATAATGGAAATGCTGGAATCAGGGACCAGATGTCAAAGAGGTTATCGTATATATGTATAGCCACACTACTTATTTTGGTACTAAAATAGGTTGAACAGGGTGAGCCAGAATAAAATCGGCTGTTATCATTGGACTATAAATCTTTAAGAGCAACTTCCTAATAGGATATCTGATCGATCGATTTTTTTTGTTAAAAGGGTTGTAGATCCACCGTATATCAAACCAGATGAGCTGATGCCTATAGATAGGAAATCAAGAATTGAAGAATCACACGGCTGTAATATTACGAAGTTTATTTACGATACCATTTATATGTATCACCTGTTTATTGATATCCTTAATAATGCCGAGCTATCTGACCACTTGATCTTCAAGAAGTAGGGGTAAGAAGTAGGGGTAAGAGGAAAGATATGCAAAAGTTTAAAATTTCAAGATTCAAAATGTCAAGTGGCCAGGAAAAAAAACAGCAGTAGAAAGGGATTCTTGAAAAAACGGGCGGCATCGTATCATGTTAAGTTCGATAAAAATTAAGACAGTATTGAGGCAGAAAAAGTGGGACCAGAGATAAGAGCATTACACCATGGTTTGGAAAAGAGGGTACGAGTTGATGGCAATATACTTCTCAATGTCCATGAGCTTTGTAAACAAATACATATTCAAAACCGAAGTCTTTATCACTATTTTCTTCAGGGGAAGGAGGAGAAAATGGGGGAAAGAGTAGTTATCTAACCATATATTTCTCGAATTGGAATTGGATGAAGTTTGCTTGACCTGTTCTACTGATAACATTTCAATTTGTTATGTGTGCCATTGTACAATCTCTACAAGAAATTGTGGGACTAAAGTATTCATGAAAATGTTAGATCACAGTAAGTGCAAAACTACATATGCGGCAAATTGAGTAGTGGTAATGGGCCAACGAAAAAGATTATCAAAAGTTAAATATATAGAAGAGGGTGGGAAATAATAAAGATAAAAGTTAATGTAACCCAAGAAATATTATTAGTTTGACACAAATGTTACCCAAAGTTATTATTACCCATCATAATATATATATATATACTACACACTTCTTCAATACACTCCTTGCAAAATTACATACTTCTTTAATTAAAACCAAATAAACGCAAAAAAAAATATCATTAGAGTATTTTATATTACTAGAAGAATAAGAATAAGAATAAGAATAAGAATAAGAATAAGAATAAGAATAAGAAAGAATGGATAAATAGGTAAGGTTTGCTTTTTTTTCTGCTTCTTTTATGGCGTATTTGTGTTTGTGTTTGTTTTTTGTTTTTGAGTTTGGATTTGTATTTTGTGTAGTGTGTTTGTGTAGTGTGGGTGTATTGTGTATTTGCGTGCGTGTGGGAGTCTGCTTTTGCATTTGCGTTTGGGTGTGGTGTGTGTGTATGTGTTTTTCTTTGTATGTATATCTGCGAGTTTTATCTAAACAGCCTGATAAAAGTAGAAATAAAATATGGCAGCCAAACACACGGCAATGGGCAACAATTGAGAACCATTAGGCTTGACCACTGCTCTTTGAGATTTGGTGTTAGCCACAATCCATTGTTCAATCTATGCAAAAGAGCAAATAATAGGAATAAGCAATTTGTTGGATCAGAATGAATATATTTATACATATGAAAGAAATGTTGTTGTTGTTTTTTTTACCTTTCCAAGAGCCATTGATATTTCAAGGAAGTTTGGATCTAAGGGATCGTTCTTTTGAGAAATGACCTTGAGATATTCTCTAAAGATTTCGACCACATTATCCATGTTTGTACTGGCAGAAATCAATCGGACAGCCTCTCCCTTACGGATCTTGATGTTTTTGTGGTAAATGTCGAGGTTGTTAAAAACGAGTGCCAATGTAGCGATTGCCATGACCTGAGGAATGGCACAGAAGTTGAACACTGATTGATTGTGTAAATTGGACAGATAGCTTAATACATCTGGAACCACATGAAGTACATTAAGGACCATTGCACTTGAACAATGACGTGCCTATTTTTTTTTAAAAAAAAAGAATTGGTTAATATTTGTAGTATATAGGTATATATATATTTACTTTTTCAGAGTTTGAGGGAAGAGTGAGGTCTTTGAATTCGGTAACATAGTTGGCCCAGATCTCTCTTGGCCAGAACTGACGACCATCATCAAGGTCTTCACGGTAGTCACGGATAATATTTGTCTTTTGCAAAAAGAGACCCATGTTGTTGGCCTTAACCTTGTCTTTTGCAATAGACTTGTCTTCCAGACCAGATTCCGCAAATATATCAGACAGACCGTACCCAACCAGACCAGCAACATAGTGACAGTAGAGGTCAAAGTCCTTTATGGTTGCAACTGATGTATTTTCACGATGTTCACCTGCAGCGTAATCTGCCATACCCTTGCCCATCTTTTCGGTAATATCAGAAATCACACGCTGGTAACCTGGCTTGAGACGAAGGAATTCTTCGATAACAACATCAAATTGCACTAGCAATTCACGATCCTTTTCATTTGGACCATCTTAATAATTATCACAAAATAATAAAAATAATAATAATTAGGGTTAGGATGGTGGATGAGCAGCTTTGAATAGTAGCACCACAACAATATATGTATATAGACATTATATATTACAGACTAAGCACATAAATATATCACTTACTCTCATTAAAGTTCCACCCACGCTGGTAAATAATCTTATCAAAGGAACGCAACAAGGGTAGCTTTTTTTCAAGACTAATAGTCATGTCATCTTCTACTGTATCCAGTCCTCTCAATACAAGATAGAATATGCAAATCTAAATTAATAAATAAAGTCAATGTTATTGTTCCTTTTATATGCACACGCACATTCTAGCTTAAAAAATAGCCACAAAGTTCTTACAGCATCTCTCAGTTCATCATCGAGCTCTTGAATCACAGCAGCAAAACTTCTGGAGGTCTACATTGCAGTAAAGAATGGTTAGTAATTGAGTCTACAAAGGACATTTATTGACATTCCTTTATTATGTATATATATATATATATATATGGATATGTGTAAAGGGGGGACTGTCGTTCATTTTTTCTTATTCTTTCTTTTTCTAAAAAAATAATAACTTTACCATGTCAAGGAATTGATAACATTTCTTCTTTTGTTCGTCATTGGCCATGGTCTTTTGGTGGTTTAATTTGTTCTGTGAGGCTGGAGCAAACTTGTAGGCTAAAAGAGCCTTGAGCTCGGAGGGATGACCCAAGGATTTCAAAAAGACGCTCATGTTGTGTGAAAGATGATGATGAGTTGGTTCAATTTTTTTTTCTTTTTCTTTTTCTTTTTAATTTATTTTATTTATTTTATTATTGTTATTATTATTATTAAATAAATAAATATAAAATAAAATAAATCAATATTTGGTAGGAGTAAAGTTTATGTATATCCTTGTGAGACTAATCAATTGAAAGGGCGCAATTAATAGCAAGAATAAGGAGAGAGAGAAAAGGAAGAGGAAGAGGAGGACAATAAGAAGAAGATCAAAAAGAAGAAAAAGTAGAAGAAGTAGAAGAAGTAGAAAGAAGAATTTAAAAGAAGTGCTGGAAATTATAGTTTTATATAAAATGGACAGAATTACAGAATTACAGAATTATATTATTGATATTATGATTTTTATTTATTTATTTATTTATTTATTATTCTTTCAAAAAAAATGGTTCTATATTACCCTGTACATAATTACAAGGAGTTGATTTTCTATTTGAGATGGAGAGGGGGTGATGGGGATGGAGGGGTATTCTCTTATTTACAAAAAAAATAGGCTTATTGTTTCTTACTCTGTTTTACATAAATACAATCTATTTATCTATCTGGGTATCCTCTTTGTTTGTGGTGTCACCTTGAGAATTTAAACAATGCACTCAGAAAATATAATCAGAAAAAGAATATGTGAATTATATATTTGGAAATCCCAAATCGTATTTGCGGCTGTAGTTCTGCATAAGTATCCGAAAATCATAAATGTCTAAGCACATTGGTCTAATATATTGTAATTCTCACGACTAATTTACATCATTCCTAAGATATGTGTAATTCTGTTGCAAATTTCAGTATATATGGTTTCCATAGAAACAAAAAGAAGAAGAAGAAAGAGTATTAACGATATTCTATCTTGTTGTCATTTATGTGAAATAGACTTTCTACACCAAAGAAAACAAACAAACAAATATGTGTATTAAATATAAGGTCCGTGGTTCCCCTGAATTGGTAGTAATTTTTATTAAAAATAATAATAATATTATGTATATCTACTGATAATAATAAGTACAATCACTATCTGATTCTATAGATAACATAAATCTAAATAATCTAAAAAAAGAAAGATTTACATGTCTACAGAACAAAATATCTAGCAGTAGTTTGATAGCCATAAGCTTATCAGTAAATGATGTTCATTATTCTCAGAGTAGTGATTCTTAATACCAAGCAACAAAGTTAACTTCTTGCTCTAAATTGCAGACTCTGTAAATCTACACCTTTAAGTGTGTGTGTGTGTGTGTGTCTAGTGTAGTATGGTCTACGCCTACATGCTCTATTATAACCCTAGAATCGCCATCTCCCTTAGTTTTAACTTGCATGATTTTATGTTTTATTTTTGCTTAGGAACCAAGTTAACAAAAAAGTATAACTATATTTAAAGCCTCTCCGTCGTGTAAAAGATATTTTTGTATAAATTACTACAAGGCCTATGTTGTGTATTGACTATAACCACCACTGATAAATTTAGCTAATATTTGTGGCTGATGCTTAGCACAACAGTAACACCCAAAAGAAGAAGAAGGAAACGGTTGAAATTATGCGCACCCACTCTTATATATATATATAGCAAGTCTGGGGTTTGTAACCTGACAAACTGATGAGGCTTATATATTGTGTAATTACTAAAACTATTATTATCACTATTACTACTTCCTCTTGGACTGAGGTAACAGCAACAATAGCAACATCAGTAATCCTAATAATAGCATTGAGCTTGTTAGATCTGGTGTCATTATTTTGCGGGATCTTGGCAATTAGTGTCATTATGCAACCTACAACTGACATGTATATATAGATATATCCAATTTATTTTCTTTTTCTTTAATAAAAACAGTAGCAGTTTTTATGTACATATATTGAATAATGTGCTGGGTTGATTTTGTAATTGGTCTATAAGGAGAGGAACAAATAAATAAAATATTGAGCTTGTTACTTATCTAATTACAAGTACAAACCAAACCAACAAAAAAAAACGTGTAAATTGAGGCGCCTTTAAGGTTTAATTCAATCTTGACTTTTCTTGTTGTATTGTAGGATGTAGAAACAGGCACATATAGACATATATTCACATTATATTTACCGTTTTTATTCTACAGTTGAGCATGGCAGTCAAAAGTGTTTTTATAGCCTTTTATTTTCTTGAATAAAAATAAAGTAAATGAGAAAGCTTGACAGATGTAATACTGATATTAAAAAATAATATCTATTAAACAAGTCATGCAAAAATGTGGCGCATAATTAATAAAGAAGCCCAGGTTTAAAAAAGAAAGAAAAAGAGCTCTTGGAATATAAAAAGTGATATTTTGATTATTTTGGATGACTATCAAATTAAATGCCATCCTCACAGATGTGGAACGCGAGGAGACCAATAAAAATAAGAAAAAAAATTTAATGAAATAATGTGCCCTGAACAAGGGTAGGATTGGGGACTCTCAATAAAATATATCCACCATTTGGGTTCAAATGATGGTATTAACTACCAATATCTGTCAAGGCATTTATTAATATTAATATATATATATATTCATTCTTAAAATACAACGATATCAATAATTGTTTTTTTTTTGCAAAAAGTAAAATAAATGCTGGTAACCAAGTATTCTACAGATGGCTCAAAGTATTTACTTTACAAAGAAATCAAGCAGGTAAATTATATTATCCAGGTAGTGGGAGTCCATGTTATTTTTGTTAGTATTTTGACATGTTTTGTCAACTGCACACACGTACATAATGAAAAATACCAGACATATTTTGTATGACATTTAGGGATGCTGTAAATAATAAATCTTGTTTGTTTAGGGTGTAGATACTTTGACAAGTAATTCCATCATGTTGTTTGGTAGAGCAATACATTTTGATCTACAGCCACTAGTACTAGTACTAATACTAATACTAATACTAATACTATTACTGACACTGACACTGACACTGATACTTATATTAGCATTAATATCAATCTTGACAGTAATGTTAATGATACCCCACACGTATTAATTAAGAAAGGGATAAAGCAACGTCCTGAGTTTGTCTGTGTGCATTGAATTGAACTATTATTAATAATAGCAATAAAGAAGAAGACCATGAATACACCATTCACACAATGACAATATATATAAATAAATAAATATATGCATATGCATAAGTATGTATGTATGTATACATGTGAATATGCTTTGATTATGATAATAATATTATTTATTCACTAATTCGATTCAACTTTGATTCTTTCTTTATTCACACTCACTTGATTATTAGCCACATAATCAAACAGTGTACTATCCTATCCTATCCTAACCTATCCCCTTCTTTCATTTCATTTCATTTCACTATAAAGGCTAGAATAATAAATTAAATTAAATCAAATCAGTAACCAAAAAGTAAGGGTAGAATGATGACCAATGTTCATTGTGACATTGTGTAAGAAATATATATATATACACTCAAAGAAAGAGAGAGAGAGAAAGAAAGAAAGAACCATTCTGATGATGAGGATAAGGATGAGATGAATGTCAAATTAATTGCTTGGTTCCTGGTAACTTTGTTGGACATTCAATATAATTCATTATTCAAGTTGATTTGTGTGGAATAGTTGATTAGCTTAATATCGATAGCTAGAGCTCCTCTTTTATCCTTTCTCTTTTTTGTCAAATAAATAAATCAATTAATAAATCAATTAATAAATTGATAAAAAAATCAAAAGGAAATATTTGTTTGTCAAAGGAGTTTATTTCTTTCTCTCTTTAACTGTCTTTCTTTTTGGCGCATTTTCTTTATAGTCTAGAGATCATTAGAGAATGAAGGCTTGATGTTGATCTTGACTTAAGACTAGATTAAGAATATAAATAGGTTACATATTTAGATACATCTTTTAGATATTATTTTTATTTTTATTTTATATAATTATCTCTATTATATTTTATTTTATTTTTATTCGACGTCATTTAACTTGCGGGTCCCAAAGTCACGCAATCTCTGTCACTGTCTGTCTGTCTGTCTCTATCTATCTTTCTCTCTTTTGTTCTATTTCTATTTCTATTTCCATTTTCCATTTCTTGATTTAAGTAATCAAAAATTCTTATTTTTATTAATTTTTTAGCTTCTTTCTCTTCCTCTCTATTTCTTCTTAAGCTTTTTATTTTTATAATTATTATCTTCACTTTATGGCTCGATTTGTGTCCTTGTTGATTGTCTTGATGATCTTGCCAGTCTTGGCATATGCCTCTGTGCCATCTATTACCATGGTAACTATAACTCTAATATTATATATATATATATATATTTGTAAAAAAAAAAAAAGTAAAAAAAAGGGATCTTCAAGGCATCTGATTTTGTGTGTATTTGTATTATAAAAATAAATAAATCATCTAATAAACTAGACAACCAACAATACAATCACAAAGACTCCATTCGAAAAGCCATCAGTTACGCTCTATGCCATGATAAACTACTATAATCCCGTAAAACCAAGCAGCTTATATGCAAACCATACCTTAAATCGATCTTTTCTACTCCAAACCGCCCTATCATCTCTCTACCTACACCAACCATCCAAGAACACATTTCAGCTCAGCGCGAGTGGCTACGATCGAACGAGCAATGAGCCTTCTACGTCAGGGCCAGTATTTGCACTAATGATTGTTCTGATACTCAGTGCCATTCTATTTTAAAACCAACAAAAAAATACCCTCTAATTATTTCTACTATTCCTATTTCTACTACTACTACTACATTACTACATTACTACATTACTACACTACTACACTACTATACTACTATATTACCACTTACTGCAATTACTATTACTACTACTATTGCTATTGCTATCACATTTACACACCCACACCCACACCCACATTTACACACCCACGCCTTTCTTTATGCATTTCTTTCTTTATTTCTTTATCTATTTCTTTATTTCTTTTGCATATTATTCCTTTTAAAGAAAGTCCAAAAAAGAAAGAGGGTTGACTTGAAGAAAGAGAAAGAAAGACATGCATATATTGTATATTGTATATTATAATATTTTCATTCTTACATCAATAGAACTCTTTTTTTTATAAAATAAATACATACATACATATTTATATTTATATTTATATTTTGTGTCTGACAGTCCTTGAATTGAAACAAATAAGCGATATCTCCTGTTGGGATTATAGATTGTTCAATTATCATGTAATGCCCGGTAATGCAATGTATAGGAACCAAAACCAAACAAACAAATAAATAAATAAAAAAGAATGACATTTGTTACAGGAAGCAGACATGCCAAACATAACAAATAGACCTCTTCTCTTTCTCTTGTTACCTATACCTTTCTGTGTGTATACTATGTATTACTTGTAAATTTAAAAAGAATTGTATTATGAAAGAACAAAAAAAAAGGGAATGGGCTCCATACACACATACATACATAGATACATAGATACATAATTTCTGTGCTTGCTCAGCAATATCTTACCTGTCATGGAGAGTAATACCCGCCCATTTCTCACTTGTAGTTCTTTTACTGTCTAGAATTATTTATTTATATAGTATATAGTATATATATTATATGGAAAATCCTTGTGTAATGTTCCTCAAGTCTTCATCGGTCTATAATTTTTTTAATTTTTTTTTTGAAATCGATCTTTTTTATTTTCTCAAAATAAAAATAAAAATAAAAATAATTTAGAATACACACATATAAGAATTGTACTCCGCCTCCGTAATATATGTAATGTATATATATATATATATTGCTATGGATATAGATATATTTCATTATTTTTATTATTTCATATATATATAAATTTGTACTTCTTTAATATATGGTAAATTATAATAAAGAAGTATACATATACTTCTTTTCGTTTCCATTTCTCACTCTTTCTATTTCTCAATATATATATATAGATATATAGATATACACACACATACGTATAACATATACACAAGTACATATATGTACATAACACCTATTAATGAATGCGTCATGTTCTAGTAAAAAAAAAGAAAGAAAGAGAAAGAATAACCCTAGTCTACAACTTGTATCACTTTGATGAATGGCTGTCCTTTTTTATTTATTTATTTATTTTATTTCTCGAGTCAAAAATGATTCCATGGTGATGGACTTTTAAAATACTTTTATATATATATAAATCCTTTTGAGTACAACCATCTCGTACATAAAAAAAAATGTCACCTTGCACTTGGCACCTGCTGTCCCCGGCTTGCGACTTTTTATCCTATTTTTACCATATGCCAAGCGTTGCTTAAGAATTTCTTATCAAGCCTATTTATTCAATTCTTTTTTTTAAGCTTTTGGTTAAACTGAGCCATTTAAGAAATAACATTCTCATTTCAGACAACCAGACACAGACACAGGCACAGGCACAGGCACAGGCACAGGAGCAGGAGCAGGAACAGAAGCAGGAACAGGTACACGTTACAGATACAGATATAAATACAAAGAAAAAGAAACCGGGAGTAAAGACTATAACAAATATCCATGTATCTTTCTCTCCGGTTTGGCTTTTATGGACATTGCCTTGCACACATACACAACTATATACAACAATATATTATAATATTATAATATTGAGTTTTTGAGCAAAACCATAGGGCTTTGATATTAAGGCTTATTTATCTAGACTTGAGTTATCGTGGCTTATCTATAATCATCTTGGCTTATTCTTATCATTAATTCTAATATTCCTCATTAGAATGACTATGCAACACGCCAAGTGCCAAGTGCCAAGCACTAATTTATTTTCTTTTAAAAAAATCAAATATCTATAAATTTAAGAAACTTAGACTAAGAGATATATGATATATATGATATATATATATTATATATTTCTTTAAAAAAATAGTTTATCAAGATATACATATACACAATTAAATTAATTTCTTTCTATAATAAACTATGGAAGGCTTACGTGATAATATAGTTACATATTATCCATATTTATTCTTATTCGGAAAGGCGGGATATATTATACGCTATTCCCCTGTACATTCCACCAAAATATTATAAACCATCGCACAAACACCCACACACACCCTCACACACACCCTCACACAACCCTCGCACACGCATGCACGCATGCATGCACACATGTATACAGCAGTACCAACAATAAGCAAACTTTGCAGCCAATCAAAATTAATTAAATCGCGGATAAGTCAAAACTCCTATTTCAGGCCAATCATAATCAATTTTGTATTTTCAGAAGCCAAGTCGCCTGCTCTAAGAAAAACTCAGGCAGTGTTTTAAGCAGAATCTTTATATCCAAATGTGGACATAATATATATATATATATATGTATTTACCACTCTAAATTAGGAGACTCTGCCTAGCACTTTGTTAAGCGCTTTTTGTTAAGCACTTGGGAGGAGCGGCAACGACGTCATTGTGGTGGAGATTGACGAAAGCAAGTTTGGTAAATGTAAGTCCACTGGGATCATGCTGTCGAGGGTTGCTGGGTTTGGGCTTAGGCTAAATTTGGCTGGGTCAACAAAAGTGAGTAAATTCAGTGTTTTTCTTTGTGAACCAAGGTTCTCTCTTTTTATAATATTTTTAATGGCTACAATGGCAAGTAAAACAAAACTTGTTACTATTTTACACCAGTTTTAAATTCAAAAAGACATACAGCACTCCACAATCCCTTCGACAACACATGCAAAAGCACAATAAACAATTCCCACATCGAATAACAAGAATCAGACGATATTATAATAATGAATATACCTATCTTAAGGTTACCAACTCACACTGAAATTGAGAAGCACTTTGGCTGCCCTGCATGCATCGCTCGTTTTATGAAAATCAACGAGTTGAAGACCCATTATTATGCTAACCATTCAGAAACCTTACCAGAACAATCACTGACGACATAGACGACATAGACGACATCTCAGACGACATCGCAGACAACATCGCGGAAAGAGCCAACAGCGGGGCAACGACAAAGCTACAACAACCAAGACCAGCCTAGCAAACGTCGCTTAAGAAATGTCCTTCGAAATGAGTTTTTGGATCCATTATGCCCGTCGTTTCCGCCTCTTGATCACGATGACCATTTGTTGGTACAAAACTTCGATGCAACAAGGGCGTTTCATAAGCTGCAGCTTTCATTGTGTCAACACAAACGGAAACTATCACTCAAAGATTACATCTACTGCGCCATGGCAGCCACCCATATTTTGCTCTTGTCACGAAATCAGTATCCAGAGGATTTATCATTCTATTTCAGAAATCACGACCTCAAGGCAAGCATCAATGGGATTGAAACTAAATTTGGCATTAGAAAGCTTCCAATGTCAATGGAGACGACTACTGACACATAGTGGGTTGGTTATGTGGTGCAAATGTCCAACTCGGTGACAAGAAAATGAATACGGGTAGAAAGACAATTTTATTAAGGAACAGATAAAAAGAGCTATTTAACTACTTCGGGCCATTTCTACAGCTATTTCACTACTTTGAAGTTCACTGCGATGAGCGATACAAGAAACACCGGTGGATAAGATCCACCGTGTCACTACCAGCATGCCCGGCATCGCTCAAGATCTTATTATGGGAGTAATCAGTCGAGATAAAGCGATTGCACATCTTTTGGATCTGGACCTCCCCATAAATGAAAACAAGTTCAAAAATTGCATAATCAATTTAATTCGGAAGCTTCCTCCTGTACCTACTGCAGAAGACACCAACGAATTGGAACTTAGCACTCGATATGTTGCTCCTTTTTTATCTGGTTTATTTGACGATCCGGACGAGGACATATATATACGGTGGACTAATAAACTAACTTTAGAAGCTCGATAGCATGACAATTTATCAACAAAACGTCCCGATATATGTATAAGTCGTTTACATGGGATGACACGAGCGTCGAATTATGGATATGGGAGAGCTAAGCCAGCTGCGCAAGGTGGTAACAATTATTCGATTTGTTTGGGACTACTTTGCGTTGGTATATTCTGCAAGAATGCTCTCGATGCACAAAACATGGAAGGTGTACTGGGTCTACAGGTTATTGGAAGAATGGTTACGTTATATGTCTTGGTTTTTCCATCAACAGGACTTTATGTCATGTATGAGCTGGAAAAAATCAAGATTCCTAGCTGCTTGGACAATTTGACTAAACTTATTGTGGATATACCTCGCATTTGTCGCGTACTTGAAACCTTCAATCGCATCTGCAAACCATCAGTCCATCAAGCAATGCCAAGCCGACACCGCCCAACGATCACGACGTCTGCCTTCAATGGCGTTTTTTTTCACTATACCAAGATCGCAAACGATTATATCATTTGAAACATCAACATAGTTAGTAATAAATTCAGAAATAAGAAGAAATTATTCGATCTATGTGCGCTTTGCCGTGTTTTTGTTGTATCCGTGCGTCAATATACGCTTGTAGATATCTAATACGACATTACTCTTATATTATGCTTACAATATCCAAATATATATATGTTATAACCAATGAAATATCAGGGTAAATCTAAAAATTATGTGCGTATGAATCCTGCGTATGCTCCGAGACATATGCATGTCCAAATTATTGTTAAGTACTCCACATAGATTTAATATAAATACCTCTAACTTATGAATTTTTAATAAAGAAAGTTTATCTTCGAACTTGGTTCACAATCTGGTCATCTCCACTTGTTATCAATTAGATTTTTGTTTTACACTTTTTATTTTTAAGAATACCTCCTGGATTCATCAGTTTTCTTTATTTTATTGTTAAGCATTCTGTTAAGAATTTTGCTAGGCACTTTGCTAAGCGTTTTGCCGAACATTAATTTTGTACAACTGGTAAGAGGCAATTATGTTGGAACATGCATGCGGGCAGGCTGGGTCAACAAAAGTGAACAAATACAAACTTGCTTTTGTCATGACGTCGTTACCTCTCCTCCCAAGTGCTTAACAAAAAGTGCTAGCCAGAGTCTCTTAATTTAGAGTGGTAAATACCAAAAAAAATTGTTTGGGAACAGCCTCTGTCTCGTTTCTTGAGCGTTGCTTGGCCCTGGAAGAAAAACTTTAGCCTTTTAATTTTCTCAATTAATAAAATATTTTTACCAAAATAGTATCGAATTTTTCTTAAAGACACCAGCCATATTTTCCCAAAAACGGTAGTTCAGTTTTCCCAAAAATTAGCTCACTTCTTCTCAATATCTGGTGAAAATACAGTACACTACCGGACCGGACCGCATTTGCCGTTTTTTTTTGGAAAAAATAAAATAACAAATCGCTTAATCCTAAATAGCGAATAAGCGGTAACTTTAGCCGACAGACTTAATTTGTTTAAACATGGATTTTTGTGCACTTACACTTACATTTACACACACACACACAATGATCCGGTTCGGACCGATGTTTTGTCCGATAACCATTGGTCTCACCGGCACAACACCACATCACACTATACTGCTACACCACACCTTAACTCTATTTTGTACTATTGTTGTTAAAGGTATTTACTTTGTACAAACAGATAGATACATGCCGTTACTGTTCTATTTAGAAAGACAACTTTTTTTTATAAAAAAAATTGATAATAAAAAAAGAACAACCCTAGCTGTAGATGAAACAGGCTTGCAGTTTTATTTGTCTGATTACTCATGGCGTTTATAACAAAGCTTTGATAATTTCAATCATTTGGGTTCTCGGAGTGACAATACATTACATTACAATAGAGTGCAGTACATTTTATTATATTGTACTGTACTGTACTGTACTGTACTGTGATGTACTGTACTTATGCAAAGTAACCCGCATCAAGATACAACCTTGGTGTGTACAAATAAAACCAAGTTCTGGTTTGATTGTTTGTTTCTTTTTTTTTGTTTAGGGTTTCCTTGTCAATTGGTAAGATAACGTTTTACATGGTTACAAGAGTTGATTGGCGTTTTATTACTATGGATACACTTTAGAATCCCGTAGATTGGCAAAAAAAACCCGAATCAGTTGCCTAGACAAACAGGAAAACTTGTGTACTAGGGTTCATTTCTTATTTTTATTTTAGGATTTTTTTTTAAAAAAAAAAAAGACAAAGAAAAACCAAATTTATAAATATATACACAAATATATATTGCAAGGATCATATCAATCCTGGGTATTACCTACACACATACACACACACATATATATATATATGTGTGCGTAAATGAAACTTGTCCCTTGTTGATCCAATTGTACGGATTCAAGTAAATCCGTTCAGTTCTGCTCTAGAGTACCTTGGATGTTAAGTACTTTGGTCTTGCGCATGTGTATGTACTCAATGTGAGAAAAGCAACTCCTTACAAAGGTGGCAAAGGTTGTGGAATCATACATACATATATATATATACTTGCGTTAGTTTGTATAATTGGTTAAAGACGCGCAGCTTTCAAACAATCAAGCAAAATGGATGTGAAGATATATGACAAAAATAAAGAATTAAAGAAAGATAACAAATAAGAGGGAAACATTGATGATCAAGTATTTCTTTAGTATATTCCACTATATTTTATTTAAGTAAATCGATATACACGTATGCTTATATATCTATGTTAAATATTTGGCTTAGTAAATGCAATGTATAAGGGGGAGCTTTTTTTTTTAAAAAAAATATAGTAACAAGAAGAAGAAGAAGAAACACCATACTTATCATCACACTTATCATCATAGGTATCATTATCATTATCATTATCATAAAATTAAATTAAATTAGAATATTTGACAACAACCAAAAGAAAGGAAACCGACCCTAGAGAACTATATCATCTAGTACCCTAAATACTATTTTTATCCACGCGATCCAAAATGAAAATGACACTCTATTAACAATTTGTTTCTTTTCTTTTCTTTTTTTGGTTGCTTGGTTACTTGTTGGCTTCTAATTGACAGTATAGATCTGCTGGGTGTATTTTAATAGTAAGCATTGTCAGTATAGACAAATCATATACCGATTTTTACACACGTTGCTTCTTAATATTACATAAAGCATTTCATAAGAATCGTACACACCCGATGATAATAATACTAATAAAAGAAGGACAAAAAGGGAGGAGAAGGAGAAAGGACAAAGACTATGATGAGGAGATAAATGAGGGAAAATAAAAGGAGTTAACAGGCTGAGGCGCTTTATTTCTCCTGGATAAACCGCATATTTATCTTTTGGAAACTTTTGATTGGCATTCCATATAAACTTTCTTTTTTTCTTTCTCTTTTTGGTTGCTAGGTCGGTTACTAATAGTGACGATATTGTTGTTTCTATGTTATCTGTAGTGCGATAGAAAATTAGTTTAACTTTAGTTAAATAAGCAAACAAGTAAATATTTTATTTGATTTATCAAAGAAAAAAAAAGTTCAATGCAATTACATGATCCACTTGATTTTACGCTTTCAAAAGAAGCTTTACATTCTAGTGTATCATATTATACCATAGTGTTTGTCTGTACGAACCAATAGAGCAGTTTTGTTTTTTCCCAAAAAAAGAAAGAAAGCAAAAGTAGGGGGAAAGTGTATCTATCAAATATATATATATAAACGAAGGAATATGATGTGTATATGTACCTATTTGTGTATATATGTGTACGTGTACGTGTACGTGTACGTGTACGTGTATGTGTGTGTAGTGGTATATATGCATGTATGAGTGTAGTGTATGCAGAGAGCTTAAAAGCGTATGTAAAGAGGAGTCATCCGCTGACTAAGTTTGGTGGATGTTTTTTTTTCTTTTATTTGAAAAAAAAAAGGTTGTAGATTGGTTGCAATAAACCATAAATACATATATAAAAAGAAAAAGGTTTCAAAGGAGATTAAGGATCGAATACAAGGGTTTTTTTTTGGTAGTTAAAGAAGATCATTATTTTATATAGCTGTAGGAGTATAATATGCCCTGTAGAGCTATATATTTTTACTATGTGTCTGAATGGGTATAGGCTTTACTGACTAAATCGATTGGTTTGATATGATTTACTTTGATTGTATGTATGCATATATTCTTGCCTGTCTGCACGCCTACTTGCCTACTTGGCTACTTGTTTGTCTATATGGCTACCTGTCTGTCTTCCTGTTTGTCTGCTCATTTGCTTACCTGTCTGTCTGTTTGTTTGTCTGTCTGTCTATACACCTTGAATTCCTTTTATTTCCTTTATTTTTTTCCTTTAATTCCTGTGGCTCCTGCCTTACTGCTAATCAGTATGCAGGCGTCCCTAGTAACAGCACAAGGTACTTTTCGGAATCTTTACTCTTTTATGTATATTGTATATAACTGTTGTAAAAAGAGAAAGCGAGAGAAAGAGAGAGAGAGAGAAAAAGAGCCAAGTAAGACAATAGATAAAAAAAAATCATATAAATATCAAAGGGTTATGATTTAGTCCAAGGGCATCTCCAACAGCTCGCTTCCTCTTCTCACTTGCCTTGAAAATGCAAATATACTACCTGACAGCTGCCCTGGTTATCCTTGTAGCAATCACGGCCCAAGCCGCTCCACTTTCAGAAAGAGCAGCCGGCGAAAGTCTTGATAAGCGTTCCGGTGTGACGGTCAACTCTTCTCCGAGCATCCACCAGGAATTCACTTCCACAGATGCGTCCACCAGACCTGCCAAGGATGATGAACCCAAGAACCATGCTAAGCGGTCCGGTATCACTATTAACTCTTCTCCCAAGATTGATGAAAAGTTCACCTCGATCGACTCATCGACCAGAACCGCCAAGGATGTTGGATCCAATAATCATGCCAAGCGTTCTGGTGTCATCATAAATTCTTCTCCTAGTATTCACGATGAGTTCACTTCCACTGACTCGTCTACCAGGCCCGCCAGAGATGACGGACCGAGTAATCATGCCAAGAGGTCTGGTGTCACTGTTAACTCTTCTCCCAAGATTGATGAAAAGTTCACTTCGGTTGATTCGTCCACCAGGACACCAGCACAGAATGGTAAGACAGCCAATGCAAAACCTGCTAGTGTGATCATATACGCTGGTCCTACCATCCAGCAAGAATTTACCACAACTGACGTCTCTCCTTATGAAAATGAAGCCAATGAACCCAGATCCATTGAGCGATCATCCGGTAGGGATGCTCCTATTGCCCGTAGTCTTTTTACACGGGCCGGAAACTCTCCTGCCGCCCCTGGTACCCCGGATATTCCAAAGGTTCCTGATGTACCTACCATTCCTAATGGTTCTACTACCCCCGAAGCTCCCAAGATTCCCGATATCCCCAAGATTCCCGATATCCCCAAGATTCCTACTGCCGCAAGCATTGATGTTGCAAACATCGATTAACTAACACTCGCTTATCTTCTTAATCGAAATGAAGAAGGAAACGAGGAGGAAAAAGAAGTCGAAGAAGAAGAAGAAGAAAACCCTTATAGGCCGGCTTTCTTATCTTTTCATTTTTATTTTATTCTTTCAGGATATTCTTTTCTTCCTTAATTTTCTCCTTCCTTGACTTGCTTCTTTATTCCCTTACTTTCTTCTTTTCATTATTTCCTTTAGCTAATGGTATTTCAAACAAAACAAAACAAACCCAAAAAAAACCAAAAAAAAAACCAAAAAAAAAACCAAAATCAAAAAGAAGAAAGAAAGATATTGATCCAAAAGTTTCCGTAGTGTACTACAATTAAAAAAGACAAACAAAAAAAAAGAAAAAAAGAAGAAGAACAAATTATATATATTAAATGTGTATGTGGATATACTTCTTGCTTCTTTCAAGAAGTGTACATGCATACACACACATATATATTAAATTTATTTTATTTTATTTTATTTCTTTTGTTGTTTTTGTGGAAACACTATCCTTATCTTATTCTTTCTTTTTTGTCTTGTAACATACAGTTGTCATCTTTCTCTCCTATTTTTTCCCTCCTTTGGTTCTAGCTAGTTAACTAGCCAGTCAATATGTGGGTTCAATTCAATTCTTTACCTTACCTTATTATTGAAATATATGAATAAATATATACATAAATGTTTATTAAACATTTTTTTTAAAAAAAAAAGAATTTAAACCAATCAATCAATCAATCAATCAATAAATAAATAAATAAATAAATAAATAAATATGAACAAATCAAAAAAGTATCTTTTGAATTTTGACCTTTTTATAAAATAATAAACTATTGAAAAACTAGATATTCGCCTGTTTCAATTTTTGATACTATTTCTTTTTTCTTTTGCTGTAAAACCATTGGGTATCAAGGGAAAATCATCTCATTTGACGAACACCAAATAAAGAAATATCTGTAGTCTTTGTTAAAAGAAAGAAACAAAGCAAAACAAAATGAAATGAAATGAAAATATAGATTTCTATGCCCAATTGTGTAGGGACACTATACATACATACACATACATATGCACACAAACACTTGACTCAATGATGTAAATAATATAAACTATATATACATTTTAATAACACTAGTATCAATGATAATATTAATACTAATACTAATACTAATACTATTAACGGAGAATAAACAAACTTGGAGGGGGGAGAAACAAACAGAAAGATATATATATATATGGGTGGGTTGGTTACCAGTGCCAATAAACATTTTACCATTCTTCATCTTTAACATCGGTCAGCACAATTGGTTCGCCCAATTCAGGTGAAAAGCCAGGTTTGACCAGCCGGCTTGTAAACACTATCCGCTCTACGCGTTCTTTGCGCATCAATTGAGGTGGCAGGCAAGGGATACTAAAGTAGTTTGGAGGAGATGCTGTGGGTGGAGTTGCCAAGGCCGCTGTAAGAGGACCCCAGAGTTCGCTTGGAATACCCGACTGTGCTGGTGGTTCGGTCAGAGAAGGGTCAAAGAACATGGGTGCTTCCTTGGAGTTTTCGTAGGATACTACAGCAGTGAGGTCCGGAATGCGCAAGAGATGATCATGAGGTAAGTTTGCAATGCCGATCGGTACCACCAAATCTGCGGTGTGTGTGGACTTGAGAATCGATCCTGGGTTTTCAAACTGGATCTGGAATACCAAGTCATAGTAGACCCGCAGATGTTTTGACGCAAAAGAGGGAGATACGAGACGAGTGGGGATCTGGAAATGAATTGGTACACGTACTGAACCACTGTTGCCAGGCACAACAGCCGGAGCTTGGCTGATTATACGCACCGAGGATCGATGTGCAGTTCCCTTTTGTAGCAGCAGTTTTCCTTCGTGATGTTTGCGAAGTGTGAAATTGACTCCAGTCACCACAAGATCACTCGGCAGACATTCAATGTCTACAGTTAATGAAACAGCCTCATCTGGATTGTTGTTTCGGATAAGTAATCTTGATCCAAATTCATGACTTTTGACCATAAACAAAGTATTTTCTATTTCTTACCTGGACAATAGACTTGTTTGGGGAACCATGCATTGACACGAGCAGAGGCAGATCGCTTGTCTTTGTAGATGATGTCTGAGAACGTCCATTCTTCAGGGGGAGGTGCACAGAGAATTGGACGATAGGGAAGGACATGGGGTTTGCTGCGTAAGCCTGGGTGGAAGGAAGGTGCATCAAGGTGAGCTGACCATATGTAACGAATGCTGAATCCAGGGAGGTCGTCCATTGAAGGAGGATAATTTACGTTTGGAAACTGGAAATCATTTTTTATCGCCATCATATGATACAAACCAAATCAAATCAAATCAATACAAGAGAAACTGAAACCTCTCTTTCGCTCTCTCTCTCTCTCTCTCTCTTCCCTCATCAAGAGACTAATTTAACTCATTACACTCCCATACATATCAACCAATCATGCTTTTTACTGTACCTTCATTGCAAATGGATAACGATGCTCTCCAGGTTCAATAACTTGCCATGGATTGAGTGAGAATGCTACGAAAACACACGCATATAAATATAGAGAGATGAATAAACCTAGCCTTTGAATAGTGTAGGGCTTATATCATATCAAAACTCTTTCATTTAATGCTTTACTCACCACTAGTTTCACTTCCCCATATTTTTGAGTCAATTTCAAAGTATGTGGTTGTCATTTGGTCAATGCGGTCAATCTTGGTGTCCAATCCAGACTCTCGCACCTTGACTGTTGCAGTCTCTTCAGCTCTAAACTATTATCGATTTTTCATTTTTTTTTAATTCAAACTATTTTT
Organism: Phycomyces blakesleeanus NRRL 1555(-); assembly: GCF_001638985.1. Classification (NCBI taxonomy): domain Eukaryota; kingdom Fungi; phylum Mucoromycota; class Mucoromycetes; order Mucorales; family Phycomycetaceae; genus Phycomyces; species Phycomyces blakesleeanus. Next base: position 931,538 of record NW_017265139.1, on the reverse strand, counting down.
GTTGTTGCTGTTGGAATTTTTATCATCTTACCTTTATACGTATTTGACTGGCGTATATACGCGCCATAGTTATCAATACAACGTGGCCTTTATATAAAAAGAAGTAATAGATTCATCAATATTTATATACCATGTATGTATTTCAAACCAGATTCAAATATCTTGTACATCTTACCTCGTACAACTCTATTTGGTCGAATGATAAGCTGGTGACCTCCTTCGATTTCAATAGTCATCTCACTAGGCTTTATTTCCGAGGGGTTTGGAGTAGGAGGCATCGAATGGTTTTTGGTTCGATTGGAAGAGTTTCCGGATACGATATCGGTGATGTGCTGTGATATTCTTCGAGAGGAATTTGAACTTGAGGTAGAGTTATCTGAAGACGTCAGCATAGTGTTTGTAGAAGATATGGTATTCATTCTTTATCTATCTTTATGTGTTTGTACAAAAAGGAGTCCAAAGAAGTAAAGTAAGAAGAAGAAGAAACAAAACCAAAAAAAAGGTTATTGATTTCTTTTCTTTTCTTATTTTTTTGCTTTTACCTTAATCACCTAACTTTAAGCGGGAAAATAAAATGAAGAGTTAAAAAAGAAGGTCCTGAATAGCGAGATGATTCTTTGACAACCATGACGTCTATCAATTGCCTATTGTGGATATACCTAGCGTCATCAGATGTACCTTTATTACTTTTTTTTTATTGTCACCTCAATAATTTGCATTTCTCTAGCACGAATATTTTACATACATATATTCTTATATAAAGGCTATTTGGAATGACTTGGTTCGGTGGCAACTCACATAATATTATAAGCCAAGCTAAGCCAAGCTAAGCCAACCCAAGATATAGAAGAACAAATTGGTAAATATAAAGAGGTATAAATTGAGTCTAAATAACGGCCTTTTTCTTTTTTTTTTCTCTCTCTAAAAAAATTATATATATTTACACTTTATTGACACTTTGATGATCCTTTCTCTGTTTGTTTTCAACAAAAAGTACCAGTGATGTATGGACAGATGATTCAAATGAAGAATAATCGACTCTGATTGGTCTAAAATATTTTACTCTATTAGTTCAACACCCATCTCATTCGACCAATGAAAAAACAAAATAAAAATTACAATTAAATGACCAGATGAATCTTGTTAATAAATATTATTAAGAGAAAAGGAGATAAAGAAGGGGAAGATATGAAACACATTAATAAAGTAAATAAGCAATGCAGAACGAGAGCTTATTTCTATTTTACCAAACCTTGCCAGCAAAACATTTCTTGATAGAGACATACAAAAGTTCAAGTCTTACGCACCTTCTTTGGATAGATATTAAAATATATGCTTGTAAATAAAGTCAATGGTCCTATACTTTTGTCTTGTCTTTTCCTTTATTGGGCCCAACTTATGAGAGTAGGCTTACAAGAAGTACATTCTCAATCGTAAACACACACACAAATATTTAGACTCATGGTAAAAGACGTATTGTCTTTTCTTATCATTACTGTCCTTATTAATATTATTTAACAGCAAGAAAATAAAAATAGCCGTGTATTCATGAGAATCTTTGAAAAGAAGATTTTTCTCTCAAATTGCCTTTTAATCCATCTATTTCCGTTCAATTGAAAATGTATAGGAATAAAATACGAATAAATAAAAAGATGCTTATTCTATTTTAGCAAATTCAACAAAAATGTGCTACAATTATTATTTTATTTTATTTTTTAAACAAAAAATCGCAGTAATAAACAGAAACGTCGTGTCCCACAAGAAAAAAGTAGGCCCCGTGGAATCACTGATAGCTTCAAGAGTTAAATAAAAGGGCAATCAAAACAATCGAATTTTTTTTTTAAAAAAAAAACACAACGACCAATTAACCTTTCCAGAGGGTATTTTATTCGTTCTCTTAAGCCATCGTCGGCTTACAGTAAAAGCGGTGACATTTGCTGGAGTAAGAGACTTTATGTTTTAATTATTATAAATTACAGGTTAATCAGACGTTGCTTTTAAATCTTTTTAGAAAGTGGGACAAAATGGACTATATCTGATTTATAGACTTTAATTGCCGAGACTGGTACAGTCTTTAGTTATAGTACTGTATACAGCATTGATTATATTGACGCGCTCCAGTATTAGCTATCAAATTTGCCTTTTGTAAATTCTTTTGAATTATTTCAATTTAATAATATATATATTTATATATAATTGTACCTAACCTGTCAATGTAATCCTCGGGTTTCTTTTGTTGTTGTTGTTAACTTTATTTTATCCGCAAAAGATACACAATATGCAAATTACTACGGGAATTGGAACATTGGAAACATCCTGGACACATTCATTCTCTCTATTTCAAGACAGCTTAAACGAAGAGTTTATTTGATTACGGGTCTTGCACGACATGACAGACTTATGATTCTCTGACAATTCCCCTGCCTTGATTGTATGAGCGATACTTGTGTTTGAAGAGAAATTCAGCCAAATCAAATTATTTTGTTACCTTTGGGATTCAGTAAATTGATCACAGGCGATAACTTTACTTAGAACGTCGACGAGTGTGAATGATAGGCCAGTTAAAGGCCGTCATATTTACAAGACCAAGGTCAATGCATCATGGAGCATCAAACATTAATAAAACAACACTGGCCTTTTTGGCAATAGATGAATAATATGGACGCAACTTGGGTCTCGATTGGATATGTGGGAAAGTCAATTACCAAATAATCGGATATAAATACGACAGGATTATTGCAACTTGATGAGGAACAAATTGCAAAATCACTATTTTCGTTCCCCAAACTACGCTTTTTTCACAGCAATTAACCACTCACGACTATCATGGAAAGAGACCTTAATTTGCTCGAAAGAAACACCAACTCTGCCTTGAATTATACTTTATTTTACAAAATGGGCAAAGATATTTATCTAATTATATTCGAGTGTCAAAAAATCATGGTGACACTACATCATTTCAAGCAAATGTGACACGATACAGGTTTTTCGGACTCAAATGAGCTTCTTTTTTGTAAACTTTCGTGTTTTGGTGAAAATTAAATGGGAACAGTTCAAGTATCGAAATTGTGATATTTGGATACTTGGACATGAAAATAAGAATTATGAAATATGATTGTGTATCATATTTGTTTTATTTAAAATCAGCAAAAATTTGATAGCAATAAATTAAATCTATGTACTCCAATGTATATAGTCGATCTCTACGAGCAAGGTCAGCTAAGGGAAGGGAAGGTGGCAGGGGAAATCATATTTCATACATTTTTATTTTCATGTCCAAGTATTCAAATATCACAATTTCGATACTTGAACTGTTCCCATTTAATTTTCACCAAAACACGAAAGTTTACAAAAAAGAAGCTCATTTGAGTCCGAAAAACCTGTATCTAAAAATATGACTTCCATTTCTGAAAATGTGAAATTGATTTTTTATTGGCTAGCGATATTGATTCTGACTTCCCCAGCGATACCGGTTATGATTGGCTGGAACTTTACTTGTTAGAAGCACTATAAAGTGTTTCCACATCTACTAGTCGCATTTTTCGAAATCTGTGTTGCACTTTATTAAATTAACTGTCGCATCTTCGGGGGTTTTTTTGTAGGCAACATCTATGCTACCAACAAATCTAAATCGAAAATGCGACACCCAAATTTGATAGCCCGACAACTTATTTTCAAAAGTGCGACAAGTAAATGTGGAAACACTGTACTAGAAATAAAAAGCAAAAAAAAAAAAAAAAAAAAAAATTAATTTGACAAACCAGGTTGTGATTACATTTGTGATATTGTCATATTTACGTCTCCGAGACACCCACTAAACCACCACTGACGCCCCTCTCCCTCCCTTCTCTCTCTCTCTCTCTCTTATTTATATTCCTTTTTCTTCCTTTCTCTCTCTTTCTCTTTCTTCCTTTTTTGCCTTTATATTTTTCTATTCTTACTGTAATGCCATTTTCATCAAACACAGACAATCAACCAAAATCACCAACATCGCCACCAGCAGTAAGACGATCAAACTCTACAATGCCTCGCAAACAAAGACGAAGATCCTGGTTTCAGAATTCTGTCTTCTTTTCATTATTTGCATCTGCGCCTCCTTCGCCGGTACATGAAGTTACCTGTCAAAAACAAAGATCCCATTCACTCGATCCAGACGTAGGAACACACCACAAACCAACCCGATCGCCAACCTTGAATCTGAATCTCGGAAAGTCGACCATTCAGTCCTTTCTCTCAAAGGCTAAACGGTCAAATACCAAACGCTCTCCGACCCAGATCAACGACCCTTCACCAATCGTCTTGGATGAACCGGCGGATTATTTTTCAATCAATACATCGGACCCCACACAAACAGCGGGAACCATAGGAGGTGATGGGGCCAGAAGATACAACCCACAGTTGATATTAACAGATAATGTTCTGGCGTCTGTTCATCCTCTCCAACCTCAGCCACCACCAGCCCATAAATACCATCACCATAAACATGCCTCTGAACCAAACCATTTTCTCAAATCCGATGACGATGAAGTCGACCGAATTCAACTCAAGAACGACCTAGTAAAACTTGCCTTTGAAGGGTAAGATAATAGTAACAGTAACAGTAATAGTAATGGTATTTGATAATGATAATACCTGCGTAAAAATGACGTCTAGATTGTAATCATTATTTTAAACTAAAAAAAATAATATATATATTTATTAATTTATTAATTTATTAATTAATTAATAATGTAATATAAATATAAATATATGTAGAGAGTTCAAATTTCCATTTCGATTCCAGGATCTAAAGAATGGTAGGATACTTGACGTTGGGTGTGGACCTGGATCATGGTGCATTGATATTGCTCGCAAGTACCCATCCGTTCAGGTCATTGGGGTGGATAGCGAAGATATGTTCCCAGATCCAGTAACAGTACCAACAAACTGTCAACTGGTGAGATACAATGTACTCGATGGCCTGAGTGCCTTTGAAGACAATACCCTTGATTTTATCCACATCCGGTTTATGGCCCTGTCATTCACAGTTGACCAATACACCAAAGTAATCAAAGATTGTTGGCGTATCTTACGGCCAGGAGGATACCTTGAGATGATGGAAGCAGACATTACAATATATTCCCCTGGGCCTGTTACAGCCAAGTTTAACAAAGAAGGTAATTTAAAATTCATAAATATATACATATATATATATATATATATATAAGCATCACTCACTCACTCACTTACTCACTTGTATATTTTAGTTGCAACAGTGGCCAATGATCGCGGGTTCAAACCATGGTTAGCACGACAGCTAGCAAACCTGGTTCCAGAAGATGCTCTTAACAGACAAGAAAGATACAGATCCTTGCCATTGGGACTGTGGGGTGGTCGCCTCGGAGTCATGTTCAGGGACGACATGCTTCACATACTAACAAAATGCAAATCTTCCATTCGCGACTTTTACAATCAACCGGCTGAGCCTGAGCAACAAAAAGCCTTTGAACTCGAGCTGGCAGATATATCTCGAGAAATGGAACAATACCACAGCTACAGCAATTTCCACTTTATTACTGTACAGAAACCAGAAAATATTACACAACAACAACAATATCAGCAGCAGCAGCAGCAGCATAATAATAACAATAATCTTAATCTTAATTCTAATAATTCTAATAATAATCTTAATCACAATCTTAATAATACTATAGCCAATAATAATATTAATACTAATACTAATAACAATAATCCTACTACTACTACTACTACCACTACCACTACCACTACCACTACCAATACTAATACTAATACTAATACTAATACTAACTCTACTACTACCATTGCTACTACTACTACCAATAATAATCACTATAACAATTATTATAATAATAGTATTAATAATAACAATATTAATAATCCTTCAATAAAGCAAACCAATATGCGGTGAAGTTTCTTGTTTGCCCAAAAAGAGAAAAAAGCAGTCATATCGAGATCCATCATTTTGTATATAAAAAAAAAAGAACAAGTGTGGTGAAGCATAAAAGGAAAATTCCAAGTTTCTTATATCTCTCTCTCTCTCTCTTCTTTCCTACTGCTATTACTACTACTGCCACTACCACTACTTCTTCTTATTTCTTCATTTATTACCTTTCTCTTTTTTCTTTTTTACTATTTTTATTAATATTTGATGGCAACTGAGGCCAACCAAAGAACACCTTTGCTGGCCGATGGTTCGGGGTCCAAGTCAGCCAAACCACCCGTCAGTCGTCCTCGCGTTAGACGCCGACGGTCTTCGTTTGAAGCCTCTACATACAACTCTACCGGACAACTATTCCAATCTCCTGCAAAAGAAGAACTGAGGACAGAACCTGGTTTGAGTCTTTTACAGATTCTTGCCCTCACACTCTGTATGGCCGGTGTTCAATTTACATGTAAGAAAGCAAAAGGTTACAAAAAGAATACGAGCGATCAATATTCCTGACATCATCTTGCCTTTTATTGATGTTCTTTATTTTATTTGAACTTATTATATATATATATTTGTATGTTTGTGTGTGTGTGATCCAATGACATTCAATACTACTACTACTACTACTACTACTACTATATTATAATTAATATTCTGCAGGGACCGTTGAGCTCTCGTAAGTTATATATCTATATATGTATATTGTGTAAATTTCCAGATCGAGAAGAAAAAAATATATATAGAAATTTCTGACGATGATAATTTTGGCTTATAGATACGGAACCCCTTATTTGCTTTCACTGAACCTCTCCAAGGATCTCACTGCTCTTGTATGGTTAGCAGGTCCATTGTCCGGACTCATCGTCCAACCGGTAAGATATTTTGTGAACCCAAAAATAATAAAGAAAAAAAAATATTCAAAAACATCTATAAAAATCACACTAGGTGATCGGTGCTTTCAGTGACAAGTGTAATTCCAGGTTTGGTAAACGACGCCCATTTATTGTATTGGGTGGCATCTTGACTTGTTTATCAATGATCGGTGTGGCATACGCCAAGGAAATCGGTACCTCTGTGGCTATTCACCTTTACCCCGATGCCAACAACGAGAAATTGTTGAGAGAGGTAAGAATATCAAACATTCTGGGGGAAAAGAGGAGGCATTTGAAAAATAAGAAGGCGAAGAAGAGAAAAAGGGCAAGGGCAAGGGCAAGGGCAAGGGCAAGGGGAAAGGCGAGACAACGAGAGGGAAATAATCACATGACGATATTAATCTTTTCATCTTTTTTTTTCAAACTCGATATAGGTTCAGCGTTACTCCATTGTAGTGGCAGTGACCTCATTTTATTTTCTGGATTTTACCTTGAATGCTGTACAGGCCATTTGTAGAGCTCTTATTCTTGATATTCCACCATTGTGGCAACAAGACTATGCAAACGCATGGAGTGCACGCATGAGCAATTTAGCAATGGTTATTGGCTACTTTGTCGGGTTTTTGGATCTAGTAAAGTACTGTCCCTGGCTGGGTGACTCCCAGATTAAGGCTTTCTGTGTGGTGGCAATCGTTGTATTCCTCTCTACACTTGCTGTAACATGTGTCACTACTGACGAAAAGAAGCTTACCCGAGAAGAACCCGAGGATTTGTAAGTAATTAAATGAAAGAAAAAAGATTGGAACTCATAAGAAGGTGATACTAAAAAATAAAATAAAAAAATGACGGATATGTTAGGCCATGGTACAATACCTTTCTTTACATCTGGCGCGCCTTCCGCTTCTTGCCACGACCTATCCAGACACTCTGCAACACACAATTCTTTGCCTGGATGGGATGGTTTCCATTTCTGTTTTACAGGTATATACATACATATTTACACGGACTTACATATAATAAACATAATGCGTTATTATTCACAGCACCCAGTGGGTCTCGGATCTCTACTTTATTGCTAACCCACCACAAGAAGGTGACGATTGGGCAGAGGGTACTCGGGCAGGGTCATTTGCTCTTTTGTGTTATTCGCTCGTGTCTGTCGTTGCCGGTATTGTGGTCCCTGATCTGTCAGCAAGATTCGAAAAGGTCAAGATCTTCTCACTCCTAAATATCTACACCATCTCTCACCTCATTGTTGCCGGTGCCCTTCTTTCAGCATGGTTTGTAAGATCTGTCACGGCTGCCACCGTCGTCCTGGCCATAATGGGTATCCCTTGGGCAATCGTTCTCTGGGTTCCGTTTTCCTTGGTGGGTGAGTATGTGAGTTTTGAAGACGAGCGCCGCCAAATTGCAGCAGCCGCCGCAGACCAAACCCAAAACCTCACAAATCATCCTTCACCATCATCATCGACTGTCGTACGACTTGAAGAGCAGAAAGAGGAGTTTGATGCTGGCATGATTCTGGGCGTACACAACATGTACATCGTCTTTCCTCAATTCGCAGTCGCCATCATCTCCTCGGCAATTTTTGCTGCAGCGGACACAATTCATGACGGAGACAATGAATCTTCTAGTATTGCTCCTGTCCTGGCATTTGGTGGTTTGATGGCACTTGTTGCAGCTGGTTTCAGTAGATATGTAATCCGTGTAGGATAAATTATTATTAATATTATATATATATATGTTTGTTCTTTTGCTTAATATCCCTTCTTTTATATATATATATATATACCATCCTTGTATTCTTTATCCAATATATAAAAGCCCTCACTTGCAATATTCCCGGATTTTACACATCAAATTTGATAAAAATAACGAAAATAATAATAATATTATCAAATTACTATAAAGTTAGTTCTGTATATAAAATGTGTTTGTAAAGAAATATATATCCAATTAATATATTATAAGAGGAATTATACAGAAATACAGTGCCTTCGTTACTCTTGTCTTAATCTGCAGCCATTAGAGCATCTTCAGCAGTAACTTTTATCCCGACTTTTATATCGCATTTGGACTTTTATCTAAAGTTAATTTCCCAGCAGTTCCTTTTATTTTATTTTATGAAAAGTTTATGGTCCTAAATTTTATCTAGCTGCTATATTTGACAGGGATTTAAAAGTTCTAGCTGAAAGCACTCTCAAAATTTATTTAAAAGTTAGAGAAAAAATTAACTGCTGGGCGGGGTGGCTTTTTTTATGTAAAAGTGACAATTTTTGATCCCAGATAAAATAAAAGTTAGCCGACTGCTGAAGATGCTCTAAAATTGAGTATTGGAGATGCTCTAACGATTCATAATAGGGTGTTTCAGCAGTTTTAGATGTTTAGATTTTACTTTTGCGGTAACTCAATACGTGAGCCAATGATAATTGATATGAAAATAAAGCTGTAGAAAGCTTTCGTATTTCTTTTTGCTCTTAATTTTATTTTCTTATGAAATATTCATAGGCAAAATTGGAGAATCTAAATTTGCATTCTATAAACAACTAAGGGTAGTCCTTAGTTGTTTATAGATTGAAAATATCTCAAATTTAGATTAGTAAGAGCCAATCATTTAACAAATTAAACCACCGCAAAAGTAAAATATAAACATCTAAAACTGCTGAAACACCCTAATATATCTTTTTATTTTTATTTTTTGGTAAGGTGATAAGACAATAATATACTCTCCATTATATAAGCAAAATAGAGACTCTTGCTAGTTTCACCCATATTTTCTAATTTATTCTGTACACCTTTGAATCGTACAATACGAAGAATATTTGAAACTAATCTCCCGCCCAACACAGGGTATCCCTAAATTTTAATATTTATACATATCGTGTCCCTAGAACAAGTAAAATTTAAAAGCGTCGTGTCCAACCCAAACCTTGTGTTCTTCGAATTAATAAAAATAAAGCGTTGTGCCCATCACCAAAAGTAGTGTCCGTAGAATTAGTAAAAATAAAACGTCGTGTTCAGGATCTACAATTTTACCTGGTCCCTAAGAATTTGTAATAATTCGCTTTTATGTATACTTATCATACGAATTAGCCCTAACATGTTTTATAAAAACGTGAATATCCTATTTACTAGCTTTTTTAACAGTTTGCTGATTTTTTTTTTTACCTTATAGTTTGAAGACTACGGTCCTGGTCTTTTTTTTTTGAGGGGGAGCTTAGGAAATACAGGCACGCATTTTTATCCTTTATTTCATAGAGATAACCTAATATTCAGGATTACTCATTTTCATTCTTTGCGAAATTGAAGTGAATGCTTTTATTTGTATTCATAAATATTTGCAAAGAGCAATCATAGCATAATACTCAAGTTAAAAGAAAAAATAATGATAGAGAAATCCATAAAATGTGTGTATGGGTGTATGGACATATGTTTTTTTTTTAAAAAAAAAATTCCATTTCCATTTCATTCATTTTGTTACCTTGGAAATCTTGCATGCACCAAATTCAGTCCCAGTCCCCAAAGTGGTCCAGTCACATCAGGAGGGGGGCGTGCTCACTAAGACGGTGAGCAATATGCGAAAACCGGAATACGTAAATCACCCATGAATGGGAGATACCTTTTTTTGATGGATTTCTGTTCACAGCGCATTAATGGCAGATATTAAACGATTTGTCTTTGTTGAACGAAAACGGGTTCTCACCATAGCTGCCACATGCGGTCTAGGAATTGTCTCAGAAAAAGAAGAATTGCAAGGATACCAGATCTACATTGTAGAACAATGGTAAAATATGAATAAGAGGAGAAAGAAGAATGTATAGCAGCAACGAAAACAGTAGTGATTTTAATAATAAAGTACCAAAAAGTTTAAGAGAAAAATGCTTATAATATCAATCGGTAATAAATAATTGGTAATGAACACAAAATATGCTTCATTAGGATGTGCGATCGTACCATGCCTTCGAATACAGTCAAGGTATTCACTGGAGACCCAACCCACAAGGTATATATATATATATATATGCTAGAGAATTAGAAAAAAAAGTGTTTGATAAAAGCTTCTTTCTCTTTTTTTTTCCAAATCTCATATATGCAATATTTTGTAGATTGATGTATGCGTTATTGCCATGACCTCCGCCGACTTGCAACATCCTAGACCAGAAATTAAACCATTCTTTGATACTGGCATGCCTTTAAAATTCAAATCTGTATGGTTTAATTTTTGTTATATATAAAAGAAAAAGAGATTTTTTTGATATTATATATATATATATATGTATATATAATCGATGTGCTAACCATGTATTTCTATCTATGTGGGCGTATATTAGACACCTCAAGGAGACATTACGTTAACAGATCCAAGTGAACTTCCTTATGATATGGATATGGTACTAGTACCAAATGGAGATTTCGATGGCTGGGTCAAGCAAGCATATGTTAATATCAATCTTCGGCGATCGAATTGCACTGGTCGAAGTGCACTTAACTTACGGAAGCCAAAGTAAACATCTTTTCTTCTTTTTCTTCTTTTTTTTTATGAACAAGCACACTTAATACTTGGTTAAATATACATGTCATGTTTAAATTTGCGACACAAATAATAATTTTGCGTTGTTTTGCATACGCATAGTCCAGCATCGGAAGAGAAGTTTAGGTCAATCTACAAAATCTCTGACGCTGTTCACTTTGAAGACGCTGTAATCAATCTAGTAATTCTTGCTCAAATTGCACTTTATCTCTTCAAGTTGCTTCCGAGAGATTACATTGATGGGTTGGTATGCAACGACACCATTAATGCCTTTCGAGAGTTTTACTTGAACTACCATCCTCACAAGTCATCAGAGGTATATAAAACACACATAATATTCAGTAATGCTGGATAAAATATCGAGAAACTAAAAAACTAAAAACAAAAACAAAAATTCCAAGTATCAAATCAAGGAATTCTGGATGGAACCTCATCTCTTAACAGCTCTTATCACAAAAATTATTGTATGCAGAAATAAACTCCAAACTTATGGATTTACGGTAAAAGAAAGAAATATATATATTCTATCTGATTGTTTTACTTATATTTACACTTATATTTCTCAGGCAGTTAAAGATCCATTCACTGAATTCGAGACATTTCGATACGATATTGAAGAATTCCAGGTAAGCTAAAGCAAAAATGTACCTGTGTTCATACGCTTTATTTTACTATATTCAGATATTGATTTCTCACACTACAATTTTAGCGAGTCAAAAATCTAAAAAGAACGAGACTGATAGATCTAGAGACACTCGAGAAATTGAATGAATATTCTCTTAGTCAACTGAAAGTGCGAAAAGTCCTAAAATCTAAATTAGAAGACATATCAGGTGCAAATAACTTGCCTCTATTCGTCGAATCGTCAGACCCAGAAGTATTTCGTCGACACGCCACTCTTGACTCACTAAGACTTGTATGGAGACCTCGCATGAAAAATGGATTTGGAAGTGATAACGAGCGACAAACAAACGAGTTTATGCACATGATAAAAGGCGTATCTGCAAGAACGGTAATTGATTTCTTAATTTTTATGAGTTTAAAACAGAAACAAAAAATATATATATATTAACATTAAATAGAGCAGAACCACTGGAGCAGCAGCAGAGATCCTATCAAAAGTAGCAAAGTAAAGAAGGAGAATACATGACTCATACAATATAACATGGTATAATGATATTAATCTAATGCTTATAGTTCGTTGCCTTGGACTACAGGCGCAGAACAAAAGCAGCCGAAAGAGCACCGAAGTCGCCTATCACATAAAAAACCAACTGTAAAGATACCAGCTATTGCTCAGCAAGTAATTACTTTAGCCAAGCCTGCTCCCAGCAATCAACAACATGTACCGCAATTACACCCAATGAAAACAACAAGTTCTCTCGGTCAGATAGTTGAAGAAGATTCTGAAGTACCAAAGTCAGTGCCTGGAAGAAAGGCGTCACCTTTATCCATGGAAACCTACCCATCTTCTGATGAGGATATGTACACATACAGGTAATTCGTAATTTGATTTGAAAGCTGGGTTATTTACATTAATACGGATATTTTCTGTAGCCAACAATCAACTGCAGATAACACCTCTTCAAAGGGTATTTCAGAACACACTGCACAAGGTATATAATAAACTGATAGTTTATTATAAATGCTCACACAAGCCGATTGTTTTGTTTCTACATACTGTAAATAACCTAGACCTTCCTTCCTTTGTCCGTGCTCATCCTCCACACTTCCTCACCCAAGCAGATTCATATTCCCAGAATCTTTCATTCCAACATGTACACTCTAATTCTGCTGATATTCTCCACAAAAAAACCATATCTAATGATACAACTCATGAAGCACCTAAACGCCTGCGCTCTGTTTCTGATAGTGCCATCAGAAGTAGTGCGTACACCCATCATGGCTCTCAATCTTCGACTTCCATTCAATCTTCGCCAATATCTCCTCAATTTTCCTCTCCTGTCTTCTTGCACCAGCCCAACCACCCACTTTCCCGTAATCGAGCTTATTCACTCATCATCCCATCACAAAATAACAATAATATTACAGAAACCATGCTATCTAATCGGCCGTCAATTTATATGGATGTCAAAACATATTTGTCTTATGAGCGGCTGAAGAAACAACACACGGCTCTTGAAAAAACCTACCATCAATTACAAAATATGGCACGCGAATATGAAAAGACTGCACACCAGTTGCGTGCTACTCATCAGCGACGATTTAAAGAGTTTGACAAAATTCAGTCTAATGCGCGCAAGGTGATGGACGATCAGCAGGAGACAGAGAGACGACTAAAATCCGTAGAAGAAGACAGTGCTAAACTTCATTATGAGCTCAATGTCTTGAATGACTATTTGAAAGACATGGAAGACAATGTGTCTATGTTTTACGGGAAGATCGGAATGTTAGAGCGTAAGATGGATGACTCCCAGCAGTCAATCACAACCATGTTGATTATTGGAAACTACTTTCGATATTATTGGCGAAAGGCCCGGAATTTTCTTGGATTATAGTGACCGATAATATTTTGGATTCCAAACAATACCCCCCCTCTTTTAAAGAATACTATTCTATTCTGTTAAATATCATTTCTTAAAAATATAGATACGCAAACGAAAATACTCAAACTTACACACTTACATACTTACATACCTATACACATACATATTCATATTCATATACACTTCTAAATAATACTCTTTTATTAATATTAATATTTTTTTTGTTTCAATTTTTTTTAAAGAAAATCCACTCGTAATATATAATTATATAATTATATAATATTATACTTTCTTTTGTTTTGTTGGTCTTTCTGAATCACACTTTTCACTAGGTCGTTTCTTGACCTTTGCTTTTCGCCATCGATCAACAACGTTCTGGATACGTTTGCTTTTGTGAAGACGAGTTTTGTGTGGCGTCTGATACTCGTCTTTTTCTAATGGGCTAATAAACCTATTGATAGTAGACTGTGTGCCCAATGTCTACTCATATCACATATGCGTATAACATGGATAAACATTACAGTTTTCAAAGTTAATATCATTATATCAATCTATCCATAGACATTGTTTCTTACCGCTCGTTGATTCATTTGGCGTATAACGGGAAGTAAAAATTCGTCTGTTTTACTGTCAGGCCACCCGAATGCTTCCATAAGAAACAAGCGTAGGGTATCTAATTCGGGCATCTTCCATTCGGGAATACTTGGATGACGATCAACTTTGGGATTATAATACGCGTCTTTCACCGATGAATCAGGAAAATTATCTGGTATCTCTAGCTCTCCGTGCTTCTTTCTCTACACAAACAATCAAGTAAATAAACATTAGTATCGTTTGTGAGCTATATGTCTATATAAACATACAAATCTGCGTTGAAATGCTGTCGTGTCATTGCCCTGCCGATACCAATCTCGGAACCTTTCAAGAGGAGCTTCGAGTGGTTCATTTTCATCAATTGCATAATCTGCATCAATAGGGGCCGAGAACTCGGCCAAGAGCTCCAGTGCTGTAACAGGCCCGATTCCTGGAATACCGGTAGTGTAATCACTTCCAAGAAAGAAAGAGATTTGGATCAACTTGCGCCTATCGAGCTGCATTTCCCGTTTAATGTCTTGCATATTATAAATTTCGGCATATTTTTGTTGACTAAAGAGGTTCTTGTAAACACATGTTCCTCCAAAAAGAAATACATCAGAATCGTCTGTAATGATTCCTTCGATCGCAGATGATTCGAGAAGAGCAGCGCATTGAGCCTCTGCTTCCATCGGAGACACTATAAACGGAATTCCAAACAATCGTAGCAGTTCCTGATAATTATTATGATTATTATGCTTGTTATTGGATAGAACATACTGCTGTACGGGTGGGTTATATTTGATACTGTTATAACCCAAGTTTATGCAAGTGTAAGGACACTCTAATTTACCTGTATATCCTGAATCATGTTTTGTGTGATTTCATCAGATAAACCTTTCTTTTTGCTTAATTGAAGATTGAGTTTCTCCATATCATCATCAAGCTCTTTACGCACACTCTCAATATCTTTGGTCTTTATGTCAGAAATAAAACGTGCATATTCATTTTGCTCTTCATCCATATCAATAATCTGTTCTTCATCCGGATCATCTTCATCACTTTCGTCTAGAGCATCAATATTCTCTTTGGGTTTCTCCTCGGATTTAGATTTTATGATCTGCTCAAAATCTGTCTCGACATTTTCTTTAGGTTCAAGATACTCTAACTTTACATCCGAGATTGGCTTGTGTTTTATGTCCTCGGAAATAAAATTCTCGGTCAGACTAGATTCAATATCAAAATCTGGACCATCTTGAGCTTTTGGTTGGACTTCGTTAGTGCCCCCAGGCTCTTTCCTGGACTGAGGATCTTCTTCTGCAAAGTCTTCAGTAGTAGGGACTTTATCGCCAAGTATAGAAGAGACCAGGTCAACCGATCCTTTGTATAAAGTATCCGATTGAGCACCGACAGTGGGAGGAATGGGCAAAGACGTTGCTTCTTCAAATCTCATTTCGCCTTCTTCGTCTTCATCTTCGTCCAACACCATTGCGTCTTTGTCAATTATCAAAGAGTCCTGTGGTAATGATTCTGCATATTCGAGAAATGATATGTTTTCTTCCATGTGTGATTTCCATGCAATGACAGATTCCAACATACGAATATGAAAAGTATGAGCTTCAATAGACAGTTCATTACTATCTCTTGTCTTTCCAAGAGACTTTTGAACCGAGTCTCGTTGAGATTTTATAGTATTGACTGGGTCAGTAAATACAGCATTGTGAATCAGTTGCTTGTGTTCATCGTTGAATGAATGCATATATATAAAAGAATCCGGAACTCGTGATAGCCACAGATTGTAGAGTTCTCTTGCACTTAAATTTTCTTCGTCAATTTCTTCTGATTTGGTTTCTTTTGGCTTGGTTTCTTCTTCAAAAGAAATTATATTATTTCCATAGATTTTTTCCAGGACGTGTTGCATTGTCTCATCATCTTGGGCATATGCATCCATATCATCGAGAAGAGAGATTTGTTGCTGTGGTTGTGGTTGTGGTTGTGTTCGTGCATCGGATATAGGTTTTGAAGGAATGTCAAACAAGGGCTCATCATCTGTATCGTTTGCATCCATCGATTGAAAATTTGCGGGAATATCATTAGATAAGGCGTCTTCATTTTCATTCTCGTCTTCTTCCTTCTCTTCATCTTCATCATTAAAGAATCCTGTCATCATGGCAGCAAGTTCTGGGTTTGCCATTATGGCGTCTTTTACTTTGTCTGATGTGCTATATCAGACACATCATACCGTTATTGGCTTTATTTGCCGGTATTCTATCGTATATATATATGTATGTATGTATGTATATATGCATAATATGATATAGATTATGCTTACCTAGGAACCACCACTTCCATCTCTTCGTCCACTTCATCCTCTTCATTGATTTCATTGCTTTTACTGTCATCATCATTTTCATCGCTTTTGTTGCTTTTGTCATCTTTTACAACAGTAGATTCTGGAGTCAATAGACCAGGTAATCGCCACCCTAGCCCTTCATCAGGATTCTCGTTTTTGTACAGAATATAGGCGCGTCCTCGTTCACTTGCGATACGTAAAGGGGTTGCCTCGTCATTTTTTAGTGCTGGAGAATTCATGGTCAGTAACCGCTGTGTCATTTCATTTCTGTGAGCCAATTGTTTGATTTGTTGCTTTGAAAAATCTAATGGATCTTTAGAATTCTTTAGCATTTGATCCAGGCGATCCCACGAAGTCTGGCGTGATCTTATCATGATATCTTGGATGATTTCGTATTGTATTTCATGCGGAAGCGATTGGAATACATCTGAATCAAAGTCAATTTCTGAGGGTTTGAATTCCTTGACAAACGATGCAATCTCTTCGTGGGTTGCCAATCGCTGATCAAAGTCGGCTGGTTTTTTGGTAGCTTTTGGAAGATCATAGGGATCATTGAGATGCCGTTGTTGGAGACTTTTTACAACAGTTGATGTTACCGATGAATTCAATTCTTTAGGTTGGTTGGTTTTTTCTGCATTTTCGTTACGTCTACCAGAAATAAGAAAAGGTATAGAGTTAGAAGGGACATTAAGACGTTATAATATTTCTTTATATAATAAAGTAACAGAGAAAATCAAAAACAACAAGGCAAGGCAAAGCAAAGCGCCTACCTCTTTTCTTCTTCTAACAAGATTCTGGATTTCATCTGGGCGCTCAAAATTTTTCCTGCCACCTGCTTCATACTCGTTAATGCGCCCTCTCGTCTTAACCGTCTTTCTCTCTATTAACAAAATATAAATTATTATTATTATTATTTTTTAAAGAAAAAAAAAAGGTAGCCCATATATTGTACTCAATTATACATATACAAATATATAATTATATAATTATATTATAGAAGAGGCCTACAATGACATGCTTTTTGAGATCAGGTACACCTCCATCAAACACAAAAATAGGCTTTATATTGAAAAATAAGAGTTTGCAGATTCGTCGAAAGAATCCAAGGAGATGGGCATTGTGCATTGGATTCCCTTGTTTGTCGCGCATCGATCGTACGAATTGATACATCCAAATGCTTGCATCGACTGCTAATTTACGATTGCGCAGTGATTCGAGTTGACATGGACGTGCTGCGGGAGCAGTAAGTGTCCAAAGATTCTGAACACCCATTTACTTTATCTTAATATTTTTCTCGTTATTATTATTCTTATTCTTTTAGATATATACAAAAAAAAATCTTTTCTATGTCAAGTGTGATATATTCATAAAAGACAAAGGCAAGGTAGGAATATCTTGTAAATTATAATTTTTTTTTAAAAAAATTATATTATATTATATTTTAAAGAATAACTACTATACATATATAGAGATTAGTTTAATAATAAAATGGAAAATTATCTCATAGATATTACACCAATTGAGGTACTCGAAAGTACATTGTCTATCAAATCCCTACAAACTATCTATATATACTAGAAGAAGAAGAAGCTTTCTTTTTTCATATTCATATATGTATATTATAAAATTGGTGTATTTGTCTACCAAAGATGTCTATTGAAATGTTGCTCAAATAAACTTGGTTTGGATATCTTGTGCTAATAAGCACTATTACTATTACCATTTTATTCAATTGTTTCAATATATATATATTTGATTTCGATCCAGTAAGGACTGTAACTACATCACTGATTACTCTGGTCAATAATTGTTTTGTATGTACCTATGTTATATTGATATCTTTTGGTATTTTGGGCTGATAAGATCGCGGGAATTTTATCCAAGATATTTCCTTTTCTGTCAAGTTTGCGTAATTTGACCTTTTTTTTAAAAAAAAACTGCCTTTTGGATGTACTACTTTACTTCCCCCCCCCCCCCCCCCCCCCCCCC